>NC_050175.1:45135173-45507673 GCF_008315115.2 Sander lucioperca | reverse complement strand
AGTATCGAAGTATAAGAGCGCCACATTTTCATATAAGGGTGCAGGCTGGGGTGGTGGAGGGGTCAAACAAACACAGGACTTTCACCCAGGAGAGGGGGCTCGGAGTCCCGTTTGAAAATAAAAGTAAACAGCGAGTTTTTTTCTGTTTTTACCAACGCCACGTTCAGCGTCACTTGCGTAGCCAAAATTGAGTCTATATTGATGACAATTCATTTAGCTAGCTAGACTATCTGTCCAATCTGGGTTTTCTGTTCCACGACTAAAACAACTTTTGAACGTACACACGTTCCACCAAAACAAATTCCTTCCAGAGACTATTTTGCAGAGGCACCGTGGCTCTGTCCGGTGCTTAACACCACCGAAGACGATTATGATTGGTTTAAAGAAATACCAATTAACCAGTGCATGTTTTTCTCCCATCATGGAATGCTGCATGGACTAGCCAGACCTTCCTTTGCAGCGCTGTTGAGAAAGGTCTGGCAAAACGAGACTACTGGAAGAAACGTCTGATTTTAACCCAAACCACGATCTTTTTCTAAACTTAACTAAGTAGTTTTGGTGCCTAAACATAACTCAACTACCAACCATTTTGCAACATTAAATAAGTGTTTTAAACAGCAACCTTTGTGTTGAAAACTGCAACTGATGTTCTCTGGTTTAGATATGAGGACGGAAAACGTTCCTGTGGATCGTATAAGACTCGAACTCTAATGCATGTGTCAGGAACAGACGACTTATATCGTCGTATGGTTTGAAGGACTTGTTGTGTTAAACCAGGTGCAAATGTCATCAAAGAGACATTTCGGTAACACTTTACTTGAAGGTATCTACATAAGAGTGACATGACACTGTCATGAACACATGAACCCTAACCCTAACCATAACTTGTCATGCCAATGGCACTTACTAAAAGAAGCGTCATGTCATAAACATTTTGACTTGTTTATAATGTTTATGACACGTTCATGACAGTGTCATGTCACTCTTATGTAGATACCTTCAAGTAAAGTGTAACCGACATTTTTGCTAATAACCCCACCACCACCACCACCAACACTTCCACACCCTAATTTGGACAGGTTTCCGACTCAACACCTACCACTCATTCCGATGAGTCTTCATTGAATGATGACCAGCAATGGCAAACTAGGTTTTTAGCGTGCTGTTCCTTTACTTTTCTTGTATTGCTGTTGTCCCCCCCCCCTGTATCACCACAACCCTCATCTTGACAGCTACGGCTGAACAATCTCCGCGACAAATGCTGCAAAATATTTTCCTATTTCAAACGGTGCCTTCGAGGGAGAGCTGTCATAACGAGAAAAACAACTCCATGTTTAAGTTTTTACTGACCAGTGACCCCTTTTGGTAACGACTCTTCTCAGAAACCCAGAGGCCATTTTTGTTTCCCGGTTACAGTAAAGACACATCTTGAGTCACTTATTCAGTCCAGTTATTTTAAATCAAGAAACATTCCAAAGCTACGGCCCTTCTTATTTTTCCAACAGCTCAAACAAATCCTACATTGTTCTGTCTCCTCTTACATCTTGACTATTGAAGCCAATAGCACGTCTACAAGTACTTTAACATTCTGCTTTACCATTACCAGCTACAACTCCACAGTGTTTATTATTTATTTAATTTATAAATTTAAAGGGGTGATAGAATGATTATATAGGGTATTTCACACTGTTCCTTAAGGTCTCCTAATAGGGTATGTAACATTGGTTGGGCTGAAAATTGCCCGAATGCTATTTTATTAGGCCCTTAACTACCCTGTGAATATGGCTCTAATTGGAACAAGAGCTTTTCTTCCAAATATGGTATGCTCATGAATATTTAGATGAGCTGCGCGCTGATTGGTTTGAGTGAACCCCATAGAAACACATTGGAGACGAGACAGCAGGTCTCATATTTCAGACACTGCAAAGTTATACATTGTTTGTCGGGCTATTTCGTTATTAAATTCACTTCTGAGACTTTTTTAAGCGAGAAATCAACTATATAAAGCTCAAATATGGGCCGTTTTACGAAAATTGATGGCTAATTGCAAATTTGGTAAGACGTGTCGGATTTTAGCTAGGAGGTCCACACAGTCTGACGAGAAAGCGGCAACCTCCATACCCAGTGAAAGTCACCGTTTCCCTGGCTACTGGACTACTGGAATCCTCGGGAGCTCCACGGAGCTGGCTGGCTGCCAGCTGCCGGGATAACTAGCGTAGCTATATTTACAGTTTGAATTTCGTCACGCCACTTATATAACATCTACCCCAAGGTCTTATAAAGCTAACAATGGTGTCTGATTTCAATTTAATGCATTTTTGTGAACATTAGGGGTTTCGTTAGCTGCTACTGTCCCTTTAATCCTATGTGTACAGATCGCGGCTAGTTAGCTTCATTTTTGGCGTAATTAGAGTATATTTACAGTTTGAATTTCATCACGCCACTTATATAACATCTACCTCAAGGTCTTATAAAGCTAACAATGGTGTCCGATTTCAATTTAATGCATTTTTGTGAATTTCAGAGGAATTCTAAGAGGAGGCTAGCTAGCTCTCATTGATAGAGCTCCATCCAGCCGCAGGCTCTATCAATGAGACTCGCGGACAAGAGGTGTTTATTTCCCCGATCGTTTGTTTAAATAACTCAACACATTATAATTACACACATTATAAGATTAACTGGAACCTGTGGTAAGAGATTGCAGGCGTAACTAGCTCACTGACCGCGCTCTCACTCACACACACCAGCCATTTATCAGGAAGAGGGGAGCTGCAGGCCCTGGAGCTCTGTCAGGGCAGCGGCATTTGGTAGTCCATTAACCCAAAAAACGGTGACTTTGTGCGGGTATGGAGTGCCGTTGGCTGCCAGCAGGCCGGGGTCTGTGAAGGAAGGCAGGCCGGGCGGCGAGGCAGCAACACAGGCAGCACCGGCCGCTGAACTCCGACACACAGTTGGACAAAATTTGCAATTAGCCATCAATTTTCGTGAAACAGCCCATATTTGACCTCTACATAGTTGATTTGAAGTGAATTTAGTGGTAAAATAGCAGATTAACAATGTATACAATTTCTGAGATCTGCGCGACCTATTCAGAAGACTAAGCTGACCTCAGATCAGTGGTGTAGCCTATGTAAATGTTTGGGCGTGACAAAGACTAGAGACTAGAGCCAAATAAGGAGGAGCCGCCAAGTTGACGTCAACTAGGTGGCTCGTTGAGATTTGCCCGTTTTCAGAGACAGTTACAAATTGTGAGATTTGCAGAGGAAAGAGGTGTCAATGGGATTTTGAGGTTCTATGTATGTCCTAGTTACCCACTGAACTGTCATTATTCAACTATGACAAGGTAAAATCGGTTTTGCATTCTATCACCCTTTTAATAAAAAAATATTTTCAAGGAGTTAAGCAATTCAGCTTTATCATATGATCAGTGTGTAGTTGATCAAGTGTAGGTCCACTTGATTAAAATATTTATTCAAATGCTTGTTTTAAAGAAAGAAAAGAAATGTACATGTATATTGTATTAGTCTCTCCCGAGGAAATTCAGTTATTTCACACACACACACACACACACACACACACACACACACACACACACACACACACACACACACACTCACACATTCCGCTATGCACACTCACACACGGGACCTTAACATACATTATTGTTATGGAGAGATGTTGGAGTGATGGGGGTTACTTTTTTGTACAGTGAAGCACTTTGTAACCTGTTTTTTAAAAGTGCATTATGAATTAGGGCCAAAACTAACAAATATTTTCATTATAAACTATTCAGTTAGTTATTTTCTCAACCATTCAAATTCTTTGTGTTAGAATTGTCAAAAAACAGTAAAAAAAAAATGCAAATTAGGATTTACCAGAGCCCGACGTGACTTATTCGAACCGGAATATATATTTTGTTTACAATGATAACAAACTGAAAAAGACAGTGAATCCTCAGATTGAACAAACTAAAACCAGAAAATGTATGGTATTTTTTCTAGAAAAAAAAGACTGAAACAATTAGTAAGTTATCACATTAGCTGCTTGTTTTTCTGTCAATTCACTAATCGACAAATCAAATAATCGTTGCAGCCTATGAGCGCAATCTTTCCCTAACCCTAATTTGTTGTTGCCTAAACTTAACCAATCCTTAAAGTGATAGATCAAAATATATACAGTGTGATTGTAAGAGGTGCTTCTCCATAGTCAGTATGTTAGCTCCAGCAGATGGAGGTCGGCACGCCTGCGTCAGTTTGGAGAAGCAGGCAGGAGTACCGGCACGGACGCTAAACAGTGTACTGCTGTGGACGGGGCAGCAGCTACATGTATTTATCCACCTAAAAACAAGTGTCTACTATGTTTAGAATATATTCGCCACTTCACCTTGCCATCAGACAGCACTTTTGGACAGGGAACTAAAGCCATTATATCCATCTATGCTCTCTTCAAAGCCACCAGACTCCTTTGACAAAAACAGTAATTTGATTTGCAGAACATGGGAGTTGCTGGTCTACCGCTGCCTCAATCACTTTGTCTGTTTGTGTTATTGTGTGACTTAAGTGAATCTGTGGACTAACCCTTTAAAACATAAAAGTCACTCAATAACACTGTGAAAAGGCTTCCTTTCTCCCTTTTCACTAGGCCCTGTTCCCAAAATGAATAGTGTTTTGTGGCTGCTTAATCCTTACTTTCAGTGTAATGTTGTAGGTTATTGTTTTTAGTTACTTTATTATTTGACATAGGCCTGTTCAGTAGGTTTTATGGGTTCATAGTGTTTTGCTATGGTTCTGCTTGTTATGTGGGGGGGGGGTAGATCAGCTGCTGACTAGCTTAATTGAGGAGATTGCATGCAGGGTTGCCTCATTAGGTCCTTTCTGTAGGGAGGGGCTGGGCAATCCTAAAGTGTAGAGCAAAAGGTAAAACCGTTTTTGCAGCAATTTACATTTTGATATTATGTTGGTGCTTGTGGTTGTGTAAGCACATATATATATATATATATATATATATATATATATATATATATATATATATATATATATATATATATATGTATACGAATGTCAGCAATCACATTTATCTACATGGTATGGTGTTTTCTACATTCAAGTGTCTTGGTTTTCTTCAGTTTGGCTCACCCTCTACCCACCGGTACAGGTGGTACGTGCTAATTGGGTGAGGCTGGGTTAAAAGGGCTTGAGGAGAAGGGGAGCGAGAGGGAAAGAATGGGCAGCTTGCAGAGAAGTTGCTGGTTTCATTTGTTTGAGGGTATTTTCAGTGATGGGAATAACGGCGTTATAAATAACGGCATTATAAATAACGGCATTACAAATAACGGCATTACAAATAACGACGTTACTTTTTTTCAGTAACGAGTAATCTAATTGATTACTCTTCCCATCTTAATAACGCCGTTACCGTTACTGCCAAAAAATGTGGTGCGTTACTATATTTGAAGCTGTTTTTTTCATCAGACCAACTAGATCTCTGAGTCTGAGCCGATAGGCGAAAACTTTTTTTAATGTTCTTCCTTGGTTAGTGGGCAGTGCACGACGCAAGCGCATAAATGCTGACGATTGGCTGAGGTTGAGTAAAATGTCATGGTTAGCCAATCAGAGGTAGAGTTGGGCGGGTGTTCGAAAGCACACATAGTCAGACACACAACGAACAACACAAGAGTCAGTCAACGAGAGAGAGACAGGTATGGCGTTATGAAATCAAGGAGAGAGTGAACTTTTCCTGCTACAGATGTTCCACCGTGGTCAGAAAGAACAGGGGAGACACTTTGTTTCTCTCACTATGACTCTAGAGTCGCTACTCGCTCGAAAGCTAATCGCCGTCACTCTCTCACTTCTCCCTCGCTCTATCACCTACTCCCCACACACACACACACACACACACACACACACACACACACACACACACACACGCCGGCTCGACACTTTGTCCCACAGCAACATTAAAATAGTTTAGATTGTGTACATTGTTTCTGTTAATAATGTATTGTATTAAGCGTCCATTTCATTATAATATTCAGATTTATCATAAATAATTGAACATGCACATGTATTTTAAGTTCCATTAAAGAGGGGTAGGTGGAGGTGGGGTCACATTTGAGCATTTAAAAATTTACTTGAAAGTAACGCAATAGTTACTTTCTGAAGTAAATAGTTACTTTCATAATTTGTAACTGAGTAACTAATTTAGTTACTTTTTGGAAGAAGTAACTAGTAACTGTAACTAATTACCTTTTAAAAAGTAACTTACCCAACACTGGGTATTTTGCCCTAAAGTGAATTATGTTTTTTTGTATTTTGGTTTGAGTATGTTTTGGTGTTGTTTTGGTAATAAATACACAAATTGTGCACTTTAAAAGCCTCCTCTCCAGTCTTCAATCGTGACAAACACTAACTAACTAACCGATCGAGGCAGCGGTAGACCAGCAACTCTCCAAAAGATGTGTGTCAACTGCGATGTACTGTCGGTCATACACTGACTAACCCTAACCATGAATAAGTACCTCGGAACGCTCATATGAATCTCTTTTTAATAACAATCATAGCTTGTTTTGGAAGGCAAAATACATATTTTTGGTTGCACACCTTGGATATCTTTTTGGGTCAGTTATTGAGGTATTAAAACACAGGATCAAACACATTCGGACTGAAACTGTGTCATATATCTAACTCATCTGGTCCCATTTTATTGTTAACAAAATCTCCCTTTGCAGCTTTAAAGGAAGTCGGACCGTTGGGACCAATTCTCATTCACTTCCTCCTCTCAGGATTTCCAAGGTTGTTTCATTCCGGTCACAAACATGTCTCACTAATGTTTGAGCTACTGCCACAATCATTAGGGCAAAAGAGAGGTTATTATGACGATCAATAATCAATAAGTTGCAGTTCAGGTTTTAGGGTTGTGTGGGAGATGGATTTTGGGGGAATGGCTATGTGTCTGAACTGACCAAAGTGTCTTCTGACACCGATGCATAGTCAGGGGCCTTTGGCGTTAGATTCTGACTAAAAAGTCTCCTTTAGCGTCTCAGTGAGACGCAGTTGTGTTTTAAAATAATTCCAATGTAATCCCATCTTCAGCGATATCTGAAGATCAGGGTACCGCTTTTGGTGTAATTTTTCAACGCGCTGTGTCGGGACCCTTTGGCGTTACTTTTTGACATTCTGGGTCGGGACTGATTTGGCGTCATTTTTCAACTTGCAGGGTAAACTTAGTTAGAGTTAGGGAAAGATTGTGGATGGGGTACAAAATGTACCTTTAAGTGACACATCTCCTGTTCTGTTTTTTGACCAATGCATCACCCCAACCAACCTCCTTACGCAGATTTTCAGTCTTTCATAATACTCACTACCGTTGTCACAATTCATACTACGTCATCTTACAGCGCCGCGGTTGAGCTGCTGCTCTGCCTGGTGCGGGCAGACGCTGAAGGGTGATTTTTGCGTCGCTATCTGATGCTGAGAGACACTGACCAAGCGTCAGTATGTGAAGAGTTGGGAGTGAGAACGGGTTGTTCAGGGTCGGGACCGATTTGGCGTCATTTTTCAAAGTGCAGAGTAAAACCACTTAGTTAGGGTTAGGGAAAGATTGTGGGTGGGGTTACAAAATGTACGTTTAAAGTGCTCATATTATGCTTTTTGGCTTTTTCCCTTTCCTTTATAGTGTTATATATTTTTTGTGCATGTAATAGGTTGACAAAGGTAAAAAGCCCAAAGTCCACCCCAAAGGGACTTACCATCTCCAACAGAAAACACTGTTCACAAACTGCTCCAAACAGCTCTATTGTAGTCCAGCCTTTACTTCAGAGACAAACGTGGTCACTTTGGAACACATGTTATAATGCCCGCCTAGCTGCTACCATGCCACGCCCTCATACTCTGCTTCTGACTGGCTAGTAGTCCTTACCTAGGTACTGTCAGGGCACGCCCTCATACTCTGCTTCTGACTGGCTAGTAGTCCTTACCTAGGTACTGTCAGGGCACGCCCTCATACTCTGCTTCTGACTGGCTAGTAGTCCTTACCTAGGTACTGTCAGGGCACGCCCTCATACTCTGCTTCTGACTGGCTAGTAGTCCTTACCTAGGTACTGTCAGGGCACGCCCTCATACTCTGCTTCTGACTGGCTAGTAGTCCTTACCTAGCTACTGTCAGGGCACGCCCTCATACTCTGCTTCTGACTGGCTAGTAGTCTTTACCTAGGTACTGTCAGGGCACGCCCTCATACTCTGCTTCTGACTGGCTAGTAGTCCTTACCTAGGTACTGTTAGGGCACGCCCTCATACTCTGCTTCTGACTGGCTAGTAGTCCTTACCTAGGAACTGTCAGGGCACGCCCTCATACTCTGCTTCTGACTGGCTAGTAGTCCTTACCTAGGTACTGTCAGGGCATGCCCTCATACTCTGCTTCTGACTGGCTAGTAGTCCTTACCTAGGTACTGTCAGGGCACGCCCTCATACTCTGCTTCTGACTGGCTAGTAGTCCTTACCTAGGAACTGTCAGGGCACGCCCTCATACTCTGCTTCTGACTGGCTAGTAGTCCTTACCTAGGTACTGTCAGGGCATGCCCTCATACTCTGCTTCTGACTGGCTAGTAGTCCTTACCTAGGTACTGTCAGGGCACGCCCTCATACTCTGCTTCTGACTGGCTAGTAGTCCTTACCTAGGTACTGTCAGGGCACGCCCTCATATTCTGCTTCTGACTGGCTAGTAGTCCTTACCTAGCTACTGTCAGGGCACGCCCTCATACTCTGCTTCTGACTGGCTAGTAGTCCTTACCTAGGTACTGTCAGGGCACGCCCTCATATTCTGCTTCTGACTGGCTAGTAGTCCTTACCTAGCTACTGTCAGGGCACGCCCTCATACTCTGCTTCTGACTGGCTAGTAGTCTTTACCTAGGTACTGTCAAGGCACGCCCTCATACTCTGCTTCTGACTGGCTAGTAGTCCTTACCTAGGTACTGTCAGGGCACGCCCTCATACTCTGCTTCTGACTGGCTAGTAGTCCTTACCTAGGAACTGTCAGGGCACGCCCTCATACTCTGCTTCTGACTGGCTAGTAGTCCTTACCTAGGTACTGTCAGGGCATGCCCTCATACTCTGCTTCTAACTGGCTAGTAGTCCTTACCTAGGTACTGTCAGGGCACGCCCTCATACTCTGCTTCTGACTGGCTAGTAGTCCTTACCTAGGTACTGTCAGGGCACGCCCTCATATTCTGCTTCTGACTGGCTAGTAGTCCTTACCTAGCTACTGTCAGGGCACGCCCTCATACTCTGCTTCTGACTGGCTAGTAGTCCTTACCTAGGAACTGTCAGGGCACGCCCTCATACTCTGCTTCTGACTGAGCTCAACACACAGGGTGAAAAGAGGAGCTGCAGCAATGTGCAGTATAACAAAAAGATGGTGTTTTCTGAAAATTAAACCATGTAAACCTATTCTGGTACAACCTCCTAAATACAATAATGAACATGAAAATGAGCATAATATGAGCACAAGAAGAGGACACGAACCCTGGTCTCCTGGGTGAAATTCCTGTGTTGTTTGACCAATCCACCACCCCAACCAACCTTCTTACAAGGATTTTCAGTCTTTCATACTACCCGTTACCGTTGTCACTTTTCCTTCTTTATTACCTTACAGCGCCATGGTCTAGCCGCTGCTATGCCCAGATCCCATACAAACGCTAAAGGGTGCCTTGTGTGTTGTTATCTGATGTTGAGAGCCACTGACCAAGCGTCACTATGCGACGAGTTGGGAGTGAGAACCGGTGGGTCTTTGTCATCCTCCTCCTCACCTTGTCCCCCTGTCTTGGTCAATAAAACATTTAAATGGAATATCAGTAAAAGTGCTCTACTCAATAGGCATGTGTCTGGTAGACATGAAAGGCTTGGAGACACTCATCGTTCTTCATTGTCAAGTTTTAACCTCTCCCTCTGACAGTATAATATTAACAGGACAATTGAGTACCCAGGCTGGTTTTGCTTCCTTCAAAAAACGTCTGTGTCTGATTTCAGGCAGGTTTAAAAAAAATCCTTTTTCTTAAGCTGTGAATTGTTTAAAATGTCAAAATATGCAAATCACTCCTGACCTATTTTGAATCATAAAACACGAAATATAACCAACCTTATATTTGAGTGGAGTGTGAGAAAAATATGAAAAAAATGATCCCTCCTACACTTTGAGTATTCCTGTTCAGACGATATGCAACGTGCACAACCAATCCCTCCCGCGCTTGAAGTCACTGAGGCATTTCTGGTGTCTGTGTTTGAGCAGGCCGAGATTCAAGTACAGCATGCGGCACATTAGCATTCTTAAAAGTCACACTTTAATTGGTTACAGATTAAAGTTAATTGATTTAGCTGATAGTTTTAAAGCTCCGGAAGATAATTAAGTGCAGTGTTGAGAATTCTGATATGTTGACATTTTGAGAATGAACAACCTGTAACACGTGGGTACAACATAGCGTTAACTAACATCTTAATCATGCAAATTAAAAAACACGGCAGATTTAATTATCATCGGTCCAATCATTGGTCCTCATTAATTACATTGGGCTTATTTATTCACTTTCACATATCTATTCCACTTACTTCCCAATTATGCAGGACAGTCCTCAGACCCCCTGCTGATATAACAAACAGTAATTCCATTCCCGTTTCATTAGGGGATGCATGTAATAAGACGCTGAGAGGATGGAGGGACAAATGAGTGTCCAAGGTGGAAGAGTTGCAGCAACAAGAATCCAAAGCATCAGAAATGATTATTAGACTTTCTATAATATGCACACATGTATGCATATTCAGTATACTGTAGGGGTTATGCAATGTGTGACGAGAGGCCTTAACTTACTCTAGTGACAAACATGAATTAACTCACATTACACACAGCCCACCCACAAAATGTAAAAAAAAAAAGGTTATCTGCTGTTTTAAAATTGCTATTCAACAAGTAGTGAATAGTTGTTGTTTACACAGTGAGGGAAGAATTAATTAACTTAACCGATGGATGAACAATATTAAAATGATATTTGTCTTGTCAGGTGAGAACAGAAAACAGCTGCTGCAAACTAAAGATTTTCTAAAATTTGCATGTAGTGTTTGGGGGTCAGGATTGAATTGGAATTTTAGTCTTGGAGTGTGCTACACACACACACACACACACACACACCAGTATTGGGTCCATGGAAGGTTATATATCTTGATTGCAACATTAGTATTGGCACTCCACCTGATCTCACAGAAATACATGAAATGACCACAGCCACCCTGAACACCACATTACGTGGTGACCAGGGACTGAAGTTAACTTTTTTGGCCACGAGCCAGAAAGCCAAATACAGGAAGTTATTAACGAAAACAATATAATTAATGACTCTTATCAAACATATATTTTTTTATCTTTTTATTTAATGATTTCCCCTATCAGTGACAGTTATCATATACCGACTGCTCCTCTGAGTCCACAAAAAAGGAGCAGACACACCACTCCTCTTCCTCCACCTCTTTCTCTGAGCCATACACACGACCGTCACAGCAGTACATTTGTTCTGTACTGCTGTCATAAATCAGAACCTCACGAACCTTGCCGTTGTCGCCAACTGTCCACTTGGTAATAAAACGTCTTCTTTTACTTTTCTTTGAATCATCCTCATCTTTTTGTTTGTGCCACCACATTTTTAGCTCAAATCCAAGCAAATGGTGGACTTGGTTGAAATGTGAAAGAACAACAATGGCAAAAAAACAACTCTGAATCACTCAATTTTCATTGGCTGCCAAGGTGGCAAGTAAATTGACAGTTTTACCCGCCAATGGCAAAATTCACCCGCATTTGGCGCGTGGTCAGGTGTTAATTTCAGGCCCTGGTGGTGACATTGACTTTCTGTTCAACGTTGACTTTTGGTTTCACACAGCACATAAAGAGCGGTCTCCTGGGTGAAAATCCTGTGGTGAAAATCCTGACCTATCTATCCATCCCAACCAGCTCCTTATGCAGACTTCGGGATACTAATTTACATTCCATTGGCATTCTCTCCGTGGTGCCAGCACGTCATTTTCACACATAACATGCCACCACCACGTAATCCGGTGTTAAGAGGTAAGACGTCTGGACCAACAGACAAAACATTGCCATCCCTAGAGCCGCCAGCGTGATAAGGAAGCTATCCAGTTTTTTTTTTTCTCCAAAAGTCTAGTTGCTCATGAACAAGATGCAACAACCTCAGTTAGTGTTTGTTCAAGTTATTGTACACTTGTTCGAGCCAATTATTTGGAGCGGTTCAAAGAGTGGTCACAACCTACAGAGGACTGTCAGGACAGCGAGCCAGTTAAAACTGTAATGGACACAGTTTTGTTTACAATACAATTACAATACGAGTATACAATCCTCAATGTATCTTCATTGGACAAAAGCCTTTTCTTCTGATGGTCAAGCCCCAAAGTACAATACCCCCATTGGGTGCTCACAATTGCCTAGAATAGGCATTTATGGGCGCCTGGGTGGCTCATCTGGTGGAGCGTGCGCCCATGTATAGAGGTTTACTCCTCGACGAAGCAGCCGCAGGTTCGACTCCGACCTGCGGCCCTTTTGCTGCATGTCATTCCCCCTCTCTCTCCCCTTTCATGTCTTCAGCTGTCCTATAAGAATAAAGGTCTAAAAATGGCCAAAAAAAAATCTAAAAAAAAAAAAAAAAAAGAATCGACATCTATGACAGTGAATGTATGGTAATACATTCAACTCAGAATTACAAGACACAAGTAACCAACAGAAGTTCTGAAGTAGATATCCAGGCAGCACCTATAGCTTGAGATTGACAAACCCATTTGTATACATTGATTGGATTAAATGTGAGTTTGTTTCACTAAACTGCACTGAGTTTTTAAAGTAGTTCTTTATGGAAACTCGTACTTAAGAGAAAGCTACATCAACACATCAACCAGCTCTATTTATTAACATCAGACAGACAGTCTCTCTATCTCTGCCAGCCTCTTGGACAGATGTGATGCTGTATGAGCATTGGGACACAATATCAAAACTGAATGTGGCAAAAAGGAAGTCATTTGACATTAATGTGTTGTAATGTGAGAGGGAGGTTATAGATGGAGACAAGTGGTAGCAGAAGAGTCCTATGATTAGATGCAGACGGACATCAATAGACATTGATGGTTGTAATGAATAGACAGAGGGCTGCGGTAATGACACTTTACCTTTAATAGTGCTCATTAAGAAGACTAGCCACTTGGTTAACGAGGATGAGAGATGAGAGATGAGCTCTGTCATCAGGCCACAGGCGGAGGAAGGCTCCTAGGAATCTCCTTGCTGATAAGCGGTTAAAAATATATATATAGAAGCCGGAAGGTTCTTTTTGTCAAGTTTAAACCAGGAGTGTGTTTAAAGGGGAGCCAGACTGAAGCATACACTCAAAGAAATGTAAAGACTCAAATGTATAACCATTTCTCTAGGCCAGTGTTTTGTCAAATAGGGGCACGCATATACCTAGGGGTACTTTAGAGTACTGCAGGGGGTACATGAGATTTTTAAAAAGTGTTAATTTAAAAAATATCGGTCATGCATATTTTCTAAACTAATTACACACTGTAGTCATGAATTACATATCCACGGTGAAAAGGCATATATTAAAATATCAATTTTGGGAATGTATGAATCAGATCACTCAAACAAAGATGGATTTTAATTGGAGAATTGATTATTTTACCCAGCCCTAGTGCATACACTATAGATCAGATATAGTATAATTGTAATACTCTATTGGTCAGAAGTATGGACAGTAGTATAAGATGTATGGGTATATGAGAGTGTATATAGTGTAAAGTAAGTATGTGTATGTGCAGTAGTTTGGTAATGTTTAGTAAGTGTGAGCTAGCAGCCAATATCAATAAATAATCAGCATCTGTAACTCCCAACAGCTATACGGAATGAGCAAAAGTGCTTTCCAACCCAGATCTTACTAAGATTTAGTTTTATTTACAGTGGGGTATAGGACAACCTGTAACAGCTGGACACATGAGAAGCTAACTCACTAACCTCTATGTGAGCTTAGCGAGAAGCTGCAGCACAGGGTTACCTTCTCATGTCCTTGCATCTACCTTTGCATCACTCAACATTTTAATAAGGTCACATTTGAAAGTTGAGGGTACCATTTAAAGTTGTGGTTGTATGTAATAAATGCACATTAAAAGCTGAATTGATTTTGCACTAAACAATCACAATATCAGCCTCATTCTTGCCATTTTCCTCTCCCAGCCTGTTCATTTACCTGCATACATAAGTCTGGCAAATAAATTAACTGTTCACCCAATACAGTAACGTGAGCTATTTAAATTAGCTGATATATGGTTAAACCTCATTGGCTCTTACCAGTGTATCTCCATGTGTACTTTGTCCACAGCAATCCCACCAATCAGTCCCAAAACGTCCCAGTTAGAGAGTAAATGCACTAAATATATGCTTTGTAAATCTTTACAACCATTCGCAAAATGAACTGAGAGAGAGAGAGAGAGAGAGAGAGAGAGAGAGAGAGAGAGAGAGAGAGAGAGAGAGGATGTGGCGGATGTCAGGCTTTAACCTGGAAATGTACTTCCACTGATGCAGACAACATGCGTACTAACTCTCCAGATGTTTCAGACCCTGCCACTCCCTCCTGAACTTCAATAACCAGTGTTCCTGCCATTCACTATCACCCCACCCACCAGTTCCCACTTCCCTCATCATCCCTCATCTGCCTGCATGCTGCCCCGCCTGCATGTACCTCAGACTTTTTGCCTAGCCCTTGACTGATTATGTTTGGCTTTCTTTGTTTGCCTGCCTGCTTTCCTGATTCCTGTCTGCCTTTAAACTGAGACTCTCTTTTATCCCTATCCACTTTTGTGTTCATTCTTTTGTGTCAGTTTTTAGCTGAATTTAGGCTTCTGGAAACACTGAAACCCCTTTTGTTTGTGAATAAGGACTGAGGCAACGCTACACTAACCTATGGTATAGTTTAATTAAATGTGCTTACATTTTACTTAAGTAATTAAAAACGGTTGCATTGAGTGCTCCTGTACAATGATTATGAGTGCATGTAAACAGCAAAACTGAAAGCGTCCATAAACATTTCTCTTGGCACGATGGAACAAAATATGCTGTGTAAGCACACACAACTGTGTTTGGAGTTCACTTAAATTGAAAATGTCCTGACAGCTCTGATGGACCACATGATTCATGTGGTTGGCCGCTGTATTATTCCAAATTATTTAAGAGAAACTATAAACTCAGAATATGTGTGTAGAATTTGTGTGTAGAGACCCAAAACAGCCAAAGTGTTACTGGACTTAAATTCAGAAGGTGACAAGAAACATAAGGCCAAATGAATGAAAATGTTGCTCCATAACAGCTGGATGTGTAAATATTTAAGTGTTTATTTATATATAGATATAACAGATTTAAACATTCCAACTGCACCTTAGCATATTCCTTGTACAAATGAATTAATTCCAAGCAGTATTACCTGTAGAGCGACAACAACTCAGCAATGTGCAATATCTCTAGTCTATATCCACGACGTTTCACTTCCGGGATTGCTCCAGTGCCGCCAGAAATTCCACCAGATGTCCCTCTTTTCAGTTGGATGTCCGTCACCTTCCGCTTTCTTTGTGTTGGAATTTTAAACTCAAGGAGGACTATGGTTAACAGCTCCTCAGATCTCTGCAGGGTAAATCCAGACAGCTAGCTAGACTATCTGTCCAATCTGAGTTTGCTGTTGCACGACTAAAACAACCTACGAACGTACACATGTTCCACCAAAACAAGTTTCTTCCTGAGGCTATTTTGCAGAGGCACCATTGCTCTGTCCGGCGCTTAGCACCGCCCAAGACGATTGTGATTAGTTTAAAGAAATGCCAATAAACCAGAGCACGATTTTCTCCCATCCCGGAATGTTTGTGTGGACTAGCCAGACCCTCCTCTGCAGCACAGTGGAGGAAGGTCTGGCAATGCGAGACTATATCTCATCTCTCTACTGTTTTAGTCGTAACAAATGCATATTTTCTTATCTATAGCATGTATTTTGTTTCTTTTAATTTGTATTTTCATATTTTATTTGTTTCTATTTCTAATTACTGTTTTATATGTGTGTATGCATGTCAGGACTGCTACTTAATTTTCTTGTACTCTGTGCAATGACAATAAAAAGTATTCTATTATATAAGCAACTGTTTGCTAACGTTTTTCATATCAACTTAAAAGTGTGCTCCCAAAACAATTACTTATTGTCAGTTTAAATGATAAATGACTAATAATGACAATGATTTATTTAATTATGATTTATGATTTATGATTCAGTTTCAAATTAGGTAATTTCTTCCAATTTTGTTATCAAAGTTGTTGCAGTAACACGCAATTAAACAGCAAGTTAATGTCCACAACCCAGAACAAAAGGCTCATGCAACTGTGTCACTGTGTACACACACACACACACACACACACCATACAATCTCACTTAAGATGTTTAGATTTATCTATCCGTACATCTCTTGGATACTTGGCAGTACACCGTGCATTTGAAGATGAACTTGGAATAGCTCGCAGCTTGGCAACTATGGGACAACCTAATTCTTTCTTTTTTTTCTTTCACCAAGACAAGATCTCAGAGGGATTTCCAGTTTCTAATTAATAATTGCTATATGTGGCTGACACTCTGTGAGATTATTTGAAGTCATTAGAAAACACCCCCTTCCACTGAATCTTAGGAGAGAAAGAAGGCGACCAGCAATCCTGCAGGGATTGAACAGCCGCACCAAAAGTGTTTTGTTCAGGAAATTTAATTGCGGCATCCACAAACTTGTTCCTGTGAGTATTACAAAATAATGACTCTGTTCTAACATGAAATTAAAAGCGAAAATGTTTTTTTTCTCCAGGCTGGAATAATCTTAATGGAAAAATATGAATTCTAACACCCTAAGTCCTGTTGTTCCCAGTGCCTTACTTGATTGTTTTTTTATGATGAATTGCCACTTGTCCTGACTCTCAATCAAATTCCCTCTGTGTTTGGTTTCCCATATCTTGTAGCTTTCACAGTCCAAAAAGGCTTCTCCCTTGGTGCTGCATACACAAAGTTTCCTTTGTTCTCTATAAAATTAACCAAAACAGACAGCCAAGTGTGAAGTACTGTTTGATGACAAACACTGTGAAATACTGTGAAATACAGTATCATGACAAATTAGCAGGCGACGCAATTTGCAACAGCTTTAAGATCATGTCTGACAAATAAGCTTAAAAATGAGATGTAAAAGAAGAACAAAGGGACAAAGCTATCAAAGCCGACGTGTGGAGAGTAGCAAAAGGAAAGAAAGGCACTTCAGGACAGGAGCGTATGGAAGGGGCTCGAGGAGAATGGAAAGCACCAGGACAAACACATCTAGGCTATTGATTTATTGGAGGGTATAGTCTTAGAGACGGGTGCAAGATTGATCAAATGGAAGGTTATCCTCACTCACAGAGGCAAGCTGTTTGCCAATATCCATCACTGGAAACTCAAAATGGCTCAAAGGATCCTTGACATTCCCCAACACTGCAGAGGCAGTAGCTGGACAGGTCAGAAGATTGTCTGCATGTAGAGGTGCTGTTTTAGATTCCACACCCAAAACAAGGCCGTACAGTATCCGTCATGGAGGCAAAACCAAGTCCAGAGTCAGTAGATTTGTTTCTTGTCTGAACATACATTCAGAAAATACAGTCTTATTTGATATCTATTTAGCTGCATGCCTACAGTTTCTACCTAGATATCCATCTATCTCCTAGGGCTGGGTGATATGGCAAACCTTTTCATCACAAATATATTTTTCAATTATTCAGATATAAATTAACTCAATTTTTCTGTTGGGAGCTCTTCGTAGTAGATCTAGAACCTGATGACCAAGAACTGTATGAGCTGCAAACATGCATTGTACAAAATGAACAAAAATCTTAGTACAAATAGGGATCTAATATATTGGGTCAGTTATTAGTATTAGTATTAGTTTATCATGCGAATCAATGTGTTTTTTTTGCCAATAAATAAGCAACTGTAATGTGGCTGTTGCTGGTGGTGAACTAGCACTGTGTTTAATCCTGACACACAACACATTTTGGCCACTTCGGGGCAAGGAAAACAACACAACACTGACGCATTAGCACCTTTTAGGTTGATTAGGCTAACTAGAAAACATTTGCTTATTTAAAAGTTTAAAACTTACATTAGTATTCCTTTGGTGTTGTGTTTCTGCCCCCCCACATAAGTTGTTTGTTTAAGCTGCAATTACGACTCATATTTATGTTTATAGTGGCGGAGCCCACTAGGGACCGTAGTAATTAAGACGGGAGCAAAGCAGGAAGTAAGGTGACGAAGTATAAGAGCACCAAAGTCTGCATGAGGAGGCAGGTTGGGGTGGTGGATGGGTCAAACAAACACAGGAAATAAAAGTAAACTCAGTGGTGTAGTCCAGGGTATACGCTGGTATACGGCATATACCTACTTATTTTTCAGTCAGCATTGCGTATACCCACTTCTAAATCCCCTTTGATGCGCACCATTCAGTAATATCTGTGAGCCAGATTGCCCATTTTTTCCTCAAGGATAGTGAAGCCATGACCCACCCTCCTCTGCCTCTAATTGGCTGGTACTCACTGCTTTCACTGATTAGATTGGTTAACTTTAGGCATGAGGACTGATGAGCCAATCAGAGGCAGAGTAGGGCGGGTCATGCCGAGGAAAATATCGCTAATACCTCAGGTGCCAGTGAAAAAAAACAAAAAAAAACCTCAGGTGCCGGTGCCACTTGACTACGATAACGGCAGCAGACCAAACAACAGATGAAGAAATAACACAAGCGGCGGTGTGCCACCCCAGTTGATGGAAGACATAATTCTGAGGTAAGTTTTAAGGTGGTTTCCAAATGAATCATTATTTTAAACTACTGGCAAATTGCCAGTGGCAATATGACTGCACATTTAGAGGAGAAGAGATAACACCATGTTTGCCTCATGATAAATACATTTTACATTCATCCAGGCTGCTTGTGTGACCAGTAGTAACTACAAACTGCTCCTAATCAAGTCATGATCATTTTATAATAGTGAGCAAGTAGAAATGACAGATTTTTGGGTAAACTAAATCAAAGTCTTACATGTCACTGTTTCTAAAACAGGGCTTTTTTCTGGACTACTTTAAAAAAAAAAAAAAAAAAAAGGTGAAAACTGAGAGTATACCCACTTCTCCAGGGACCACTACACCACTGAGTAAACTGCAAGTATTTCTTCAACGTTACGGAACAGATGGAGCTACGTCATGTTCATTGGCACGTTCAGCGTCAAGTGCTACCAGAAGTGTGTGGTAGAGTGAGTGAGAGAGTGACAGTGATTAGCTTTGAAGCGAGTAGCGACTAGAGTCATAGTGAGAGAAACAAAGTGTCTCCCCTGTTCTTTCTGACCACGGTGGGAAATCTGGAGCAGGAAAAGTTAACCCTCTCCCTGATTTCATGTTGTTTATGGAGAAGGAGAACCAGGAAATGAGTAGGCGGAAATGCAATGCTACCAAGCCATGGCCAACGCCGCGACGTGTAGTTCCATTTTTTTTTGAGAAGTCAGGCTACGGTACGGTCGGTATCTCCACGTATCTACGTACGTAGCCACGGCGTTGATTTAATGCAGAAGCATAAATCATGCTTAACAGGTGCAACAAAGCCAACAAGAGATGTCAGTCAATCAGTCTATCCACACCCACACAGTCCTGGGAAGAGGTCCAATCAGCCACATTAACTCAAAACACCTGTACGAGTGTTCAGTGCCTTTAAAACCGTGACTGTTAATGTTCTCTGGTTTAGATATGAGGACGGAAAAACTCTCCTTTGTTTCGGATTTCCTGCCACCGCTAGGGGCGCTGATTTATGAAACGCTTTTGTGGGTCTGTTACACAATGTTCACCAGCAAATGGCTAGTTTTTTTTAGGCAGTCATTTGGTGCTGGGCAGGTAGCGCAGGTAGGGTAGGGTACAGTTTTAGACCTTTTTCACTGAAAATGACGCTGAGGGCGGTGAGAGTGAAAGATAAAACCACAATTCACTAAAATTACAGTAAACCACTCCATAGAGCTGAGAGAAACTGCAGAGTCGGGTAATGATTACCTGTGGGTTTATCACATCTTTCACATACATGTTGTCATTTAATCCATTATTAATATAAACATATTGATTATTGTAACTATAAGGACCCTGGCCTCTGTCTCTGATCCCTCTGAGCAGGGCCTTAAATAGCCAAAGTAGAGCCACACCACTGATGTCTTGTTACCTCATTTATACACAACAGCTCTTTACAGTTAAGGTTGTTGTGACTGTGGAGCTGTTGCTTTCTGTGCTGGCAGTTGAAGTTCCCTCTCCTGGAGCTGTTGCTTTCTGTGCTGGCAGTTGAAGTTCCCTCTCCTGTTTCTATCTGACTTATGATACCAAAACCAAAGCATGTGATGTGTTGCTCAACCGACGCTGCTGTGTCTGTTTCGGGAAGGGAACTCTGTGTTCCTGCAAGGCTGCCATATGGTTGGTTAGAAATAGCTGTGTTTCTTTGATAGTGTTTGTTCTTGTCAAGGAATGTGTCTTGCAGCATATCAAAGTTTACAATTCTCTTATTGAGGAAATGTTTCGATCGCAATAACAGAGTCGTTTTGTAAAGGTTACAGTACATGTAGGGACATTTAGCTGATGCATGCACTGTACACAACACGTTGACCCAAACTGTGAGAACAAGTGAAGGAGAAACATCAACAAACAATGTTTTAGTGCTCCAATGCTGAGAGGGCTCTGTGCATATCCACTATATATCCTGAACCTGCCCATACTGCTCTGGGAAGTTATGGCCTGTTGAGCATTTATTAATTTGCATCTGCACTTGTGTTGACAAGAATCACCACTAGGTTTACTGGCCTGATTGTTTCATCTGTCGGGGCATGGGTGTAAAATGAGGTACAATTAATTCCTGTGAACCCAAATCCACCCTGTCCATTAATCTTGTTATTGTACCAGAACACGGCAGTGGAGGCAGTGGTGGCAGCTTCTTAAGTGGGGGACGTGAGGTGAAGGAGATCCAGTCATCCTACAGATTGACTGTGAAAGCTTTAACATAGCGGTGGTCTTTCTGAAGACGTTTTAGTTTATCACTCGTGGGTTTTTTTTAAGTTTGATGGAGCTGAATATGAAATTCAATACATGGGTAACAGACAGCAATACATAAACTCAGGTTTATACACATTCATTCTACAAATACATCAATAGGCTGCCTACAACCATAGACTGTAAAAATAGTGGACGTAGCAGCAGTGACGTCACCCATTGGTTTGTGGACTGCCATTTTGAATCCTCCAGTTTGATCATTTGCTTGTGCCAACTTGGGTTTTTGAAACCAGACGTGATGGTTTTTGGAACAAAGGTTGGCGCTAGGGAGGATGACATGGCCAAGCCAGTGTTGTTTATGGTTGCAGTGGCGAAGATAAAACGCTGAATAAGGAAAGTTGCAGATTTTCAACCCTTCTGAAGCGAGTCATCCAGGGGGCGAGTACTGGCGGGTAGCCCTCCACATACAGTTGCCATTCATCTGCATGGCAGTACAGAAAATATCTTGGTTGACAAAAACGCTGCACAAGACCTTTTTATGTGATCAACATGTTCCAATTAACTTTGATGAAGTAAAAATACACAGCAGGAGGGTCAAAGTTTAAGACGAAAACACGGAAAACACTCCAAACCAAGTTTTTTTTTAATGTTTAGCATTGCTAAGCCTCTGTCCTATTGACAGGTTGGCGTGTAACCACGCCCCTAAAGCATCCCCTGCTTTATCTTCTATTTTCAAATAAATGGGACCAGTTTTTTAAATGAACACCATGCTGTTTTGAAGAAGGCCTGAAACCAGCGATTGAGACCATACAATAATAATGAAAATGTTTACAGAGGTAATAAATCAAGGGAGAAGTAGGGTCATGTTCCCATAGACTTCTTTTTTGCAACCTGCTGGAAGAAAAAAACAAAACAGAGATTCACTTTGTAATAACAGAGAAATGTTGATGGAGCCAACAAATGTTTGGCATTTATTTATTTATATTTGTATGTACAGTAATAGTTCATTCATAGCACTGTGGTTTAACCCCCCCATTTAGTATTCATAATGCTAACTAATTATGCAGAGTAAAACATTTGATTTTTAAATGTGCTGTTGACTATTGCCCTCCAGTACAAAGCACAAGCTTCTCACAAAAGAATTGATTGAATTAATTGTGAACGGTAGTTAGACAGCTGTAGAAAGATCATGAAAAACAAATCCAAAAAAGTATTACATTTTTAAAAAGACATTTCATTTCTTTGTGTGAAGTTTAATTGGCAGCACCATTCTAAAGTTGCAGTTTGACATCTAATCAACTAAGTCATTTCCTGTTAGTATAAAACCCGTAAGTATGTTGATTTCTTGTAAACCAACTGTAAAATAAGAATAAGGATTAGTACGTAGCATATACATTTAGTATGTAAAACGTGCCGTATGCATAGTATATGCTCCAATGAAGATAAATCACTAATGCCAAATTGTTGCATATGTACGTAGTTTAAAAGGCGTAAGGGATGTGAAAGGAACTATTTCTTCAGGACAAAGTAGTTCCAAAAGTAAAAATGTCGACTGCGTCCTCTGTGGATCACCCAGAGTAACTGGAACACTGTTCTCCAGAAGGTTGTTAAGTCTTTCATATGTCATTTTTCAATGCTTTGAGCAGCACAAACAAAACTCCAGTCACCTCCATTGCTTTGGGTTAGAGGCATAAATCTCTGAGACAAGATCTCCGCTCACACAACCAAAATGATCTGCATGAATAGATACAGTGCCACAGAAGGTAAGTCATGAAATCTCTTTTCTTTTTCGGATTTGGGTGAAGTGACCCTTCAAAGAGTGTTGTCATGCCACATCTGCACCTTAAAATTAACATTTTACAACCAATGACATAAGAATTGAATTAATCACATTTGACATGCCATGTAATGCATCACATACATTGTCTTATGATTATATAGTCTATATTTTGAGGTATAACAGTGTAGTCTACAGTACAGATAAGCTGACACAAAGCTGCATGTTATCACCATTTTCAGTAATCTTTGAGCTGTTATACTTACTTGACCTGCATATGCTGTATATGATTACATTATAATTCCTCTGCACCCTGAATCTCCTCTCAAAGAGAAGCACCAGGTGTTTCACAGATAGCGTGATTTGTCATCTGGTATGTTCTGTTGGTGTGTGGGCCGCTACATCATAGGAAAAGTCCCACAGTTTCGACTGCAGGCGCTTGTGTCACGCTCATCACGTTTGACAGCTGTTCAAACTTCACCGCATCTGCTTATTTGGAGGAAAAGTCTGCTGCTATCATTAGTGCATTCAAAACATTGCCATGTTGCCCCTTTTTGCATCTGTTCTCAGAAGTAAACTGTAACTGATGGTATTATCTAAAGCCGTGATTCAATAATCTGGCTAATCCTTTGGGACTTCTTAGAACTGGATGTTGTAGGACTGAACACTTGCTGTGCTCTTGGAAAAGTAGGGAGCCTTAGAGTCAAGAGTTGAAATTATGGGGTGCAGGATAAAACTATTTTGGGGATTAGGAATATTTCATTTATAATGGATAATGAATTACATTTTCTACAGAAATGGAGAAAAATAAATGTCTATGGTCACATACCGACGATGAACACAATATCAAAACTATGAATAATTAAATAGGTGTTTTAAACAAAAAAAAGGAGAAATATTCCCATTTAACACAAACGGCAGCATTGGAGTGTGACAGTGATTAAAATGCTTGCTTGTTTAGGGGATGCACTGGATTGGAAGGCTCCATTGTATTTGCAGTGGGGCTATGTTTAGACTGAAGGAACACTAAGGTCATAAGAAGCTTTGGGGTGAAAAAAAAAAAACACACACACACACACACACACACACACACACACACACCACTTTCTATCCTCCATCCCTTATTCCTTCACACTTTCCTGCAAACCCTGCCATTTCAGAGATTTATAAATAGTATTAAGCCTGTTCTTGGCTCTCTTGTCGTTATGGGCCGCTCAGTTTGAGTGGCGGTTGTCACAGACAATTTCTATCATACTTTTATAGAAAAAAAGGCCGTTCACCAAGGAGTAGAAAAATTCACTTTGAGGAGGCAAAGTCTTAGTTAGAAGAAAATTGAGCACACCAAATGATGATCTACTTTGGAAAGTAATAGTGAAAAGCATCAATATTCCAGTGTTGCCAAGGTCTCCGAAGCTTTCAGGTAAACACTGGATTCAAGCAAATGATTTCAAGAGTTGAGGCAACAGAGGAGTATGATTTGATAACCTGCAGCCATTCTAACCAAGTTTATATTCCTTTACATCTCAGGATTTAGGCCTTTGCAGGTGGTCCCTCCTACAGGGACAGCAAAATAAAAAGTTTCTTGGATTACATAAACTAACCCGCGGCATATTTACATCATTAGCTGCACGTTAGTCTAAATCATTGTTACATTTCACCTCTAATGTGCTGCATATTCAGAAGGTGTGAGTGGAATCAAGCCTGGCTGAAGTAGCAATAAAACATCGTGGCAGACGCATCATGTGCCTGATTGCCAGGGAGGTAAAACAAATGCCAAACAAAGCTGTAATGTATTTTTCAGTGTTCTGATGCAGCGGGTTTAGGTAGAGACTCAATGCATAGTCTGACAGGCATCAGGGAATATCAGCAAAAAAAAGCAAATCCCTTTTAGACTCCGAACTGAAAAAAAAATAACTGATGTAATTGGCAGAAAATGTCTCGGGTCTGAAGCCTTGTGTTTTGCAGAAGTTCTCCATTCGTTCTGACAGAGGAGTCAAATTTCCACACATACTGCAATAACTAAGAAATAGCCCTGACTCTGGGAAGGTTGCATGGAGCTCTGCTCTGTTCGTGAAGCTCTTTGCCCTCAGGTCCATGAGAGGCCCTGAGATCTATACACCAGACACTTCCTTCACTCCTATCCTTTTCAACTCTTTTCACCTACTTGCTCAGTAACAAGACACATTATTTCACTGCTTACATTATTTATTACATTACTTATTGATGCTATATGTCGCAGTATTTTAAAGGGTCTGATGTGATCACACCAGAAACATTTTAAGCAGCAAGATGCAGCCTTTTCGTGTAATTGTTTTTAATGAGTTTGAAGCGTAGCATGCTGGTTCTGCGCCACAGGCACCTTGCATTTACCTGCTTCTGGCAGTTTTGAGGAAGCGCCTGGTATTCTCAGAGCTGAAAATGATCCAACTCTTGATGCGCTCCCAGTAGAAAAAGCACCCTACGTTACTATCATTATTTTCTCTTCTTGTCAAACCGTGTGAAAACAGAGGAGGACCTTTCTTCTGACTGTAAGCAAGAGAAACAGTTTGATGCTTCACCAACAGAAGAGTTTGATGAAGAAAAAAGCAGTATCAGGCTTGGATTGTCATTGTCACCATGGCTCCCTCAGTTGTTTTTATTTGTGGCGATAATGCCTCTCTGTCCCTCCTTCCAGCCACATTCTCACTTCCCCAAGTCCCTGCATCTTCATTAAAGGTCCACTGTGTAACGTGTTTAGTTGTTCATTATCAAAATCTGTGTTGCCCGTTCACAAACTTCATGAATATTCACCACCATCAATTCCAAGTATTCCTATTGGCTTGAAATTTTGCATTTGCATTTGCATGAACTGGGGTAGATGCTCCATATTCATGCGCCATCTTGAAATACGTTAGCCGGTAAGGGACATACAGGACATACTGCTCCGCCTTTCACGTTTTCGCTGTCACAGCTCACAGCTGCTGCTAATGCTGCTAATGGGTATCGTAGCTTCCCGGCCCCGACAAGTTTGAAGAAGGAAACATGGAGGACCACATGTATTCCAAATCCAAATTTCAGGAACAGGAGTCTTCTTCTTCGCCCAGAAAAAGAAAAAGGATATTGAAAAGAGCAAGAGACCAGCATCATCAGAAAAAAGCGTGAAGGCTACCGTAGCTGTAATACCTACTTTGAACTGCGTGGCGCGAGAGAGTTGATTGCGATAACTCAACGCTAGATGGGAAAATTCCCACACATTGGACCTTTAAGCTTTATTGCCATTCTCCACCTGTCCACCAGAAGATTTTCGTCATCCCTCTGCTCACCTGGGTCTCATTTCCCAATCACCTTGCCAATACATAAACCAGCCCCTTTTGCTCAGTCAGTTTCCAGAGTGTCTAGTTTGCAACCGGCCTAACTTTCCAGCTGTTACTCTTTCTGCATGATGCACTGACTGATGGTTCTCTGCCTAAGCTGCTGTTATTTCTGAGCCATTGCAGTCACAGATGAAATGAATGGTAGGTTTTGGTCTTCTTTTTTAACAGTAAACGAAAAGCGCTAATTGACCTGCCTAGTCCCCTGGCTATGCCTGACGTAATTTCCATTCTGCCACAGCACACATACAGTTGATAATGATACTGTGGCATATTTACCACTCCTTGAATTTACACAAGTTAACAAAAGCAGGCTTCTTATGTCTAGCACACTTTGATTTCGTCAGATGAAATCGCAACTCTCACTGGCAGAATTTAGCTAGCTAGGTAATGCATGCTAACTCCCTGAGTTGGTTGGAAACTCAGTTTCCTGCTGAAATTGGAATGTTTTCAGCTGACTCGTTTAAAATGAGAACCCTGAGAAAGTTCCTTACAAATTAAAACTCAATCAAAACAGATGTCTGCATATGAATGCTGAATATGTTGGCAAAGGGAAAAGATTTTGGTATCAGAAATGTTGTGGTTTGCAGAGTCGGCGCCAGAGCAGATCTACTGGAGGGCCATTGGGTCATCAGCATCGGCATTTGAGAAATATTTTAATGCAGTGGCGACATAGTCCAACACAGCAGAAATGTTGATCAAAAACGAAATACGTTTTTCTTTATTATTATTAATTATTATTTCATTAGCGAATTTCTTTTTTTTGTTTTGTTAATTTCCATATCTTGCCACCACGTAGCAGATCTATCTAACTTTACTTACTCCACTTAATTGGGAACGCACCGCGCGCAGGAGAGAAACAAAGAGTGGCAGATACCAGCTGGCTTGTCATTGTGTATCTCCTTTTTAATATAAGAAACTTTTAAAAGGAAATCATGAAAGCAACAAAGACGAGGCTATAGGAGTTTGCGGTTTTCCGGCTCCCACTACTGATCATTTTTATACTCAGATTGGTGAGAGGGCTTTTTAACATAGGCTGCAGTCAATGTGATTTGGAACATAGACAAGAATATAGAAGACTAGTCTCCTACTTTGCCTTTGTAGAATGGAATCGGTGAGTCTGTAATATGATAATTCGTTTTCCAAACATTTACATGAAGCCCAAGGGCCAGTTTCGGCTCTCAGAGACCGTGGCTGTACTGGTGGTGGTGGCTGGATTGTCAGAGTCTGCTGCTGGAAGAGGCTGAAGAGGAGGAGGTCTAAGCCATTTTTTTCGTAAATCCATTTTTTGTCGATAATTAGGCTAACTGCCTATGTGGACGGAAAAACAGTTAGTTCTATTCTTTTCGATTCCAACCAACAACTTGAAATGGATTCTGCGCGCTGCAGCTCAACCAGTGTCGGCACTATGGTGGGGCATTCAAGGGCCGCTGAGTAAACTTGAGCATTGACCAAGCCTAGTAACCTGCTATCCTGCGCATACACAACTAAAATGATGCATTCTCCCCGTTAATTTCATTTTATTTAATTTATGTTACAGTTTGCACATTTAATATTAAAATAATAACTATAAAGGATTTTTTTTGCCACGCCATGGCCTGTGGTAGGAGGGGCATCAATGACCGCTAGGGGGGGCACGGCCCTCGAATGCCCCACCATAGCGCCGACACTGCTGGTTTGCGTATGTAGTCCGAGTAGTATTGACCCATCAGCTGGAGAAGCTTAAATTTGAAGCAAATACAGATGATATATGTAAAAAGGTTGTTCTTTTTAAGGAAGTTGTCAAGTTTTAATGTGGACGTGACACTGATAAAAAGGGTTTTATTCTTCTTGTATCGTCTGTCCTTTCATTTTCTATAATTTGCCGGTCTTAATCTAAAAAAAAAAAGAACTGGTAAAAATAATTGTGGCTCTGTGCCCTAATATTATACTGGTGCTGCACTTAATGACTTTCAGCACCTGTATGAAGTGAGGGTCATCTCAAAGGTACAGACTGGACCCTCAACATCTTTTTCATGTTGAGTTCCAGATGCTTCCATGCTTCCATTCCTAGCACTAATAGATACAGATTGTCCTTTGTTCCATCTGCTATTGGTGTTTTAAACAAACTACAACTAATATCATCTCATTGCATTTTCTTTTTCCATGATTCATGGTGACAGTGTAGATGACGTGGATCTTGTGATGTGTTGTGTATGATGTATTGGATGTATTTGTGTTGGACTACTGTCTGTAAAGCAAATTGCCCCTTAGGGACATGTGTTTATATTAAAAGGTATCCACTCAGTCTACAGCATTAGAAAAATCTGATTTCATTATTGGATAGCCTTGTTCTAATGGTTACGACAGAAAGACATACGTTGCATTACATGTCATTTAGCTGACGTTTTTTTCCAAAGCAACTTACAATTGCTATATATGTCAGAGGTCGCACGCCTCTAAGCAGCGAGGGGTTAAGTGTCTTGCTCAGGGACACGTTGGTTGATCTATCGCAGTGGGAATTGAACCCAGATCTCCCACACCAAAGGCATGTGTCATATCCACTGCGCCATCACCACCCATTTTTATACGATATATTCCAAATAATATTTTACAAGAGAGAAAAGGCTTTGAGAATGAGGGCTAACCGCTGAGATAGGGATATGTAAATGTACTTGGGTAACAAGTTTGGCTGGAATGTAAACTTCCCACACAGTGGATGTGTCGGTCCAGAATATAGATTTTTCTAACATAAGCTATAACCCCACAAATAAATATGGATAGCTAATGATATTGTCCTTTGCTGTGGAAGTAATGCCTGCTACATTTTGTAGACAGTGAGCAAGTTAGCATGCTGGAATTATCCTGAAATAAACCGTCGTCGATATAGATTTTCATTTCAGTAACTGAAAAATATCAAGATTTTTAGATCAAATAATGTTGTTATGTAACCCAATGGGGCATAAATTGATGGCCTCAAATGTACAGCTATTTAAATAAGTGATTTGCCCTTTTGACATACGTAGATTACCATGTCCATCTGAAGTCAGAACACCCCTCAAGCTATGGAGCTCCAATTCACCAACAACAAACTGACAAATCAAGGTTTTGTGCTATTTCTTTGGATGAAATGATAAACATCTACTTTTTCATGCGAGGCAGGCTTTAAATGTGTAGAATTAGAATTCAGCAACAATAACGGGGAACTTAATTGCCATATATATGAAATATCTTGCACAGGATTTGTCAGCTCTTAATATTTTAGTGTTCTGCTCATGTTGTTAGTGTTCAACAGGCAAATCAATGGCAGCAGCTCCAAAACTATCTGCAGTCCAGGTTTTCTTCTTACTGTGTCAAAACAACAAGCCCA
Organism: Sander lucioperca; assembly: GCF_008315115.2. Taxonomy (NCBI): domain Eukaryota; kingdom Metazoa; phylum Chordata; class Actinopteri; order Perciformes; family Percidae; genus Sander; species Sander lucioperca. The sequence goes on along the minus strand of NC_050175.1, from coordinate 45,478,058 downwards.
GGAAAATACTAAAAATATGTTGACAAGGGCAGACTACTGCCTACACAGCCTTCAGACAAAAAAAAAAAAAAAGAATAAGAAGAAAAAATGGTCTTCTCCCCCCACCAACCTCTTGGAGTCTGCCCCCCCCCCCCCCCCCTTTCCATTTGGATCACTTGCTCCTTGTTAAAAGGACCCAGCCCTGGACGGAGCGGGGGTGGTGATACCCCTAATGAAGATGAATATTCAGCTGCTTTATAAAGGCTCCTGGAAGGCTGCCCAGCCTGCACTTGCTGTTCCAGTCAAATTGGCGGCACAGTGAGGGAGGGGCCCAACACACTGGGCTGAAGTGGGGATGTTGGGTGGAGGGGGGGCAGTGGAGGTGATTGGGGTGGCAGACAGGCAGGGGAGGCAAACAAGGCGAAAAGGATGCATCGTCTGTGTTTGCATACATACATGCAGTGGTGGAATGTAACTAAGTGCATTTACAGTACACAAATTTGAGGTACTTGTACTTTACTTGAGTCTTTTCTTTTCATGCTACATTCTACTTCAACTCTACTACATTTCAGAGAAAAATATTGTACTTTTTACTCCACTACATTCATCTGACAGCTTTAGTTACTTTACAAATGAAGGTTTTTGCACGCAAAACACATGTACTTTATAAAATACAATGTTTTATTATAAACTAAACTACCCAACAATATACAGGCCTACAAGTCCAGCTAAAATGATTAGACGATCAAACACTTACTGTAGTTGATTGACAGAACTGTTTGGATCGTTATCTTTCTGACCATCACACCATCCCCTTTATGAATATTTAAATTTGTACGTATTACATGATTCTGATTAGGAAATGAATAGCTGAAATCGGTATAATGGGGGCATTTTGGTGTGGGAACATGCTTTTCGCTTTTCAGAGAGGGTACAATTATAAAACTGGTGTATTTATCTCATCTAATACCGACACACAAGTTTACCTGACACAAACACACACAGACAGGATGAAGCTCTGCAATCACACAAAATACGGCAATACGGCACGTTACCGCAGAGGTGTGGGTGTGATTATTTAGGCTTTAGATGTTACCGCCGTGAACCAATCAAAAAATGATAATTCATTCCTCCAATACCCCCCTTCTCTCTCTCTCTCTCTCTCTCTCTCTCTCTCTCTCTCTCTCTCTCTCTCTCTCTCTCTCTCTCTCTCTCTCTCTCTCTCTCTTTCTGGCTCGTTGAGCCGGGGAGGAGGTGCCAACTTTGAATGCCATGTGTTTACAAGCACTTAGCAATGCTTACTACATAATATAGCTACCGTGTTAAAGACATGTTTTATTTTTATATTACTCCATTACTGGGATTTTCCATGTTTTACCTTAAGGCCACATTGTACAGTTAGGCTGCTTGTTAGGATAAAACCATGTTTAATGCTGAGATGATGTAAAACTATATCCCTGGACAATGTGTTGTCAGTGTATACTCACTGGCAACAATGGACAGTGGTTTATATTATGGTGTTAAGGGGGCGAAAAGAACCCAGCAGGGTCTTTTCTCTCTGTTACGGGACTATCATAAATATACTGTAGGTAGAATAATTCGGACATTTCATCCATATTCCAGAGGGTGGAGTAGTGTGGAATAGGGTGCAAGTAAGGAATAGGAGAGAATTAGGAGAGAGCATGTAGCCATACAAATGAATTGTATTTCCTAAACTGATATTATGCTTCTGCGAGCTGCACAGAAGTAAACGTAAACAGATGTATGTGTCCACTTGGAAGCAGTGCCATGTTAGCAAACCATAATGTAAAGGAAACATGGAGAAATTAGAAAATTATTTCACCACCGGGGGAAACAAACCTAAATGCAGGGGAATTTAGTTCCCTATGCTCTGCTAAACAATCACTTATGGCAGTACTATGATGAAATGTATGCCCAAACTCTGAAAGAATCTAGAAAACTTCCTGATAGGATGCTATCAACTTGATGGACGTGCAGGTCCGCACTACGCATTGTTGAGATGTGAAAGGTGTGCACATCAGCTTTCCTGCCAGGGACCAGAAAATGAACATCGAGGTCCATAAAATGCATTAAAAAAAAATGTGAGCATCTATGTATGTCATAATAAAACTTTTCGAGTGCTTATGTTGATTATTTACAGCTATAATTGTTCCAAAGAATTGTGTTTTTTACCCAGAGTCAACAAAAAAAAGATCAGATAAAAAAAAATACAATTTGCAGTTCTTTTTAAGCAAATGTGATTCTGTATGAAGACTATTCATAGTCTATTTCAGTGTTAAAAAAAAAAATCAAATCAAAAGCATTAATTTCTAAGTAGCTGTTGATGGCGTTCAGCGCTGTGCCATGTGCTGTCACAGTTCAGGCTACCTTTGGCCACGGCTGCGAGCACACTCCTGTTGCCAGGTGGAGAGGGGAGATGGAGAGAGCCGCCGGCCATTAGCCATGTTGGCTATTGGAAGTGAAAAGAGAAGAAATGTGGGGCAGCTTTGCCACCCGTTTGAAGTAGGGACAGCTTGTTTGTGAAGTGGAGACCGAGCGCTTGGCTTTCATGTCCTGCTCTCATGTGACCTGGGGAGACCTCAACTTCATAAACCATATTGACTATATCGCCTGGAAAAAAAGAAAGAAAAAAAACACTGACACAATTCCAGCACTTATGGGGCTCGGAAGCCTGAAGCTTTATGAAGTGAGATGAATGAGAGTGCGCTGGGAGTTTCAAGGCCAGCCCCTTGACACGACTTACAAACATTGATATGTCTTCAAGTATTGACCTATTACCTGAAGAATAAGTAAGAGGTATAAGGGAATGACGTGATACTTTAATTTCAGGCTGCATAACAATACCAACGCTGTTACATTTGTTCACAGTTCTTTTGTTCTCTGTGATAATGTAAACGATTGTGAGATTAAACATGAATTAAAAGTGAAACCATGAAATTGCAAGTCCTCCCGCCACCTTCTCTAATGTTGAAATCTTGGGCTCTTAACAGGAGTTTTTCTGACACAACTGCTGATCCAGCTCTCAGGGATGAGGGCTTGAGAGACTTAGACATTTTTTTGTCGTCTCTGCATTTCTTGGGAGGGAATTGGCAGATTATTTGGTCAACCTCGATCAGTTCCACCGCAGCTTAGGGGGATACTTGCTCGCTGACTAATATTACCCGGAAATCTATCAAAGTCAGAGGGCTTGTCCCCCTTTTAAAACGTGTGTGTTCCAATCAAGTGCCCAGCAAGTCAAAGCCATCACAAACAGAGGCCATACTCTGTCTGCAACTGATGCTGACACATCCCGATGAAAATAAATTATGCTGCCTCTGAGCATGAAAGTAGCTACAGTAATGTGGAATGAGACGACCGTGAACTTTAATCTTCAAAGCGCTCCTATAACGTTTTGCAGTTTTCTTTGCTGGTTTAATATCCCCAAAATAAAAAGTTAAGATGCTTTTTACACTCTCAAGAGTTTTGATGTAGGACACAAACATGTCTTTGTCTGCCATGGCATTTGATTGTTATACATGACAGTAAGGATACAGTCATTGCTAAAGGAACATTTATGCACTGTGTCTGGGAGTGTGACAAAATAAAACATCCTGGAGGGAGGTGATCATTAAAACTATGTTCCATCTAGTCTGTGAACATTCCACTTGACACTAAGATGATTTTGGTGCACCTATATCCAACCAATCTGAATCTAAAACCGCAAGAATATGAATGTATTGATGTTGCAATTCTATAGGCAAAAAGGACTATAGCTCTCATTTGGAAGAAAATGGAGGCACTTACAATTGGTGCTTGGTTCAAGAAAATGGCACAATGCTGTTTAATTCTAAAACAATATATACAGTATGCAGTCATGTATCCCACAACTGGGTTAAATTCTGGAGAGGTGATTGCAATTAGTAAATACAGTAAGCCAGAGGATCCATTGATAAGTAGAGTCACTCGGGAAAAAAAGGGCAAAGACAGAGTTGTTGTTGCAGTGTTATAGGGAACAACAGCTACCATACCATACCAGGTGTGCCAGCTAATTGTTCAGCTGTATAAATTAGGCTGATGATGTCACAGGCCTACCTCGGTTGTAAAGCTGACAGTATGATAGAAACGAATGTTTATAGCTATTCCTAACAGCCACACTTGGATGGGGGATTATAAAGTAAGCTGTCAGAGAGGCAGGAGAGATGCAACGACACGTGAAAACAAACAGGGAACAAATATTTACAGGGACAAAATTAGAAATGGAAAGCCAGAATTTAAAACTGCAAGCTGAAATTGATCTTTAACCCTGAAAAAAAACCCATAACCAATCTAGAAATATTGTTTTTTTTCTCGATTCAAATATATATGCTTTCTTCTTAAATTCCTAAATGAATGAAAAAATCAAATTTGTTTTGTTAATTTCCTGACTTTTCCATTTTGTACTAACAGGAACGTGTAATGTCAGATGTCAATCAAACTGTGTTTAAAAGTATCAAGCTGTGTTTAAAAGTTACTAGATAAAGTGATGTGTTGTATTGAGTACTACTGTAAATACTTTTTTCATCAAAATCTTTTTTGGAGTAAGTCTACTCAGACAGAATGCTTGGAACATTTTTTTTCTCTCTTTATAACAAGCAAATACATAAAGTCACTGGGGTTTTAAGGTGAGTTTTAATTTGACAGCATGTGGTTAAAAGTAAAAAATCCATTGTTCCTTCACATGGAGATGAATTGGAATATGAAGTTGTTGTTTTTTTATTCACACAAGACACAAATAAATTTCAGTTTGAAACAGAAACGATGAGTCAAGTTAAAAAAACACGGCATTATAGATCTTTGCCTTCCTGCGTCTCAGATACATTAACTATTCTCTTCTTACCTCCAGCCATTACAAATGCCAGTGCTCTGCTTTGCTCAGCAGGCAGCCCAACACACAAACACACACACGCTTCCACACACACTTCCACATTCCTTCTGGTCCTCAGCTGCAGCACGTGACAGAAAAACAGTTATTCAGCACAGGTCCCACGGGCTGCCTGTCTGCTCGTTTGTTAATGACGAGCATTTGGGGTAGCCATCGATTTCCTGTGGCACTAATTAAGAGTAGACTCATTAAAACGTTTGCAATACATCCTGCGTTAACTTTGCAGGTTGCTTTTTTTTCCCTCTCTCTTTTCATTCTACTTTGATGATTGTCTTTTCTCTTGTTAGGTGAGTGCTTGTTTGTCTACGGAGAGACTGATCACAGAGAATAACAAGGATCCTCCACCATCTCACCTATCTCTACTCAGAAACAGACTAGTCTCACATAGCCAGACCTTCCTCCACAGCGTTTTTACCTTTTATTTAACCAGGAAAAGACTCATTGAGATTAAAAATGTGTCTTGGCCAAGACAGGCAGCAGTACAACCACACATACGTACAAACACAAAATACACTAAAACACTAAAAACATAAAACAACTGAAACAGCAAATCCCTCAAAGTCAACCACAATCCTAAACACATCAGGCAAAACATCTACAGCCAGACGTGGCTACCTTCAAGTCAATCAACATCCTCTTAAAAGCGACCAATGAAAACAGCTCATTAAGTTTCATGGATTTCTGTAACTTGTTCCATGTAGAGGGAGCAGCAAACTTAAACGCCTTTTTCCCCAGTTCAGTTCTAACCTTTGGAACAGACAGAAGGAAAAGATCCTGGGAACGAAGATCTATGTCCCGATACTATTTACACTGATATAGGTCAGAAGGTAGGATGGAGGTAGACCTAAAATAGCCTTGTATGTGAAGATATGCCAGTGTTGAAGTCTTTGTGTTGATAGAGAAGCCCATCCAACATGTTCATACAGTTCACAATGGTGATTGAGGGATTTAAGACCAATGATGAACCGCAGAGCTCCATGGTATACAGTGTCCAGTGCATGTAAACTTTGAGACGAAGCATATATGTATAAAACATAACCATAGTCAAATACAGACATAAAAGTGGCAGCGACCAGCCTCTTTCTAGATTCGAACAAAAGGCAGGATTTGATTCTGAAATAAAAACCTAGTTTAAGTTTGAATCTTTTTGCTAGCTGCTGAGTATGATGTGTAAAAGAAAGAGATTTGTCAATTAAAATAGCAAGATATCTGTATATAGAAACACATTCAATCTTCATACCTGGGGAAGTGAGGTTTGAAGGCAGGTTTGGTGGTTTGGATTTCGAATTTGAATTGAATTTTGATTTAGTTTTAAATCATAAAGTTCCTGTTGAAGCGTGTTAAAAGCAAGTTGTAACTGGGAGAGGGACTGGTCTGGGGTGGGTGCAGAGCAATACAGTGCAGTGTCATCAGCATAAAGCCAATTACAATCGTCATGGGCAGCGCAAAGCACCGGACGGAGCCACGGTGACGCTGCTAAATAGCCTCGGGGAGGAACTTGTTTTGGTGGAACACGTGTACATTCAAAAGTTGTTTTAGTCGTGCAACAGAAAACTCAGATTGGACAGATAGTCTAGCTAGCTGTCTGGATTTACCCTGCAGAGATCTGAGGAGCAGTTAACCATAGTCCTCAGAAATCCACCAGAGGTTAGAACGCCAACACAAAGAAAGAGGAAGGTACCGAAAAGAGTTGACATCTGGCGGAATTTTCTGGCGGCACCAGAACAATCCCGGAAGTGGAACGTCGTGGATATAGACTAGAAACAGCCAAACTGCAGCTAAATGTAGACACAGACACATAAATAAATTGTAGGTATTTAATATGTTTCAATCATTGACCAGGTGTTCTTAGTTTTGCCCTTTGGCACAAATGGTTCAGTAAATTTGGCATACTTTTAATAAATAGAGCCAATTTTTATTCACATATGCACTTCAGGGGCAGCACAGTGCTAAGGGTTTAATAAAAGTGAGATGGACGGAAAACTCTAATTCCAACTAAGCTGACTAACACTGGGAGGTTTCTGAGCAGACGTTCACATCCATTTAGGAAAGCAATCTGTATTAAAAGCCCAGTACTTCTTATTCCGAGCAGCCATATTGATCTGTGCAACTGTCCTCCCTGTGTGTGTTTACGTCTGGTGCCAGGTCGGATATCTGTTCCTGGTGCCTGCTGATGTCCATGTGCTGCTGCCTGATCACAGTTCACAAGGTAATGTTGTCCTAGTCTGTTCTGTAAAGGGTTATTTCGCCAAACTCACCCCCTCAAAGAACTGAAGAAAACCAACACACTGTCTAACTCGCCCTTTGTGGTATCTAGCAATGCTGTTTTGGTGATAGTTTTGCTTCTATGTTGCAAGGTTTTTTGATATATTCATCCACCTCTGACATGTCTGCTCTGAAGAGTCTGCAGTTAAAATAGAGATGAAAGCAATTTTGTTGAAATCTTTGAAAGACAACATTTAAAAAACTTTCCAGAAACAATGTCCCCAGTTCCTCAGCATAATCCTCGCTGCCGACAGTTTTCACTGGAACTAATTTTTCCTCCCCAAAAAATAAATTGTCCATATAGTCCTAGCAAGATATGTGGATTATCCTTTGTAACCAGGACATTGTTTTTGGAAAGACATGTTGCCTATGTTTTTTTACTCCAGCACAGTCATAGAATACCAGTGTTGGGAGTAACGCGTTACAAAAGTAACGCAATTACAGTAATGTATTCCTTTTTTCTGTAACGCAGTAATATAACGCATTACTAATTAAATTTCGGTAATATTATACTCGTTACAATCTCAGTAACGCGAGTTACAACGCATTTTAACGCAACATTTAGTGGTGCATTGGTTTTTTTAAGAATTCACCAACACCGCGACACATTTCTTCACAGGAAAAAAAAAAAAAGCCGTCAGGAGTTATTACGCTGCGTTGAAGTGAGCTGTCCTGTTTCTGTTCCCGTGGTCAGAACCAGAGACGGTACGGACAGCATGTATGTCCCAACAGGTGACGGTACGTCAGCGGCTGACAGATATAAACATGTCGGGAATTAATGTTGAGGCTTGCTACACGTAAATATCATTGCATTTTATCAGCCGTGGAGAGTAACTATGCCTGTAGCGGAATGGCTTCGAATGACGACCTTTTACTGTGGCCATTTACTGTTCAATATGTTGCAGTTTTACAAACAAGAAAGTGAACAACTTCAGCCTGACAGACATGTTGCTTCTCAGTAAGCTAGCAAGAGTAGGCTACATAACAGACAACTTCCGTGTAGCTTACTTCAAAATAAAAGCACTTCCTGTGACGCTTCGCAGTAAAACTAAATTACTGTTAAATAAGGTTGTGTAGGCTACCTTTTCACAAATCAGCTGTAAATCAAGTACTGTAAATAATGTAAATAGTGAGTTTTAATCACACTATAATTGAACATTTCCTTTGGAGTGTTTTAACCTAAACATGAATTTCTTATTGAAGTGCTATAAACAAACATTTTACAACAATGCCATACTTTTGAGTATTTTCATTTTCTCCTACTTGCCTATTATATGTTTTACTTATCTATTTTGTATAGCTTTAGTTACTTTGCATATTTATATTAATTATACAAAATATGAATAATCTATGATGTATTAAAGTGGATAAAGAGGAGACTATTGATCCGGTGGTGAAATTCACAAGCTAGCTGCCAAATCAAACTTCCCCTGTTATTTTGGTGAAAGTAACTCAAAAGTAATGCAAAAGTAGTGTAACGCATTACAATTCAGAGACAGTAATATTGTAATATAACTAATTACTCTCAAATGACAGTAACTAGTAATCTATAATGTATTACATTTTGGAAGTAACTTGCCCAACACTGTAGAATACTAATATGAATTAATGTTAAAGTTACAATTTCAAAGATCTCCTATCGCGATAAGCGATAATTGCAGGTGTGTTTTTGGATCTCACATCCCAGAGATCGAAATAGAGTCACCTGTGTGACGTCAGTTGGCAGATGAAGAGTGAGTCTGTTGCGTTAGCTCCGCTCACCCACTCTGGTGGGCCAACCACTGCTGGGTGATGGAAACACATCACTAACTGTGCCGCGTTTATGATTTTTCCTGGTAATGTCTCCACAGACATCCAGATCATAATATTGCAAATGCAAGGGCTTTCATCAGTGGGCCATAGGCTTAGATTTGGGATTAGATAAGGGAAAATGTTTGAGATTATTACTTTAATGCTGATTGTTGTGCAAATTATTTTAGTTAGCAGTGCTTCATGTTCTATGTGTGAGCATATTACTAGTCTCGTATTACCAGACCTTCCTCCACAGTGTTGCAAAAGAGGGTCTGGCTTTGTCCACACAGCATTCCTGGATGGGAGAAAAACGTGCTCTGGTTTATTGGTATTTCTTTAAACCAATCACAATCGTCTTGAGCTGCGCTAAGCGCTGGACGGAGCAACTGTGCCTCTGCAAAATAGCCTCGGGAAGGAACTTGTTTTGGTGGTACATTACAAAGTAGTTTTAGTCATGCAACAGAAAACTAAGATTGGACAGATAGTCTAGCTAGCTGTCTGGATTTACCCTGCAGAGTTAAACATAGTCCTCGTAAATCGACCAGAGTTTAGAATGCCAACACAAAGAAAACGCAAAGTGACGGACATCCGGCCGAAATGACGACATCTGGCGGAACCTCCGGAACAATCCCAGAGATAAACATTTTAACACGCGGAACAAGTGAAGAAGTAAGCACACCATACTTACATACACTGGAGACCACATTTAGCTTTTTCTGCTTTTGTGGTTACACACTTTCATGCAACATTCACTTTGCAACCATTTTGCCATCAGTTTGTTGTCATTCTTTCCTCCAAATGAGAGATACTGCAGCCAAGTCAGAAATTACAAAATTACAACCAGAAGGCCGATGTGAACGTTTTCCCCACTCGGCTGCTATTAATTATGGTCTTTACAATGCAGCACATATGGCAAGCTACCTAATGATGACATCATTACTAACTCAGGAGAATCTTGGGAAATTAATTCTGCCATAAATCTGTAAATACAGTACCGTGTGTGACCACAGTGGCTGCTCTTCAGCAGACACTTTATTATCTCACACATACTGCAAACAGGGTTTTTTTTTTTTTTCATGCAGCTAGAAAAGAATATACTTGTTTTTTTAAATAATGTTTCAAGAGCTCTTTTCCTGAAAAGCATCTGGCTCATATGTTCTCATTGTTGACTCTGCGCATCTTAAACCAGAAAAATAAATCAGCCAAACAAACAAAAAACATTGTTAATGGCACACCACCTTTTCCATCTACATGATGAACTTTTGGCTCCGTTGGCACTTTTGCAAAAACATTTGTCCCATTATAATGGCAGGCACTCTCTTCGTTCAATCGTGCTCTGCTAGTGGGCAGCACTTGGAAATGTGTGGAATGAACAGCCTGCAACAATATCAAGTGTTAGCAGTCAACTCAACAGAAAGCTAATGAACCGTAGCAAACAGCTTGTGGGGTGTAGCAAGAGAGAGAGCAGTTGCATCAAAAGCCCTTCATTGGCAACTTGAGCCTGCTTAAGTGAATAAACTATATCCTAAGGCTGGTGGAAAATAGACATAATCCATTGACATGTATACAACTCAAAGTGAGAGAAGTAGCAGACAGTGTTGCACTAAAGAATAGACATCACACATAAACATTCCACTCAAATGACTTTAGAAATGAATCGCATTGGCTTCTATACAGCGACTTTGCTTTTCATTGGAATAGTAGCATGTTTTTGGGGTAATGTTTATTATTCAGCAGTGAGAGAAAGAACCTTAGACAAAGTTTGTCTAAGGTGCTAGCTGTGTGTGTGTGTGTGTGTGTGTGTGTGTGTGTGTGTGTGTGTGTGTGTGTGTGTGTGTGTGTGTGTGTGTTTGTGTGTAACTGTGTTGAGGATATCAGTTGATGAGTCTGATTTGGAGCACCTGGGCTCAGGGCTCCACAGGAGATAAAGGCCCAGCTTCCTTTGTGCGGCCTCTTTTCTTTGCTCTACTCTGTCAATGCCGGAGGCTCAGTTGTTTGTTCCTTTTTGCATTTGTATTATTTAGTTCAACCTTATATCTTTTCTGTAATAAATTCTTTATATGATTGGCATCTTGTGTCGCTTCCCCGTCTTTTGTCACAACCTAAAGCCAGGTTTATGACAAAGTGGGGGCTCGTCCGGAATTTCTGGGGATTGGGAGGCAAGTCCTTTCTGTATTTTCGTTATTATCTTGCCACCTAGGTAGTCAAATTGACTTGTTATTTTGCCTCTTGGGTGGTCATTTAGGAAGCTACATTTACTTAATTTGGGTTTTGTGTATTTTTTGGGGGGTTAGTGACAATGTGCCGGTGATCCCTTTGGGGACCCCGACTTTATGGGGGGGTGACCGCCCCTGCTAGCTGTGTGTGTGTGTGTGTGTGTGTAATTGTGTTGAGGATATCAGCTGATGAGTCTGATTTGGAGCACCTAGGCTCAGGGCTCCACAGGAGATAAAGGCCCAGCTTCCTGGACTATATATATATATATTTTTTTTTTTTATACACATGGTTCACGTTGTGAATTGAAAGAAAACTACTTAGTTAGGTTTAGAAAGAGATTGTGGTTTGGGTTCAAATTTGTAGCTTACATACATAGAACGTGACATAGGCTACGTGATGTAAATTAAGTGTTTTACGTACCTTACATACTTAAGTTAAAATAAGTCAACCCTGTCTTTTGTTTTCACAGGGCACATGAACAGCATTCTCCTGGGTGAAAGTCCTGTTTGTTTGATCCATCCATCCACCCCGACCTCCTCCCTACATAGCCTTTGTACATTTGTGATAGGCCAAATAAAGGATGAACTTAATCCAGGACAAAATACGTTTCTCTCAATGTAAATGAGAATGCAGTTTGGTTGTATATCATTATTAGTAGATAGGGCTGCTATTTAAAAAAACATAAATTGGAGCCATCCTGGTGCACTGGCACTGCAGTTTATTTTGAGTCAACTCCACATACACTGCCCTGCTGCTGGATCATAATCACTAAAGCACCAAATGTGTTTTAATCCACTGGAGAAAATACTCCACAGCAAATGCTCTATTTACTTCTGTCTGAGTATCGTTTGCTGAAGATTACAGTGCCCATCTGTTTTTGAAAATTGCACAGCCCTCTTCAAAATATGAATCAATATTTGTGACCCATTTTTAAAGATTTCACTAGGAAAAATTGGCTTAAGGCTGAGTGCCCCAGACAGACGAGGGAATTTGCAAAATACTTCAGTCAGACTAACACACTGTTGGTTTTGTTTAGTTATTATTTTTTTTTTTTTTTGAAATCGTCAGTATAAAAAATATAGAATAACGTTAAGAAGTGCTTAATTTATGGAATTTTAGGAGAACAGAGACACATGCTGACACAAAGGATAAACACCAAGGTTCTTATGAATTTGTTGCCTTCTCTTCCTTCACCATTGTAGCATTGAGACAGTGGTATAAATTAAAATTCATGTCCTATGACTCCCCGCTCTGAAAAGTATCCCCCTCCCCAAGTCATCAGCCCAAGCGCTGTGATCCTCGGCTAGGCCTCCTCACCGCAAATCCTGCTCCTGTTTCCAATGCAGGTGTTGGGCTCACCATGTGAATGGCAGCATGAATGCTAATAGGCCGTTGTAATAAGGTCTTTGAAGTATGCAATACACTGTTGCAGAATCATAATGTGAAAATCCCTCTTTGAATCGGCAGACTCGGCCCTGCTTGACACCAGTGGGCCTTCTCTATCTCTCTTTCTCTCTCTCTCTCTCTCTCTCGAACCCGTCTTTCTCATTGCACACCCCACCCCACACCCCTCTCACTGCTCCCCGACACCCCCCTCCTCCCCATCTCCCCTCCATCTTTTAATAATCACTTCTGGCAGGAAGACTCGCCTTGCTCAGATAGGTCTTAGATGACAAGCAGGGTTTCCAAATACCAACATGGGATGTAGCGATCCGTGGGAAAAAAGAAAGGGAGTGGACCCAACAGGGATTATTGGTTTAGGGGAGAAATAGCGGGGGTTTCGGAGTGGGGTGGAATAGGGTGGGGTTGGTCCGAGGGGGGGCAGCTAAGGTGCATTACGTCGTTAATGTTCGAGTTGAGGATGCAGTGGTTATACTGTAAGTGGACTTTTTTTTTTCTGATCTTTATCATAATTTCCATCCATAGGAGATTTGAAGAACCGTTCAATAGTTAACTATGAATAGTGACTGTCTTAACTTTTCTACAATTTGAATGGAGCAGTCAATTCAGATAATTGATGAAAAATACAAGCCTGAAAGCAAGCCAACACATTGCCATCTTTGCTGGTTGTGCTATAAGAGGCACTGTATCTATTAGCATGGATTGCATTCATTGGCTTGCGTTTCATGTCTGACCATGAACTGTTTCGAGAGCTTCATTGGAAGGCTGATGAATTGTGTAAGACTTCTGAAGTTTCAATTTGACGAACTGGAGCCTAAAGCAAGAAATCATCAAGCCACTTGAAGTCCTGTCTGTGATACGGTCAAGACCACTTCACATTTCAAAAGGCATCTCTACAAACAATTCTCATAATTAGGGCCCGATACCCGACCAGCTGTCGGTCAGCAAAAGCCCTATTGAAATTCCTGTTTATTATTATTCTCTCCAGTGACTTGCATTTTTGAGGGACTTAAAACGCTCGAAAACTCACCAAAATTTGCACATGCATTAGAACTGGTGAAAAATTAGATATTTTAAACACAATAGCGCCCCCTTAAGATTTCCAAAGTTGAAGCCCCCTTCTTTACATTTTAGGTAGACTAACAAAAATTGGTATGCCTTTGTAACATGTTGAGACGTACAAAAAAGCCTCTTTGGGGTGTACCCTAAACCCAACAGGAAGTTAGTCATTTTTAATTTACTGCCCACCCATCCACCCTGACCTCCTCCCTACGCCGCGTTCTTATACAGCACGAGTCAATGCGGTGCACGCAGCAACAACAACCAAATCATACAAATTACAGAGCCTAACTTTTCGTAGCTTTACGAGCTACAGAGCTACAGAGCTAAGTATGGGTCATGAGAACAAGCTGAAATAAAAAGTGTTAATATCGGCTAAGTGTTTCAGTTAGATGGAGAGAAAATGTTGCTAATAGCTTAGCCTTCTGCCATATTTCAATATTGTATTGTATAATATAGCTGCTTTAAATAAACATCCATACTGTATTTCTTGTTGAGAAACTACTATTTAAAACATATACTCTAAAATATTTCTAAAAACTTTTTTTTTTACTTACTTCAACTCTGTGCAAGAAAATGTTCTTGTCCTAACTTTTTCTTCTCCACACGGAGCAACCTGAGGGTGCACCAGGAGTAAGGGGCTCCTCAAAAAGAGTGAAACATGCTTAGAATCTGGCAGGGACAGATGTCAGATTCAATTAAACTCATATGTAAATTATTGTGGAGTGAAGACCTTGGAATTATACTGAATTTACTGTAGATTCTACTACCTTGTATCTGTTTACAGTGCAGCCAACTGGATGTATGTGTGTAGGTGTAAGTGAAAAGGGTAGCAGACTAGGCACAATAGAATGTTCTGTGGGATTCTGTTGGATCTTCATACTTCCACCTAAAAAGAGAGCTTAGTGCAACTTATGAAGAAAGTGAGTTAGTGTTGTAATGCAAGAAAATGTGGAATTAGTGAATGAGGAGTGAACACCGTTAACATCCACTCTACTCTGGAAATGATTACTTTGGACTAAGTGGCGAGTGATTCATTTGTTGTACTTTCTCTCATCCTCCATTGTCTACATCCACTTCAGTCAGTGGAATTGTACTTTTTTCCCAGAAATGTGTTTTTGACAAGCTCTCAGTATAAAGGGCGTGCTGTGCTGTGTACATGTAGGTGGAGAGAGTGATAACAGCAGCACGTAAGGCTTTCTGCAGTTGATAAAAAACTGTAGACAGGAAAGCACTGCTGTAATGTGCCATTTCCAGTTGTAGAATATATATATATATATATATATATATATATATATATATATATATATATATATATATATATATATATATTTCAGGTTGGACTTTTTCGTTTCTATGTTCTGTGTGCCTATTTGCATTCCTCCCCCACTCATCTCTCCTCTTCCCTCCCATCCATCTCTGCTGTCGCTTCATCACTTATGCCGCTGTCAATCACCCAGTCATGCTTATAAAGCGGCTGAGTTATGAAGTGCTTTTCTTTGCCGGGAGCGCCATTGAACTTGACCTGTGATAAAGCCTTGACAGAGAACGTGTTAATGATGAAGCCCCGCTGACTGATGTGCAGCCGTACAGGAGTCAGGAGGGGAAGTTATGAGAGGCTGACCTTTGGGCTTCCACTTCTCCGCTCAGTCGCTGGCCGCCGCAATATCGACCTCATCCACATCATAATCCAAATAATCACATCCTGTTAGCAGTAGTAGTAGTAGTAGTAGTAGTAGTAGCAGATGTGGGAAGAGTACAAAAATATTCTACTTAAGTACTTTGTATAGATCTGGTATCGTTTTTGTAAATGTGGTTGTTTCTATGTGTCTATATGCCTGTCTTTATGTTATCTGTTGAAGTATTTGTCCGTGTATATTGCCATGTGCATTAAACAGGCTGGGAAAAGAAATCTCCCTCATAGGACAATATCTATCTGTTTACCTATCTATCTATCTATCTATCTATCTATCTATCTATCTATCTATCTATCTATCTATCTATCTATCTATCTATAAGTATTACTTTGATAAACATTTGTCAGTCAAAAGTAAAAAGTAGCTCGTTTAAAAATTACTCAGAGGAAAAATTACTTAGTTCCTTTTTAACAGGGATGGGGGATGGGGGGGTATTTTTTATATATTTATGCACATTTCATATCTTATTTATACATATTATGCCTGTTTAATTAATTCAAATTCAGTCTTTCGCGATTTGAAAAGGGCATAACGCCATTTGCATTTTAGTTTGATGATAGATTGACTTTGTCAAAGCAACGTGAGAGACGTTTTTGATTTACTTTTTTTCTTTCCTCAGTAACGAATGTGATCTAAAATGTAGCAAAATACAATACTTCAAACAAAAAAGTCAAAGTCAAAGTACATATTTTAAAAAGTACTTTTTAAAAAGTAAAAGTCATTCAAAAAACCTACTCAATTACAGTAACGCAAGTAAAAAAAGTAATTGTAATTTGTTACTTTCCCTGAGCAGTAGCAGTCTCGGTTCCTTCCTGGTGCTGTCAGATTATACAATCAATAGACCACAGGGACTAAACACACACACACCCAACCTGTTCTCACTCCCAACTTGTTAAATACTGGCGCTTGGTCAGTGTCTCTCAGTGTCAGATACAGTAGAGGGAATTATGTCTAAAATACAGGCCCAAAATAAGGCCCTAAGGCCAGAGAAATGTGTCTCCAATTACCTAATACCTGTGCCTTCTTTAATCGGACTTAATGTTTACCAAAACACAAGGTTCAATCTGAGACGAAGAGTTCAGTTAAGCAAAGTTTACAGAGTCCAGCATAAGAGGTTACAACACAATTGTGGGTTCACAAACAGCACCTAAGTTTCCCTGGCAACAGACATTTAAGTCAGAGCTGGTCCACCAAGATCTCTTGCGAATTATAAGCTCTAATTTGTTCTCTCCCTCAAGTTTTTATCCATTCCTCATAGGGTGGTGTCTTCTTGTTTCTAGACAGAAACTGGGATCTTCACATCCACACATGCCAAGGTCAGGGCCTCCGTGGGGCGCAACTTCCTCTTCCGTTCTCACAACCTCCAAACAATGCACCTCTATGCCATAAAAGCCTAAACTATTTTTATGACTTAAGCTTAACTTTCTGTGCATCAGAGGTCACCCTGAGTACTTTTAACCACTTCCTCAATGACTAACACAGCTCGTTTGCAACAAGCACATACACACATTTAGTAAAATATTTCTACAATACCAACGCAAAAATCCCCCTTCAGAGTCTGTCTGGAACGCACCGGACAGAGCAGCAGCTCCACCGCGGCGCTGGAAGATGACGCAGTATTAAGAGCGACAACGGTAGCAAGTAGTATGAAAGACCGAAAATCTGCGTAAGGAGGCAGGTTGGGGGGGTGGATGGGTCAAACAAAACAGGACTTTAACTTAGGAGACCGGGGTTTGTGTCCCGTTCTTGTCCCGCGTGTCACTGAAACGTACATTTTGTAACCCCACCCACCAGCTTTAACCGAAATGTCCCATTCTTGTGCCACATGTCAGTTAAACGTACACGAGCCAGAGCATCAAAAAGTGACAAGTGCCAAGACTCCCGACCAAGCGCGTCTGAATATGACGCTAAAGGAGACTTTTTGCAACAATAGCAAACGCCTTGCTTTGTGACGAGATGGGAGTGAGAATGTGTTGCCACACCAGGACTGATAAACCGTGCAGTAATAATGTGCAATACTGTAGATACATTTTACTATTTATGCTCTTTATTTATATTTTATTTATTGTTTATCTTTTGTCCTTTTATTGTTTCTTCTACTTTTCTCCCCTAGCCCTTGCTGCTGCAACAGCAGTGTGAATTTCCCCATTGTGGGATGAATAAAGGATTGTGAATCCTTGAATCTTTGTTTCTTGGCTCCTCTCTGCTTCTCTTCTTCCCAACCAATTCTATTTCCTGCATGTTTTTGTGACCAGATGACTCATTGTCCTCTCTGCATCTCTCATTCACTCTTGTTTGAAGCTCCCCTATTCCATCGTCTATCTCTCCGAGCAGCTGATTCACCCTGTCTCTGTGTCTCTGCTCTCCTTGCTATCTCTCAGTCTTTCTCATTACAAAAGGTGATCGCCTGTTGAGCTCCTCAACCCGGAGTGAACTCCCTCCCCCCCTGTTGACCGATGAGTCTAAGAAGGGGGGCCTGTCGCCAAGCCGACAGCTTCTTCTCAGGAGAAACATATTAATGGCTCCGCTTCTGACTAAAATGTCCCGCCCCACCCAGCCTGCCCATACCGCTGCGACTTTCGCTGGTATTTCTTAAATGCCAACGTCAGTCACAAATAGGTCAGGACAACAAGCACTTAAATAAGGCTTTGTCACTGATTAATGAGAGGTGGAGAGGACTGCGATAGGCCTCTGACTGCCTCGCGCAGATAAAACAATGAATGTTTGGTAAATAGCCACGGGTGCTTCTCTCAGGAAACTGACAGCCGCTCTGGGGATGGCAGAAACACATGTTCCCAGCCGCAGGACTGGGGGGAAATTCAATCAGATCCCAGCGAGCCTACAGTGGCTCAATTTGCAAAGCCAACAGGCTTTTTACCAGTATTGTTGTAATGGTATTAACAGGTTGGATCCCAGCCAAGGAGCACTACGGCAGAAACATGCTGATGTTATTGACTACTTATCCATAAAAATGCATCCCGTCTCACTGCATTATGCTCCAGCGTGGCACAAATCGACTAATCTGAGCAGATTAAAGTCACTTAGAGGAGATTGGAGTTCACCCATGGTTTTATTAAAATGCACAAATCTAATCAGAGACAATGTGTAAATTGTCCGGCTAAAAGGCAAAGATGTTACGTGGTGTAAAACGTGATGATGAAAAAAAGGAGGTTGATTGAGTTGGCTATCATTTAGAAGCAAGAACATATTCGACTTAAGTAAAAGTATTATTACTTTGATACACTTTTACTTAAGTACAAGTAAATTACTGGTATAAAAATCAACTCACGTACAAAGTAGCTCATTTAAAATGTACTCAGAGTAAAAGTTACTTAGTTACTTTTTAACAGCGAGGGGGGAGATATACTTTTTTATATTTATACGTATTTTATCTTATTTATGCTTATTATGCCTATTTAATTAAATCACAGTCTTTTGCGATTTGAAAAGGGGCACAAAGCCATTTCCATTTGCCAAAGCAACGTTAGAGACCTTTGTGATTTACTTTTGTTTATACTCAGACAGAAATGTGATTTAAAATGTAGCAGAGTACAATACTTCAAACAAAACATACTTAAGTAACAGTAAAGGTACATCTTTTCAAAAGTACTTTAAAAAGTACTCAATTACAGTAATGTGAGTAATTGTAATATGTTACTTTCCATCTCTGATAATGCATTATAGGATTGTACCATTTCCCTGAATGCAGTGCCTCGGAGTTTTAAAAAAAACAAAATCCTTTTTAAAGTTAGACTAATCCATAAACAGCAGCAGACACGGATCAGTGGGTGTGATCCATCCGCCGGTAAGTGGGGGTGTTCCCTCGGTACACAACTGACTCTCACACTCAGAGCACAGATGCCTCAGAGTTTCACCGTGTTCCTTTCTTGTTTTTTTCTTCTTCCAAAGTAATTAACTTGTGGAAATGATTTACCCTTGAATGGTTGTCAGATCAATTTCTCATTGGAGGTCTGTGTAAACCTGCCGTGGCACCCGTAGCCTGTCAGATCCCAGCCACTGGGCACATCCCGTCCCACATGAGTGGCTTCAGAGAGGAAGACAGTACACGGAGCCTTTAAACAAAGAGCGCACTCCTGCAGGTTTCAAGTCACGATTTATAAATGACATGAACTACTGTCAGGGTGCTTCATGGTGAAAGTCTGCAGTCAACAAAAGTCTGCACTGTTACAAAAAAATATATGTTTAACATACAGAATACAAACAAGCTTAAAAATAAATGTTTTGACCTCAATGTAGATGTAATCATTTTTTTTATGAAGTAACAATGTTACAGTTAAGGTTTGGGAAGGTTTAGGATTAACGCAAAAACTAGTGTGCATGAAAACAACATAATGGTTTAGGTTCAAATTATTACTTTGTTAAGGTTAGGGGACTTTCATTGTCATGGTTACAATAAAAAACTCTACTTGTACCCTGAACGTCTGTAGATGTCTAATCAATATTATGCCAGATACCTTTAAACTATTGCTACTATAGTAGAATAATGTTTGTTTTAAATAATGACCCCCAACTGTCTCCCCCTCACAGACAGTACAGGATACAAAGGATGTGATGTGAAACTGCTCAATTTCATGGAAATTGAATATAATTCTTACAATTTGTTGGTAATAATTATAGTCCTCCTGAATGGATGGACGATAGCAACAGTCTCTATAAGAATCATGTTTATAATGGAAATTCTGCAATTCATAATGCACGATTCTTACATACAAAACACTTTGGCATTGAAAGTTCAAAAACATCATCATTATGTGATCCTGGGATAGCGAAACATTTTCTTTTTTTTTAGCTTTTTAAGCGACGACCTCCCAGTCACAAGCTGGCTTCTCTAACCTTTAGGCCACCACTGCCCCTTGTCCAGTATCACCAGTATGTCCAGTCTAGTACTACACCCTGACAAACACAAACAGCTCTCCATTATACTTACTGTAGTGTTAAAATCAGACGTTACTTCACTTCAGGTCATGCATGCGATGCAGACCGTGGTGTGAAGTTAAAAAAACTACTCACCATTTATTTATTTTTTTACTTTGTAAGAAATTATCAACAGTAAAAACCAGCAGACATTCCCGTGTCTTCTACGACTATGAGTGTGACATCATAATATGGTATTAAAACTCTGACAATGTATTCATACTTTTATATCCATGGTGATGCACATAAAATGGACAAACACCAGGCTGCACTTTGTCCTGTTATGATTTAGCTTGCCAACACATCCTCCTGTATATACCTAACAGCGAGCCAAGGAGTCTATTTTCAGACATTTCAATCGCTTCATTTGACAATTCCATGCCTGTGTTGTGAAAAGTAATTGTTCATATTGGAGCTAAGATCTTCCTCACATTCACATTATGCGCCTCAGCCTCTGATTCTTGACTGAAGGAATTCATGTTTAAACCTCTTCTGTTTTAAAGGAAACCTACTGCTACAGATGACCAGACTGACCGTGTGTTTGTGTGTGTGTTTGCTTGTACATGTGCAGTGTTGCAGTCTGTGCTCATACTATGACCAGAATGATTTAGTGTGCTATGGCGTTGAGACATCAGGATGATACTTCTTGCCCTCTCGCAGTCTTCCTGGCAGCTTCCCAAGGACAGGCAGCAGAAAGCAATTGCTATTAGTGCACATATACAGTCCGAGCAGATAAATATAGGCTGCTTTTAGCAGATGAGCCACAGTGCCATCAATTAAGATTAGGGCAAGTGCTATCACAGTCTCATAAAGAACAACAAGACGGCATTCCCTCAATGTCAAAGGTAAGATGAACATGTACAAGCCGTTGGGAAAAATCTAAGAAAACCCCATAGCTCATATACATAATGCTCACATTGACAAATAGCTATTGATGTTTCTTCATCATTTAGAGTAACGTGGCTCAAACAGCTTGAAGGGGATCCTTGACTGAGCACTGAAATGAAATTACGCCAAAATTTGGCGAGGATGAATCTAAATTCATTTATTTGTAGGTGTCAGTGTTATTTTCTCGAAGCGATGGGTGGGAGAGTGAAATCTTGGACTTGTTCGTGCAGCTAGGGAACTTATTTTTTTATTTTTATTTTTTTTAGCTGGAGTTGAAGACTACCTCCATCCCACAGTTTGAAAATAAGATTTGGAAATCATGGACAAGGGAGAACAGAAATAGAGCAGCTGGTCGTGTGTGAAAATGAGAAATGGCAGGGATAGAATCCGTCTCTGCTCTGTTGTCCAATCACAGTCCACAGTCGCCGTGCGGCTGCACCGACCCTGATGTTGCCCGGTGTTCTCGTGTCATTCCCCTGTAGTGTCCTCTTTTCTCTGCCCTGGTTGTAGCAAAGAGTATGGCAGCAATCTCCATGGCAGGCCAAAGGGACGTGGACAATGTGTGTACCCTGCTACTCTCCAGTGGTTTCCAAGTAAAGGCCATCACTCTCCCTAATTAGCTAGTCTCTTTTGGGCTGTGACTAAAATCACCTCTGTGGCTCTTTCCTCCATCGGATCACACCTAATTTTAATTAGACCCCTTGGAATATTAGCCGGGGTCTTTGTTCCGCTTCCTCTCATTAAGGAGCCAGACAAATGAGTCTTTAAAATCCTTTATACATGTCTTCCTCTATCGTCCCTTCTCTCTCTCTCTCTCTCTCTCTCTCTCACACACTCTCTCTCTCTCTCACTATTGTCCCCATCATTTTCTTGTGCATGCTCTTTTACTGTGATATACTGTACATAATCAGCCCCCGGCCTAGCTAAGACCTTGTGACTGGTGATTGCCCATTCTGTCCAAATATCCACAGCATTGTCACTGTCTGCATAGGGGGTACAGATACAGTTTGGTATGGATCATAGAAACCTGCAGATGACAGAAAACTGCAAACTGATGGAAGAGGAAGAAAGAAAATAGCACTGACAAACCAAATATTCAAATATTCACAATTCACAAAGTTTGGTTGGAAAAAGAATAGATTATCTAAACAAACTTGATATTTGATATGGACACTGGCATGTATTTGTTGTTATTGTGTTAGTGGGCAGAAGTTATTAAAGCTCCATTGTATAATTTCTTTAATTGATTCTTAGCAAAAACCTCTTTGTTCTTTCACAAATATGTGCTCATTCATGTGTAATTACTTCCACCAACTAATCAAAGTATTCTCGTATGCGTATAATCTGCCATTCAGAATCATTCAGAATACATATGAGCGAGTTGCTCGAATGGCGGCTGTCATGTTGCACCTTCATCTTTATAATACTTTAGCCAAAGAGGGACATACCTCCTCCGCCTTTCATGCTTTTACACTCAGTGGCACCGTGATGAATGCCAGGGAGGGGGAGGAGATTACTCAAGGACATGTAACGGAGTCGCCATGTAACGGAAGTTAAAAAGAGAACTAAAACAACAACGCGACAGGCAAAGCAACAAGACCAAAGTTATATTGGAGTGGCTTTTCCAAGATGGAATGAGCTCATAAGGAGCAAGGATTTTAAAAGGGACGCCGAAGTTGCCTGCTTTCTTCTCAAAAGGTAATTCTGCCTATTTGTGTAAATTCCAAGTTTTATAGTTGCTTGGCTAACTATAGCATGATTGTGCATAACGCTAGAACGACGTCTAGGATACTTTTCCTGGCGTCAGTGATGAAAAAGGATTGTCTTCCTTGTAACATAAACATAATCATACGTGTCGTGATTTCCCTGACCGACAACTCACGTCATGTGCAGTTGTAACACAGACTAGCTACAGCTAGAACAGCTGTGTGTAAACGATGGAGATACTAAGAGCTAATTTTGGTTTCATTGACATTGTTCATACTGCTCAGAGAAATATATTAAAAACACAAACCTCCGTTGCTTCTCTCCTACACTGTAAACATTACCTTACACTATTAATCTCGTACAATATACAGAATAACAACAGCACTGATACTTTACTAACATTAGCTTGCATATGTTTGGGAACCTGATAGCTGATGTTAGCAATGAAATGATACCAAAAACTATTATTACACTGGAAGGAACACTCACGGATGAAGTCGTACTTCTTGGAATAATACGGCCACCGTAGGAGTAAAAACGCGCTCGGAATGGGAGGGGTTAGAAAGTAATATTCAGTTGGTTGTCATATACAATTTCACCGCTAGATGGGAGAAATTCTTACACAGTGTAGCTTTAAAATAACACCTCCAACTAAAAAGATTACTTTATCATTTAAGCCGTACCATGTAAGGTAAGATTTTTAAGTTGACATCCCCACCAGTGCCACGTCAACGAGGGTTGCTGTTTGACATGGCTGGCACTGGTGGCGATATCACGCAAACATTTATGGGCCGACGCTTTCTTGTGGGGACAGTCTCCAGTAGTTACAGTCCTGCAGATTTGAACTACATATGTAGACATGCTGATGAGCAGCCATGTGAGGCAAATCTTTTTCTTTTATAGCTGTTGCTTGTGTTTATCATTACTATATATGTACATCAAATGTCTATTTTACTTGAGCTAATTCTCTGCTGAATAGTGAGTACAGAGTTCACACAGGGGCATATGTGTGTCCTCCGTCCCCTCTGGTTACTTTGTGCAAAAGAAAACAACTTTTAATCTCTTTCGCAGAAGCTAAAACAAAATGAGACAATTTGTTATGCAAATTGCGTTCTGAAATTCTGTTTTATCTGACTATCAAAGCTATGGATCGCATCACAAATAACGTGTAACAAACAAAAATGTAACCCTAACCCTACAAAACACAAAGAAAGCAGCGCTCACACTGTTGTGTCTGGGGGACACAACAGTTTTGGAATTTAAAAGGTCTGTTGGGTACCTTTCCACACAGTACATATCTATTTTCTATCTACACCAATATAACCTACTCTCTAATTCTTAATTGTTTAACGTCTTGTTTCCAACTGTGGGTTGTAGTAGAGCTAAACGGAGCAATAATGATACTGTAGCTCATTAAGAAAATATGAGCATGGAGAGAAAACATGGCCATGGCACTGTGCCCAGTGCCTATTACAAAAAAATGCATTCTTATCTTTAGTGTCTGCTGGAGAAATGGGTGTCTCCTGTGTCGTTCCTGGTTCCTCATGACTGGCCGACAGTGACGGCTAGTGAAATGCACCGTGCCATGTGGGTTCTTGACACTAAAAGCTGACCTTTACTGTTCTATTACAGAGCAGTGCTTCCCAACATCTTTACTTTGTGACCCTCTTACCCAGTGTGGGTGTCATAGGTGACCAGTTCAACCTTATTCTGTCTTGATTTATTTCATTTGAAGTATTGTTATGGTCCAGTAGGGCAGGAAGAGTCCAATATTAAAAAAAAAGCAAAACTTTGAGGAAAAAAAAAAAAAAAAGAAAAAAATCCCTCAGATTTACCCGAGGTTGGGAACCACTGTCCTAGTTATTTTCTAAATGTTCTGCTCTCAAATGCCGTTTTTAGATTTACTTAAAACAGCTGAATGTGACATAACTATGTCTATATGATGACAAAAAAAAGAAACCACTGAATCACAAAATTGTCTCTGAAATACAAAGTACATTCGTGAATCAAGACGAAGAGGAATGTGGTGAAGCAGGAGAACATACTTACCAGTAATCAGTGTGAATTTGATCTGTGCCATCCCAGGAACACAGACCGCCTCTAACATGTGGTGCAGTCCCCCTCTATGGGTAATGCTTTTAACTATGGACATGTTATCCCCCAAAAGATGCCAATCTTTTCAGATGGCAGCAGCACCTGTAGGTAAAAAAACCCACAACAGAGTTCAAGTTCATAATCTTTCTAACTCACAATGTTAACATCTGCAACCATTTAGCCCATGTGCATTTCCAGTCTTTGTGTTTGTCTTGTGCATGTGTGTGAGTGCACGCACAAGCACACACACACACACACACACACACACACACACACACACACACGTTTACTATTTGTCTGTGTAGAGCAAGTGTGAGGATGCACTCATGGGTGGTTGAGTTATAGATGCTGGTGCTCTGCCAGTGCCGCACGCCCTTGTTCATGAATTATAAAACCAAGAGCAATTATGGCTTTTACACAAATTAACCAAAGCATGCTGGATGCAAACCGTAATTGGGTCAGTGGTTATTTCCTGCAACACACCTGGGCTTGCAGTAAACGTTGGGTATCAATTATGAATGGCTCCTGTCCTACCCAGCGTGTGTAGCAGACCATGGCCTAAAACAGCATATAATAGTGCATTAGCATACACATGATGACTATGTATAATCTCCATGATAAGGCCTTACTGTCTCTTAGTCATATTCTAACAGTGTCTCAGTGTGTGGATTCCAGGGTCAAAGGCTTTGCTGTTTTAAAGTTCTCATTTTGAATAACTTGTATTGCGTATTGTAATTATAACTTTATTTACAGACTCAAGGTCCAGATATAAAAGTACACATAACATATTACAGGAAGGGTACACACAAACATAAAAACATACAGACATACTGTGTACCACATATTACATAAAGGGAACATACATACATACATACATACATGTACAGACACACAGCAAAGTCAAAGTAAACTTTTTTATCCTGCAAGGGGAAATTCGTGTGGTCTTACACGTCTCCTCAAAAGAAAAAGAAGACACAACAAATATGGTCAGTACGGACAATACTGCATACAACACATACATAAGACAATAGGAAGTACTGACAAGCAAAAAGCAATTCATAACCTGAAGAAACCTACAATAAAAATAGTAACCAAAGTGCAATATTCGGAGCAGAAAAAAATAAAAATAAAGTGCCATAAAGTAATACAGTTAAAATTCCAAAGACTGTTTTTGGTTTTCATTGTGCAGTCAAATTGCTGTAGGCACAAATGATTTTAGCAGGATCATTGAGGATCTGATCTGTCTTTTTTTATTATTAATAATAATGATTTTAATAATATTTAATAATATTTTTTAATAATAAGCTCCTTGTACAGCTGAGCTGCAGACACATGGACAACCCCAATGATCTTGCTGGCTGTCTTGATCATACACTGTCATTTCTTGAACACACATATTTCCAAAAGTGCAGATTAAGCTAAAGGAGAGAACACTCTACAGAATAGATTTGTTAAACATTTGAAGACTGTGACTGTCTCTTCTAAATTGATTCAACTTTCTAAGAAAGAACATCCTCTGTTGAAGTTTCCTAAAGTTATTCCCTGTGCATTCATTAAATATCAGTTTGTCATCAATTTTAACTCCCAGATATTTGTAGGTTGAGAACCGCTCTACTAATTCCCCATTAATCTTGGAGGGAGGAACTGTTATTCTGTTTCTACTAAAATCTATCACCATTGCTTTGGTTTTTTTGTACGTTGACCTTAAGAAAGTTATCTGAGCACTATTGAATAAAACCTTGTATCTCCCTTTCAAAGCCAACCACAGATGCCATGTCAGACATTAAAAACCAAATGCTGTGTAATCAGCATATTTGAAGTAATGGTGAGCTAATGGAATATGCCTGACACTCATTGATATACAAAGCAGGGGTGGAGCGTGGGGTCTTCTGGGGCTCCAGCTACTAATTTTTTCTCAAAAGCCCTGAATCTGTTAGGTCTTTTTTGTCATTTCCTCTCAGTCTCTCTGACTAGACCAGCAAACCAATGGAGAAAAAGCTCTGTTAGTGGGAAAATATCTGTGAACTCTACTGAAAACTACTTTTAGGATTAGTAATTCTGTTTATGCCAAATTCCTACCCTACCTATGTTATGTAGCCTAACTTAAAAATAGTAACATCAGACCATATATGCCTTTGTTTAAGAGTCAGGAGTGAACATGACATTATTCTCAACATTTGTTGTGTGCTGGTTTCAGAATGATGAAGACTGTTGGAAAACAATTAGATAAAAAACAGGATGTCAGCTCTACAGGAAGATTTTTTTTCCTCTCCAACTGTCATGTTTTTTTCCCAAATGATGAATAGAAAAGGCAATCTATTCTCTCAAATGGCTTGAAAATATCTGCCGTAAATGGGAACAAAAAAATCTCCCTGAAGCATGCCCCCGGACCCTACTAGGTTTGGGTTGAGCCCCGAATGTTTACATTTCTGGCTCCGCCTCTGATACAAAGAATATAAAATAGGGTGTATGTATGAAGGTAAATATGGTGCAAAGGGAGAGCTTGTAGAATACAATGTGAGAACTTGCAGAACAAAAAATATGAACTTGTTTGTTAAAATTTGCACTTGTAAAAATAAAATTTGCACTTGTAAAAAATATTCACACACATGTGATCTGAATTTGAAGTCATACAAAAATAAAAAACATGAGAGCTTGTAAAAAAAATCTGAACTTGTAAGTTGAAATTTGCACTTGTAGAAAATGTTCACACACCTGTATTCTGAATGTGAAGTTACAGAAAAAATATTCACAAATGTGTAGATTGATATTTACATGAACACAATGACAGCTGCAAACTTATAATGCAACATTTACTCGTATACTTTTTTTTTTTTACTCTGGTTCATTTTCCATCACAACCACAACTCAGTGATTACAACCTCTCGAATCTGTCACTGCAACTTCACATATGTGCTCTCTCACATCACAAAGTGGCCAATCTGCGCACCTCGACTTTCACAACACTCTTGACGATACATTTGGTGCAAAACTAATTTGTACCTGTGGACTTAGGCTGTGGAGCTCTGAGCTAACAGAACGGGAAAAGCCATCTTATATACAGTCTATGGGAAAATCAGGGTTTCTATCGCCAGATGAGCAACAACTCTGTCTGGCTTATTTATGTAGCATGGAAACTTGGTGGAATAGCATGCTAGCGTTAGCTAACTAGCAGCCAGCTCGCTTCTAAATAAATACCTTTTAATTGTCTAAACATTTTTAACAGTCAAACTAAAACACTGGCGGTGAGCTCCACGGCCTGCAGCCGCAGACGGACCGTCATCAGTGGGTAACAGGTGCCAAGTTTCGCATCCCTGCCGAGAATTGCATCCACTAGGGAAAATAATGATTTTATAAGGCAAAGTACTGTTTCAAAAACATGTTCATGAATAATGATTAGAATTTTAGAAGGTTTAGAGACATCAATGTTTTATCATACTCTGTAATAGCATTTCCTTGCTACCTAGATGCAATTTTCGGCAGCAATGAATTCTGCAGAAATGATTGTTTCTGCCCAAGCAGGTGCAATTCTTAGCAGGGATGCACAACATCAGCAAAGCAAGCTCTGGTCATGGCCGGGGGATGGGCCGCTGCTACCGGATGTGGGGCTCTCCGTGTCCCGGCAGCGAAGCTTTCTGGCAAAAGCAGTGTTGCTACGCTGGTCGATCCCCACTGATGACGGTCCGTCTGCGGCTGTTTGACTGTTAAAAAGTGTTTAGATAATTAAAAGGTATTTATTTAGAAGCTGCTAGTTAGCTAGCTAACGCTAGCATGCTATTCCACCAAGTTTCCATGCTACATAAATAAGCCGGACAGAGTTGTTGCTCATCTGGCGATAGAAACCCTGCTTTTACCATAGACTGTATATAAGATGGCTTTTCCCGTTCTGTTAGCTCAGAGCTCCACAGCCTAAGTCCACAGGTACAAATTAGTTTTGCACCAAATGTATCGTCAAGAGTGTTGTGAAAGTCGAGGTGCGCAGATTGGCCACTTTGTGATGTGAGAGAGCACATATGTGAAGTTGCAGTGACAGATTCGAGAGGTTGTAATCACTGAGTTGTGGTTGTGATGGAAAATGAACCAGAGTAAAAAAAAAAAGTATACGAGTAAATGTTGCATTATAAGTTTGCAGCTGTCATTGTGTTCATGTAAATATCAATCTACACATTTGTGAATATTTTTTCTGTAACTTCACATTCAGAATACAGGTGTGTGAACATTTTCTACAAGTGCAAATTTCAATTTACAAGTTCAGATTTTTTTTACAAGCTCTCATGTTTTTTTTCTTTGTATGACTTCAAATTCAGATCACATGTGTGTGAATATTTTTTACAAGTGCAAATTTTATTTTTACAAGTGCAAATTACATTTTTACAAGTGCAAATTTTAACATACAAGTTCAGATTTTTTGTTCTGCAAGTTCTCACATTGTATTCTACAAGCTCTCCCATTTTGCACCATATTTACCTTCATATGTATGTATTATTTCCTTTAATTTCTGTAATTTTTAATAACATATGGAGATACTTCTAGTAGATAAGGAACTTGTCATTGTAGCTAGAGTTTAATTTAGATATCTCTCCTACCATCTAAGATGTAAGTTAGTTGTCATCATTGTTAGTAACAAGTCAAACCCACAAAACATATGTCTTACTAAGTAAATAAACTGAGCAATGGGCTATTAACAAACCCAGAATTAAAAGACAGCTGAGATTACCCCAAGATCAAGAAACAAATTATAACTTATTATACAATTCAGCAACAATAAAATGTCTCAATTAAATAAGAAATACAGAGCTCACTGCAGCTCTATCCAGTTTTTCCGTGGATACATTTACAATAACAAGATGGACATTATTCGTGATGTAGAATTATCTAAAAGGTCCATCAGCATAGCAACTTATAAGGAATGGAAACATAATAGAAAATGGCAGAATGATGTCAAAAAAACACCCAATAGCATTATTAAGTTAGGTTGAGGTGCAGACTGCCACATACTTGCCACACTTACGTTTCATGTATCTGATGTGGTTTCCCAAGCATCAACCAAATATTATCCAAAATGTCGAAAGACATGCTGCTCAGCTGGTTGTTCTTATCTGGGCCATTTGGTTCAGAGAGAAACCGCCTCCAGTTGTGAAAGTGTGAAACATTTGGCCAAAATGTTTTGAGCCATACAGTGTCTCAGCTGTACCAGTTAACCGCCATATGTGACCTAAAAGTACAGTACATGCCATCAGGGAGCGGTGTGTCAATAGGCACAGCAGGTGACAAAATAAACCAATTTATCAATGGAGTGACTGTCAGGAGTACTCTCAGGTCCTGCATGTGTTTAATTGTGCAGACTTAGTAGTGGAGTAAAGTTGCATTAGATAAATATTCTTTGAGCTCGATTACAACTATCATAACCACTTTGTAAGTTTTACATTGAATACAGTTAATGGCAACATCTATGAAAATACAGTCAGTCTTATTTAGTGCCAATCTCACAGCAATGGGTAAATTGGTTTTATCTACATAAGAATGAATATGGATTTACGAGACTGTCCTCCCCCCCAAAAAAAACGACCCGAGGTTGTTTGTATAAGCAGCAATTGCGACCCATATTTACGTTTATTGTTAGGGGGCGCCCTCTAGTGACCGTCATAATAATGACAGGAGCAAAACAGGAAGTTATGTAACGTTGTATTAAGACCCAGAAAGTCAGTTAAGGGTGGACCATATACTCTATAAATTATAAATATGGACCCATAGGTTTATCAAGAGCCAAAAGTAAGCTCACATTACATACATAGTTTCCATTACTGTACTGTGTAAACAGTTAACTTTATTTTAATATTGTATGTCATGTTTTCTTTTGTGGGGTGCAAATGTTCCACCTAAACAAGTTTCTTCCCGAGACTATTTTGCAGTGCCACCGTCACTGCATCTGGAGCTTAGCACCACCCAAGCCAATTGTGATTGGTTTAAAGAAAGGCACACAATCGTTTTTGTTTTCGGTGGTGTAGCCAGACCTTACTCCACAGCACTGTGGAGATAGGTCTGGCAATGCAAGCGAGACTCATGGGAATTGACTCCCTTTTGGAGCTGTCCTCAAGTGCCCATTTGAAAAACTGCAGTTATCAGCACTTACGCAACTTTTCAGCACTAGAAGTTGCCGCTTGGGCTGAACGGAGGGTAGGTGTAGGTGTAGGTGTGTAATTACGTCATGTACGTGAGCACAGTAGTGAAGTTACATAACGCATGTACTAATTTTAACTGAAACCACAAACTTTTTCTATTCTTAACATAGTTGTTTTGTTGCCTCAACAAACCAAACTGCGACGGTGTCACACTGTTAACGACATGTTTAAAACCGCAACCGATACGTTTAGGTGTGGGGATGCAAAACACTGTTGGTCATATTTCCTGCCACCGCTAGGGGCGCTAATTTATGAAACGCTGCTATTATGTGGGTCATATTAAAGGGTAGGAAAATACGACCTATGTGGTCGTATGGTTTGGAGGACTGAGATTGAGATTTACATAGAGAGTATGTAGCATTGCTTTAATGTTATACCATAATGGCTTTCTCTGATGTAAATCTAACTTTTATGTACTACAGCATCTGGCTGCCTGAACTACACCTACACACAATATATACTATACATACAGCATTTTAAACATTCATTTAGGAATTAAACCTTTGATAGTTGGAGTGAATATCTCTAGTAATGTCTGCATATCTGCATGTGTAAACATCTGCATCGGAAAAAAAGTATTATAAAACTGTTTGACCCGAGGATTATTGGCAAATATACTCAAGATCTGTTCACCTAGCAAGTCAAGAGCCTGAGGAAAGTTTCCATATTTTAATTTATAATTGACTGTTATTTGTAAAAGAGCTATTAGACTATTGTAATGCTCTGTGCTCCCTCAGTTGCACAGTTTAACTTAAAAAACTGGATGCTTCAAAAAAGTATAAATAATATTTTGTGAGCATCTGAGAATCCAAGTTTATTAATGTCATAGCCTTTGGTTAAAAACATAATCCTGAACAATAACAAGTGAGATGTCACATTGGCAAAAACAACCTCAGGTGACATGTCTGCTTTTATAGCTATTAAAAGGGGATCAAGTAAAAGAAAATGTATTCCACTTTTGGTTTAAAAGAACATAATGAGCAGACAGCTGAATAAGCTCTGGATGTTTCACACAAAAGCTTCAATAGTGCTTGTACTTTCTAGATAGTACTTTGATTAGACTGGAACATGATTAAATGTTCTATGGTCTTGACAAGTTAGTGAACCACACAAGTATATGTTCTAATTTGGATATTAAACCAGGAGTCTCTGTAAGATGTGCAGGGATACAGACTTTATTTGAATGAATGCAATTAACCCTTATGTTGTCTTCCATTCAACCATGCACGGTTGAAAACTGAAAATCAACACTTTTTCGGATGTTTTAGTCTTTATTTTCAAACACTTTTGGCACTTTTTTTTTTAATGTTTTTGGCGCTTTTTCAACGATTAACGCTTATTTTCACTACCATGCATAAACACCACTAACACCAACTTATCACCACTAGTTTTACACTTATTTTTGGAATTCATGGTCAATAAACCTCATTTATAGAAGATTATACCTAATTCTTGAGTTACAAAAGCAGAAATTATTAATTATTTAGACTAATTAGAGGAGGGATAATCACAGAAGGGTATATGTCAACGTTCAGTCGGGATACTGTTTAGAAACATTTCCATTATAGAAATAAAACAATAACAACCGATATTTTGTTGTACTTGCGAAGCCGTTGTGTGGAATAATCCATGTTGTTTTTGGGTAATCAAAATTACGTAGTTAAAAATAAACCCATATGCTGATATAGAAATTTTGAAAATGGTAAAATTGGATCCAAAGACAACACAAGGGTTAACTAATGTAAGACATTTTCAGTAAATATTTTACTAATACGTTCAGTATCAACATTTTGCGATTGGCCAAATACATAAAATGTCCTTTCCTTTTTACGTTGATTAAAAAAAT
The DNA here is from genome assembly GCF_008315115.2 of Sander lucioperca. Lineage (NCBI taxonomy): Eukaryota > Metazoa > Chordata > Actinopteri > Perciformes > Percidae > Sander > Sander lucioperca. The sequence goes on along the minus strand of NC_050175.1, from coordinate 45,445,076 downwards.
AATAATCTGGGCAGCTTTCTATGAAACGTATTTGCTGTAGTATATAAATATTTAAGTAGGCTACATGTGTTAACAGTATGCCGAGGTATAACAAGCATCCTAGTTTGATATGTATTGATGTTTGAAATGTTACTGTACTCATCCATACGAATCAGTAAAAAATAACCTTACTACAGAGTTCGTATAGGCCTCAAAAGCATATTGTCGCTGTCAGGCAGAAACCTTGTATCTCTATATTTCGTCATTTTAAATTTAGTTCATGAATAAATGCTATTGGTCACCCTTTACGTCTGTCTTTGGGTTTTACAAATATTTAAACAGTGACGAGGCAATTTTGTCTGACTTTGTCTGAGGAAAATAGCTCAGTAGTAAAAAGTATCAAATTGGAGTGCTGTCCTAGTACCTTTTGTCTATGATTATTCACTTTTTAGCACCCAGCCCTCAAAGCTTTCTAAGTGTCTATGTGAGTTGAGTTTGTCCAGTCCTATTTGCAATTTCTTTGTAAATAGCTCATTAAAGTGTTTTCAAATTAGCCTTTTTTGCATTTACTGAAAAACAACGGTTTGGGACAAAGTTTTCACCTGACAGCGACGATATTGGATGTTAATAGATCTACTGAACATATTTAAAGCCTGAACGGGCAGTGTGAATTGCTGTGATATTGCAATCTAATATAAAACCAGATAATGTAACTGGACTGTAATCTGTATAATACGATGAATTAAAGGGCTGAAAAAGTAAATGACCAAAACCAACTTTTCAACAATCAGCCATAATTAAAGGTGCCGTAAGAAGGATTGCGAAGATCCAGGACTTAGCCAAATTTTTTTAACATCGACAACTTCTCAGTCCCTCCCCCCTTTCCGCTAAAGCCCAAAACGGTCTCCTAAGCCCCTCCCCCCACAAGGGAGAATGGGGGGAAGAAAAAAAGAAAAAAAGAAAAAAAGAAATCTGAACAGGGAAGCTGTGGATTTTTGCAAATCACACTACAGGCTGTAGGTGGTGCTAGAGGAGCCAGATTTATTTTTAATTACCTGCTTCATGTAGTTCTACTAGAACATAGGTTCAGTTTCAGCAAATATGACAGAAAGTTTGTTTTATAAGGCTTACCTACTGCACCTTTAAGTGACAATTAGCTATGTTGAATAATCTATGCCAGGGGTCTTCAACATTTTTTAAACCAAGGACCCCTTAACTGAAAGAGAGACGGAGCAGGGACCCCCTGCTACATATATTGTATAAAATTAAGTTGCATGCAACTGGGCTTACAAATACATGTAGGCGGCCTAAAGCCTTTATACTTAGTCTTTTTGCATAGAATACTAAGCTATTAAAATAGCCTAATAATTGTTGGTATGATTTTATAAATCATGTTTTAATGTTAAAACATACATGTGGCACAGTGGATTATTAATTAATTAACTACATGTGGATGGCTATCTTAGTGACTACCTTACCAATAGGCCAGTATGCCTATCATCAGTGTGGATTTATATTTGATAATGATTATGTCGGATTCATGTTAACACTTTTTAATTTTTGAAAAAACTTTCAAAAATTAAGAGGCCCCCCTGCATTGACTCTGAGGACCCCCTAGGGGTCCCGGACCCCCTGTTGAACGTCCCTGATCTATGCCTTTATGGCTCATTACAGGTGTATCAATGTCTGGTCTGTTAACAAACACTGTTAAAATAACTACAGTATGAAAGTGTATAACATTGGCCTTTAGTCACATCTTAATGACATAAAACAACAGAATGTTTTGACTTGAGACTTAGGAGATCTGAACTGGAACAGAGAAAAGACTTCTAGTTGTACCTTGTATCTAAGAAAGCGTCTGTGTACAGGGAGTAGAAAGCTTTGCAACAGATAAAGTAGGGCCAGGCCCTGTATTGATTTAAAAGGGATCATAAAACCTTCAATTATAGTTGAATATAAACACAACAAACCAGAATAACATGCCTGGAAGTTATTACTTTTTTTCAGGCAAGACTGTGCTATGTATGGAAGCTGATCACGGTGATCTAACCATCAAAGACCATCTTTAATCATACAGTCAGAGAAGAATAGAATGTAAAATCATGTGAATCAAGGTTGGATTTTTCAGATATCTCCTGGTGGATTCAGTCCTTTCAGCAGCTGTTTTTTAGACCTTTCTCTGCAACTACTTTGCATGTATTGATCGTGGGCTTTCAGAGGCAAAAAACAAAACATAATACAGGAGTTTGAAAGTGTAAGAGCTGGATTGTATAGTGGCAACTGGATTGTAGCTGTAATGATTTTGCAGACACAGATCCCTGTTGAGCTGCAGTCTATTCTATCGCCAGGTAGTCCTATATGAGGCTTGTGGCAGAAAAGCCATTGCGACTTCTCCAAAAAGCCCATCTAGTGCTCTGCAGGTGCGCGAGTATAAAACCAAGCATGTTTTCAGGTCAAAATGAACTAAATCATTATTCTCTCCAACAGCTTGCTTCCTTTTTTTCAATAACATTGGCATTATAACATAAGCTTTCTAACATTACAGAATCACTTATGAAACTTGATTGAATATAATTCTATTCGGCCTTTGTATGACATTAACTAGACAGACTATTACAGGCATTTTATTAAAAAGCTTTGGCTTAAACATGGTGACATTTCAGACTCCAAACCGAATTATTGGTGAGAAAGCCAATGTGTGATGACGCTCTGCTGTGCTCATATAATAACATAAGATGGGAAAAAAGAGTCAAATCTAAATTGGTTGGAAAAGAAAAAGGGCACGAAAGGTAAAGCTAAATCCTAACCACGGTGTCTTTACCCCAGTCATGTGTCTGAAGTTCCTGTACGAGCCGAGCTGACATCAAAGTTGCTGCAAAAGAATGACATGAGTAATGCAAAAAAAGGTTGCACTGCAATAAGGCAGCTTTGCAGCTGGATCATTTCCTTTCTTCTTCAAGAGAGCCATATCAGAATTCTCAGAAAATTCATGCAGCATTTCAATTCCCAGGAATTCATCCTATATTGATAGTGGCCATATCTGGTTCTTGCACAGAAAGCTCAGACAATAAATATTTCAACCCAATAAATCTAGTAGTTTTCAAAAGGAAGCACCCTATTTCAATGTTAAGCTTCCCTTAAATTCAGAGGAAACATATTTTACCCTCTGTCTTCTATTACCTATGGGGGCATAAGCAAGTTCACATTAATAAAAAGAAGGAAAAGCTAATGTCTGACGTTTTTACTCATACATAGGCTACATTGCAAGGTTTTTTACTGGACGGTGGTGAACATATGATGCCCTCATGATATTATGCCTTTTGGAAAAAACTGAAGTTGATATTCTTTTTTATAACTTACTTTTGCCTCAAGTTTGTTGCTTTAGATTTTTTTGCAAAGGTATTGAGTGGTGTATTGATGAATGTCATGCCCCAAAGTGCTTATTATCAAATCAATAATTTTGTTATAAGACAAGATTTCCTTTATTCTTCATTCTTATTTACATATTAACAGTTTTATATACATTTGAATTTCAAATTGTAGGATATTTCTGGACAGAGCACAACGATTTCCTGAGTGTGTTCATGAGCTTTAAGTAGTAATGTGGAAACAACATGGACGATAGAAAAGATTTAGAGCGTTTAAACAACACGTTGATAGCTGTTTACAGTATTTGCGTGACATCGAAGAGCAAAGTAAATGGATCAAGGGAGCCGTGAAATATGATCAGGAACAATTTGTTTCTGTTTTCGTTCAACACCACATGAATGCATCACAAATGTCTTATCTCACAATGTTTACAAAAGTGAAACGTGTGTGTATCCGCCCCGTGATTTAGGTCTGCTCCAAAATGGAATGGGCTCTTCCTTATTTATATTTTTACTCTATTTATCTACTTTACTATTTAGGTATTTGTATGATGATTTATTTTACAATGTCTTATTTATATATTTAATATTGAACACATTGGGGGTCCATACAAAGCTAAGCCCAAAGGAGTTTTTATGTACATCCATACAAATAGGATTTTTATTCATTTGTACCTTTTTAAAAGAGAACTAAAATAGTCCTCTGACATGACGAGAGCATAACAATCACTTTCATATCTGTCTTTAAGTTATTTTGGTAAGCGATAAAAGCATCATTTGTTTCCACGGCTTCATCTGTTCACTGCGGGCACTGTGAAATCTGATGCTCCGAGCTATATGGACAGACGTCACACTCTTAAGTGGTACAACTGCGAACAGATTTGGAGGACAGAAAATGAAACATGCTGTTTGTTCACCAAACTCCTTCCTGCAGGAAAACAAGCAAGGGGTTCTCAGCTATGTGGGTCAATCAGCTTAAATAACAGTGGAAGCATAGAATCTGTGAATCACGGCTTTCACATTTCCAATGCCATGATCCCTTCTCTGCAAATTTGGCTCATGTCACTGAGTCTTCATCACATTGCACACCAACTTCAATTATGGATTAGGGAGGGAGAGTGAGTCCAGAAGCATCAACCTGGAACTAGAGGATGCAGCTCTCTGAAACATATGGTAAGAATGCATATACTTCACTATGCGCCTCGGCTCTCCACCTCCACAAAGTATTGTTTCTCTTGCTCTGTTTTGAGTATCTCACCTTGAGCTGTTCTGTTTCTATGGTGATTTGGCTTTTGAGTTTTCTCACTTTTTTATCGCCATTGTGTTTACAATACTTTGAGCATTTTTATCAATGCTGTGCAGGTGCTGATATTCTCGATAAGAGTCATAATGTATTATTATGTTCACACCATTAAACTGCTCTCAACTCAACATTATATGTGAATGAATCTGACTGACAGTTGACAACAATGTCTCTTTACAAGGATAGGATCACCTTTCACAATCCCAACTGTGCACATGAACCATACATCTGACAGGTGGAATACATACAGTGGACCAACATTTGTAATTATATAGCAAAATACAGAAATGCCTAAAATAGCACTTTTGACTTGAAAGTTTTATGTGGGCTGCATTTATTAGGATTTTTTCCGGCCCTAGGCAGCCTACAGGCAATGTTCCAGAGACGAAGACATGCTAATAAGATAAGGAAATCACTGGAATATCCACTTTTAGGAATACTGTTTTAGTGTCATCATCATTCTCTGGATGTCATGTTGGGCTTGCCAGGAGGTCAGTTTAGGTTATGAAGGAGAAATGAAAGCAAAATGAATGCAATGACTCCAAATAACACATACGTGAAGCTTACGACTGAATTGCGACACTTGACACTAATTCAAGCTTCAGTGATTCAATTTATAGCACAAGTTTAAATAGTAAAGAAAAACATCCATGTGTATTACAGTACCACTGAAATTCCAAACCTTATTAGTGCCTCAGCAAGAATTGTCAGTCAAAGCCCATGCACTGCTGTACATGTTTTTCTAAACATATGCCCCTGAGCAAGTTAGAAAAGCATAGTTTGCAGAGAAGAGAGTGACACTTTTATCAAATGTTATGAAGTTGCTTATGTTTAGAGCTTTGAAATCCAGAAAAACTTCAATAACATAGTTCTGCACAACTTTAAAATGGAGACCTGAACTTGATCCATACCAAACTGTTTGAGCTTTTTTATACATAACTTTAAGATACCCTGTGGAGTTTTCTACCACTAGAAGCCCTATGGACAGTGGCGTTTGGTAGTTAATGAGGTGGGTGTAGTACTTGGTCCATGGGTACAGTATGATACCGAGAATTCCAATGATTTTTTGGCTGATGGGTGGGTGTACTGCACATACAGTATAGTGTATTCATACATACAGTATAACTACGAAAAGTAATGCACTGTAAGTCATATGTATCTTATTATTACTTATTATTATTATTACTATTATTGTACTACCCACATTAACTGTCGCTGTTTAAGACCGCAAAGATCTGGGTGGAATGAGGTGGTTGGGTCCTAAAACACAGGGCTTTCAAGCGGGGGAACATAATTTGTGTCGTGGAAGAAGTGAGGGGACTTTTAAGGGGACTTTTAAACCAAGCCACAAGCTTTTTTTCTAATCTAAACTAATCATTTTGGTGCCTAAACTTAACTGTTGTCGCTGCATGACAGTCAACTTTTGTCGCTAAACTTAACTGTACAATCGCTTTCACAATTGTCATGTACGCTGCATGGTACATGCTCACTGTCACCTTTTGTCAGCTAAACTTAACTGTTGTGTCCGGTCCGCTAAACTTTGCCTTGACCGGTTAGGGGTCACTGTAAATTTGTAAGATATACGAATTGTGCATACCTTTTTGTACAATATCATATGAACCTGTTCATGAGAATGCATTGAGCAATGTTTTTAACAGTAGGTGTCTATTTTGGTAGCATCTTGTACATGTGGTTAACACAATACGCAGTCCTGCCAATGATTTCACGTTATTCCACTGATCGGCAATTCCAATCTTTATGGATTAAGGACACACAAAATGCCAGAACTCCCTGTTTGTAAGAAACAGTGAATGTAAACAGTGAATGTACACATAACTTACATACACATAACTGTTTGGGTACCTTTAATGTTACCTCACCAGGCTAATGCAACGCTACTTCCCCTCCCTCTCCCCACTGAGTATTGTGTATCTACTTACAACATAAGACATGAATATAATGTAATCAGAAGAGTGGCATGATCAGAGACAAAAAGAAAGAAATGTCTTAATAATTCCCTTAATAATTAGAGTCTAGTAGGCGACTCTTGTCATCCAAGGCAAAACATTGAATATGAATTATTTAAAAACACTGGCCTAAAGTTCATTTTCATTCGCTAACTGCTAAATTGCTGGCATTGAGAATTTGTGGGACTCAGGAAGAGGTAAAATAACATGTCAAGTTGTACTTCAAAATCAAGTACAACTTGGAAGTTTCAGGGTGAAGAGGTCCCTTTGTCCTCCGTATCCTCTAAAGTATATTGCCCACTTTTATTCAACCGACAGGCCCCCACTGCTTATGAAAGTCATTCAGAACAATTTAGCTGCATCGTCCCTCAGCCCCATTGTTCAGTACACTATGAATACACTGCCACCCAAGATAATGCTAGCGCAGCAAGCCAATCTCCACAGAGAGACACCTCAAGCGTGAATCAATACACCTGACTTCTATAAGACAAAAGATAAGACCTTGCCAAGCCATGAGCCACTTTGCCAGGGACATGTACTCATGACTTTCCCATGTATGGCAAGAGCCCAAAGACACTGGATCAACTACTGCATCAAACAGTGACAAAGCCTGGCTTAGTTCAAATCCACTTTCATTTCAGTCCATTCACATAGCAGACATTCAGTAATATGCAGCCAGTGAATGCTAATTTCCGTACAAATTGCCCACAATGTGTAGTACAAACACAACAATTCAGATGTAATCATTGAGCTTGTAACCTTGATATTTTCTGACTCTCTAACTGAAAGTGAAGTGAACTATGTGTCTGTGGCTTGATACAACAAAGGTTCTGCAAAAATAAGACTGCACACAAATATACACCCACAAGGACATAGAAGGAGGCAGAGAGAAGACAGAAGAGAGGAACACAAGGAAATCCTGCAAAAGTGAGTTATAAAACATTGAAATCACTTCTTACTTTTTCTCCTTAGGGAGTTGTTGAAGAAACAGCAACACATGAATTGCTCCAAACATTAAAAAAAATATTTTTCTTTTTAAATAACCTAATGTAGCAATAGATTACATTTTTTTACAGTGCTCTGAAGTACAAATAATAGCAATGGATATCATTTCTCAGACTGTGACTGCTTGTCAGAAGAACAGAAAAAGTGTGCAGGAGGCAGGATTGTGAGGGTGGGTGCGTCGGTCGATGGGGGAGCCACAAATCTGGGGTGCTATGATGAGTTTGTTTGGAGCCCAGCTGTGTGTTTGCCTGTGACGCCTAAAATCCATTAGAAATCTGCTGGGGGTCAGGGCTCCACTTCAACTGCGATGGCTCTGTGCCTTGGAGAGGCCCGAGTGGCCCACCTCAACCTCATTTTCTCCACAGAGCGAGGGCTGTGAAGCAATCAGGCTCCACAGGACAGATGCCTGGAGAGCCCTGGAGCATCAAAACATGCTGTCCAACCTTCCCCACAGAGCCTAACACGGTGTGGCCGGCTTGAAAAAGATCTTTAGCTGAAGACTGATTATGTAGTGGTGGGCCTGTGTAATGCATCAATGGCTTTGTGGAATATAATGTTTGAAGTCTATTTTTTAGTTTTTTTTTCAACTGAATTTTGTTTTGAGGGTTTCTCTTTCATGTCGTGTTTTTAAGTTGACGACAATCCAACAGCAGGTTGCAATTTTATCTGAACAAACATTTCTGGAGGCAGAGATGCTCTAGCATATCCAGCCTCCGAACGTGTTAGTTACAGGAAAGATGGTGAGGAAAATGACCTCTACTCAAAATGCTACAACCATAACTATTAGTATTGTTATTGTACAGTATATGTTGTTGCTATTTTTCTACATAAAGCTTAAACAGAGGGGGCAAAAATACAACTGACAACTCGTGGCGCGGGGCGCATTTAAGCTATTGTGTCTGTGTGGACAAAAATGCAAGCCAATGCTGCAAATGAGAAGTAAAAAAAATAAATAAAACATGATTCAACGATCAGGCGACTATAGGCAAGAATTGACCAATCAGATTCAACAATGTAAATTCTTAGTTGGGGTCACTCCTAGGTTTTGGAAATAGAAAAAGAAAGGCAAATAGTAAAATCATTACCCAAACTGTCCCTTATAAACATCCTTCACAGTTAACAGACAAACTTCATTGTTCAACTTTGACCTACCATAGGATACTTGCTGTAGATGTGCGGTGCACACCGTTTAGAAGCGCTATCCTTCAGTTTTAACTTCAAAGAAATAGTTCTGAATGCTTGTGTTTCGTGCTCACTTCATTTCAGTGATGTTGCTATGTTCCCAATTCCCAGCAATTGCTTTGGTAAGTTCAACTTCATCATAACCTATAGCAATAATGGCCAAAGATGTAACAGTTAGTATAGTAAAAAATAAACAGTAGTTTCCGATTCATTTCTTTGGTAAAAAAAAAATCAAATGTGTTGACATGCAATCCGATTGATAGCATCTCCTTTTATCCCCAAGCTATTGGCAGGGCCGGTGGCTAATTCCAGTTTTCCTTGGGCAGTCCTTGAGCCATCACAGGGACAAGTTGACAAGTGAGTGATATGTGCAGCAGCCAATCGGTGCCACCTGCTGTGAAGCAGAGACAGAAAGCATCTTTAGGAGAAGCAGATTTACCAGGAGCGCCCCCCCCCCCCGTCTGTGTTGAGAGCTGGTAAAATGACCAGGTCTTGACAAGACTTCAATTCACGGGTCACAAAACATGCCAGAGTAATGGCAGAAAGGTTGAGAAGCACACTTAGCTTGACAGGTTCCTTTTAATGCTAGCTGCCTCCGAGCTGTGATCCACATGATACGTTGCACATACAGATTAACTTTCAGCAGACATTTGCATGTCAGTTTCCTCTTTAATGTCAATCTGACCAAGTGGAGGGATCATTGGTGTTTTCACCCTGGTAACAGGAAGTATATGTTATCCATGAATCTTTACACCATATATATTGCTTTGAATGGAAACAGGTCTATGTTTACAGAGCCACCCACACTGTCTTACAGGAGGAGATTAAAAAGCTTAAAAAAATGACTTTCAGATGTTAAGGTTTCTCATCGTAGCCCCGCTAATCAATGGTTATCCAGCATGGTTAGATAGTAAATGATTTTTCTCTCATTTGTGGCCCTTTCAGGGGTGACTTTATCATTGAAGCCTGAAAGACATGATGCCCCTGAGTAACAAATGATTACCTCTGAATGAATCCCTAGTCTCGCTGCTAATGCAGAACAATAGGTAGTGAGAATAGGGAGGCTGTGCTTTGCTTCAAGATCTATTTTTTTTTTTATACGCGGCATCATTTTTTGCTTCACTGATCTATCACTAAACAACAGCTGCTGAGCAGGAGCCAGAGAGACGCACTGCAGGGAGGATGAGGCAAAGTGGGAGAGGGAGAGACATGGAGAAGGCAACAAAGAACGGAGGGGAGAAGAGAAAAGGCATCTAAAATTGGAGACAGACGAGTTTTAAGAGGCGAGGTCACCGGTGATAGCCTGAAGCTCTTAGGTAAGGTGGCCCACCGAGAAGGAGAGGGAGAAGAGGGATCCTGGCAGGTCTGCCTTTCTCATGACGGATAACAAGTCACCTGAAATGGCTTCCTGGGTGGCAGCCATTAGACAGACAATTTGCAATCATCCCTGGCCCAATTTCTCTCACCTTCCCTCCCTCTCTTTCTCTTTCACTTTTTTCTCCTATTACTCGGCTTCTCGCTCTGGTGCCCCGTAGACCTTGGCAGCTTGAGTGACAGGGACTTAACTAGTCCAGTCACACAAATGTGAGAGGGGAAATGAGGAAAAGAGAGGGGGGAATTTCATTCATCTCACAAATACCAAATAACCTCTGCTGCCTGGGTCATTTACATATTCTCTCCACATTCTCTGTGGCCAGGTGCACTATCCTGTTTTCCAAGTCACCTCATCTGGAACTCGCCGACGTCGTGTGCCACCACAGAGGCATAAAGCAGAGGTGTAACTACAGTAGCAGATGCGAGGGCACAAAGGCCTGGACTTATGTCTGCGTCATCACAAATATGAGATGCAACATGTAGCGTAGCGGGCTGCCGCCTCAGATCCCTGGCACAGGTAAATATACTATGTTGGGCAAAAGTATGTGGGCAGCCAGAATATTACGCCCATATGTGATTGTTGAACTTCTGCATTATTCTGCTTATTCTGTTTGGAATCTGAGGTATTTCTCCCTAACATGAAATATTGTTTTAGTGTGGTTATTATGATAACACTCAAAAACCCTGGTGCTCTGCTTCATCAGGACTGTGTAGGTGTGGTTTGATCAGATTTAATTGACAGTGGCCTGTCAACACAAGAAAACAAATTGCCAACTTGTGTCACCTTTTGATTTAGGTGTTGCAAAACTCTGGTCCACGGAAATATGTGACATCATAAAAAACTGAGAGAATTATCTCGTGATATAACCAAGAATGTTCCAGCTTTGACAGAAATTGTAAGAAGCTGACCGGAAATAAAAGTAAACAAAACAAGAGTATATGGTTGATGGTGTCCACATATGGCCATATAAAGTACACCGCATCATCATAGTGGCTTCAGGTTTGGTTTTAAGTATTTCCTTGTACTGTTACATGAAATGTGCTTGTTGAAAATTAGTTGTCAAGAACTATGTGAGGACTATGTTATGAAGTGTCAGCGTACGGGTGCAGTCGGAGTGATGAGGCACACAAAAGCCAATTGCCTTCTTTTAGCCAGACAGTCGCCTGACAGCCAGCGAGAAATAAATTCCATCCATGACTACCTACAGTCACCAGTTTGATTTTTAGCTCGGTATATAGTTCACTCTTAAAATTAACCAAGGACGCACTCAGTGGACAAGAAGCCATGACATGGTTGGGACTGAAAAAGCTGTTCTAATCAGAGGTAGAACTATTGTTTTTTATATAGCCAGAGCTCCACGAGGTGAGGAAAAGATCCTCTCACTCAACTGGTGTCCTGATGTGCCAGATGTTGTCCTGTTATTCAGTATGTGGCAGAACTCTGCGGCGCTGACACTGTTTCATCTTGTCAGAGTGAAGCAGTGGGTGGTGTGATTATGTTGGTGGTCTTGTATTGTAGTAGCACCATGCTACAGCAACGGGCATGTTAGCAATGTGCACTGTGCTGATAAATCTCACTTAAAAAGATCAAACTCACCGGCAGCTTGGCCCTGGTTTGGGTCTACAGCAGCGGCGCCAGAATGGTTTTTGAATAATGGGGGGGGAAGGATCCAGCTTTGGGTGACGAAATAGGCTAGTGAGCTTTTTCACATCATCTATCTTTCAATCCCAGCCTAGCCTAACGTTTTTGTACAACAACATATATGGTAAAAAATGCATTTCCTCTTCTCATCAGAGTACTTACAGATCAAAATGGTAGCAGATTAAACCGCCAACCAGCGGTGAGCGTGCAAGGCCTTGTACGGTGCGTGGCACTCTTCTGAGAAACGATTCATGCGCGTTCTTACAACAGAAATTAAGGACAAAGGAATGCTGACTCAAAAGGAGCATCCTGGCTGTTACACTGTTACAAACCAAGCAGTCAAATTTATTTTTTAATAAAGTTCGAAAGAATATCAAAATTCATAGCCTATTAAAACTAATGAGTCTTTACATCCAATATGCCTACAAAAATACAAATAGATTGCACTGCAGCAGAGACAGTTTTAGTCCACTGTAAACCCAGATTAGTTGATTGTACTACTATCAGTGGCAAGTGGTTGTACATGAACAAATTAAGTCAGATTGGAAGATTGTAACTAACAATTTAAATTCAATACACTAAAAGCCAAATTATTTGTACTTAAAATCTGCTGTAGATTCAATTATCCTGACTATTCAACTCAGCGTTTTGAGTTACAATGACTTAATATTCCATTTTAGTTGTGTGTTCTTTATTATGAATTTAAGTCAAATATTTAAGTTGAGAAAACTCAATGTGTGTTTTGTTTTTATTTAAAATGACATAAGAGCAATAAAACACAGTGTTTGGTATTGTCATATAGAGACAAAACATTTGATTATAATTTTCATCCTAAAAAATATTGTTATACGTTTGACAGGCCATCCCTTTACTTGTGGAAGGTATTTTTAGCTAGATTTTGAATGTCAGCTCACCTCTATAGTTCAGCATGACATGTTGAATGAAGTTAAAATGCAGTTCATAAATTGGAGTGCATAAATTGGGCCAGACAGGAGGCACTTTGCCTGAGGTGGGTTCTTCACTTAATCCATGACAACTCTGCCTTCCAGTCAGGTTTCGGGCCTCATTTTCCTGAAGGCAGAGGACTCCAACAGGACCGTCTTTGAAAGTGTTCTCATCAACAAAATCCCATCAGAGAGTGAGAAACAAGAAAGACAGGACATAATATTGCTAGTTAAAATGTGTAACTAGTACTCCCACTTTACTAATGAACCATGATTGTTTGCACAATCTGACTGGATTCATGTAAAATAAAATGAAGTGCTCTCAGGGCTGCTGTGGAAGGACCTTCCCCGAAACTCACCGGAACCTCCCATGAGACCAGGCAGCTGATTTCTGTTGGAGCAGTAATCTGAAAGAGGAGAGGTCAGGGTACATTTAGCAAAAAAGTGTCCACATTAATGATAACTTCATTCCCCACAACAACAACAACAACAACTACAAAAATGTATTCCCCTTTGTCTGTCGCAAAAATGTGTCATGGTTGTATGTTTCTGTATATGTTCTGTTTCCTGTTTTATTTTGAAGTCTCTGGTTTTCTGTCTGGTCTTGTCTGGTTTTACTTCCTGTCTTTAGTTTTCCCACCCTTGTGATTGTCTTATGTGTTTCACCTGTTGTGTCAGCTGTCCCTTGTTTCCTCATTACCTAGTGTATTTAGTCTTTGTTTTTCCCTTGTCTGTTCTCAGGTCATTGTATTTTCTGTTTGGAGTTCTGTGAGTAAGGCTACCCGTTTGTCTCAGTATTGCTGTTCCCTGTATTCCAGTTTTTAATTGCTACTTAATTTTTTTGGATTACATTCCCTGCTGTTTTCTGGACACCTTTTGTTGTATGGACTTTTGTTTAATTAAATATTCAAGCTTACCACAGTGTCTGGCTATCTCTGCACTTGGGTCCAGCGTTCTCTGTAACTGTGACAAAATGTTCATCAGGCTCGGACAGAAAGCACATCAAAACCTTTGTTCCTATGAAAAATTAGCCAGGTTTCAAATAGCAGTGGTTGAAAGTGGTTAATCACATTACTTAAATATGTTCATTAATTGTGCCGTGCAATTTAGTTACATAAAAATACAAGAGTCAAGCCTCAACTTACTGAAATTTCCCGATATAAAGAAAAGATGAAGGGAGAAAATGGCGTTCATTGCATTCAGCATCAAACTGGTCCAAAAATGTTAAAAAGAGAAAATGGCAGTGTCTTTGTCTGCAGGTAACTCAGCTAGACCAAAAAACATATCCACTGCTGAGGAGAAGGCGCCTTTAAAGAGATACAGACCGACAACGTGAAGCAAAACGGCGATTGGTTTTTCAATGTCATCATGCCCAGACGTTGCGTGAATTAGCCAGTTGGGGATGTTTCATGTTTAAAAATTTAGCCTTAACCCATGTATTTAAGTCTGATCAACTCAAAGATGCTAGTGTATGCCCTCATTGTAGTGCAATATACTAAGATTAATTAAGTAATGCAATCAACCTCAATATTTTAAGAAATATTTACCTAAATTGAAGTAGAAACTACATTCGGGCTAACAGTATAGGCTTATTTTCTAAAGTACTGAGTGTCACCCCCAAAGCAAAAGCTATTTAAGCGTTGTTCATGTCCAAGTCATCAGCGAGGTCTTTGCGCATGTTAGACGCCATAGGCTTAGACATTATCGCAAAAGTTCTATGACCATAACACCCGGCTTAGACATTAATTTATTACCCTGTAAGTGGGGGGACAAAAAGTTCCGTTGTCCCCCCCCCTATTCCAGCGCCAGTGGTCTACAGTGATGAAGATGTTTTAGACAACACCAAATGCATGACAGGAGCAAGGTCTGGTGCATTACATCACTCTTACCAGAAACTGGGACATTTTATGTTTAATAAAGACAGACTGATTGCTCACATGCTACACTCGAAAAAAACAAGATCCAGCTGTTCATGGGCTTCTCTCATTTTGAAATGTCAGATTGCCCTAAAATGAGCATCAGCGGAAGAGCAACTATCAGACCTGATGTAGTCTTTACATGTCTTAATCCAAAGGTTCAGCCGTCTGTTGCTGCCTGCTGTTGCACCCCCCCACACCACACCTACATGTCCCAATACCCCTATCTTCACACAACAGACATGCACACATGCTTGCTCACAGTGATGCTAATTTCTGGAGAACAGCAAGCAAATGTTGGGCAGTGAATTAACACATCATTAACACCTGACCCACCAGACAGACAGCGGATTTGAGGCCAATACAAAACGAAATCTCCACATTATTGTTTGTATTTTTCTATGACTTTTAGGAGGTCTGCCAAGTGTCTTCCTCCCCAATGTTGTGTACAGATATGCACCGCACTGTCGGCTGAGTCATGCTCGTCTTCCACTTTCAAAACATTTCTGAACGTTTTATAAAGGAACACACTGCACCGTGCATGTTCATTTCCTTTAATAGCACTTCAGCTGTGCAAGATAGAGGAGTATTAACACTGTGTGGGAAACAACTCTAGAACTATAGATAGAACAAAATGGCTTAACAACAGTGTTGACAATAACACCCGAGAGAGGGAGAGACAAAGAGAGTGAGAGGTGGAGAGCGCGAACGTGAAACAGTTTTCCATTAAGAGTTATTTAGCCGCTATTGTCCACTTTTCTTCACGCAGGTTTAAATAACATTGGGTTCTACGACCGTGGGATTTATGCTCTAAACAAGAATACTGACTTGTGCAATGCGATATGGATATATGACTCCAAACTATTTAGTATATTTAGGTAACATGCAGAACAATCAAAGAATGATATACAATGCAACATTCACTGGTTACGTAAGGATTGTCCTATCAATTCGTCAATAGAAAGACATCTCTTACCCAGTTCTCAAGGAGTAATAAACTGAGCATCAGTCTGTCTTTGCTCCAAATGAAATAAACTCAGAAATCCCATAAATCCAGTCACATCTCAAATAACGAGGATAGGGATGCACAAAGTGTATTTTTGTTCCCACAGTGAAATGGGGAAGAGACAAGATTATCTGGTTTGATCCTCTGTCCAGCCTTTAACAAACACACACACACACACACACACACACACATATATATATATATATATATATATATATATATATATATATATATATATATATATATATATATATATATATATCTGTCCCTGTTATACCTTAATGTAACCGGATGTAACTAAAAGTGGCCTGCAATCAATATTTTTATCGTAAGAATAGATCACATAACTTATGTGAAAGGGGTCGCTCGTAGTGACAACCCACATAGAATTATAGAACCAGTTCCCGTTTGGTTCTATTAAGCTTTAACCATAATGTATTATAATGTATTTGAGCTCAGCTAAATATTCAGATATTTATATGAATGTGACTGTTAGCGGGTAACACAGAATGTGACACTGACAAATAAACTACATTGGTCAGATGATGGCAGTTCTGCTTATTAAGATCAGTATGAGCGCAGATACTGAGCATATGGGATCAGTGCATCCTTAGTTAGGAATGTGTACCATATCAGTCTTTGCATGCCCATCCTCATGCACATGTTGCAGAGGATACAAATATCCCATCTTGCAGTTCAAACGTTGTTTTGCACGCCTATGAGTTGTCGAACACTCCACAAGGTACCTTAATGATTATAAAGTATCTCTACAATATATGATTATAAAGTCTCTCTGCAATATTTGGTTCCAAGTGGTGTTACAGTGTTTGTTTATGATTGGCCCAAAGTGTTCTGTAGGATATGACATGTTAATTGTTGCCTGCTACTTACACATGTCATGCTGATAGCTCAAATTAATTTTAAATTATAGGAAAGACTTAATTGAATTGATGTTTGGCAACTTTATAAATACATCTGTTTATGTTCTAACTTCGTGACAGAGTCATTGACATTGACAGGTCTGGCCACAATGCACATTGTTCTCGCAAACCAGCCGTAGCCAAAAGATGACACATTGCACAGACATTGCACCTGTCTCAGTTCAATTTGCATTCAGTGTCTTTTTTGGAGACCACCCACTGCAGTGCAGGCAGGGGGGGCTGCTTCCCTGAATGTTTAGTGAGCATCTGGCACTCCCTGATGTCACTGTACTATTTAGCCATCTTTCAAGGACTTAAACTTACACCCATAATGCATTTTAATACCACCTTAATTAAAGTCAACAGTGCACTCTGATGCTCTACTACATTGCGGTATCTAATGCTATTTCCCAATGGTGTGATTTACTCTATGCTATACTGCCTATCCTTTAATGCTTTGATGCCTATGTCTTCCTGTTCTGTTCTGTCTGTCTGTCTGTCTGTCTATGGTATCTGCCTATCTATCTATCTATCTATCTATCTATCTATCTATCTATCTATCTATCTATCTATCTATCTATCTCTATATCTATCTATCCATCTATCTATCTATCTATCTATCTATCTATCTATCTATCTATCTATCTATCTATCTATCTGTCTGTCTGTCTGTCTGTCTGTCTGTCTGTCTGTCTGTCTGTCTGTCTGTCTATCTATCTATCTATCTATCTATCTATCTATCTATCTCTATATCTATCTATCTATCTATCTATCTATCTATCTATCTATCTATCTATCTATCTGTCTATCTGTCTGTCTGTCTGTCTGTCTGTCTATCTATCTATCTATCTATCTATCTATCTATCTATCTATCATATTCATCCACTACGTCTGGTGTGGATTGTATATTTAAGTTTAAGTTTGTATACCTAGACTAAAAATTGTATCTTGATATTTGATGCTAATTTGATACATAGGTTAAGGTGGTGCTTTGTTTTGTCACCAAAACTCAATGTGTCTATCCTTGAGGTCTCATGGGCTGATATGTGTTGAATGCATTTCATGAATGGTAAAAAACAACCAAAAACAAAGTGTCACTGTAGTTCATTCAGTGTCATCTTAACTCATTTATAATCAATACTGAAGCATTTGCTTATTACACATACCCTTTTTACATTATATTTTATTCTTAGGTCCCTCAGGATATTATCAATCTTATAAAATGTATTATTATTATTGTCTGTATTTTATATACATATTAACACATTTGTAAATCTTACCCAGGTTTTTTAAGCCATACTAAGGCCTGTTTTTGAAGACATGAGCCTGATTCGTATTGCAGCCTCCCACACTGAAAGTTCACCCACTCACAGTGGTGTAAAGCACTTTCCCCAGTCCAAAATGGCAGATATAAATGTATGTGAAAATGTGAATGTGTGATTACCAGGTGATATGTGCTTATGATGAGCTGTTTGATGGCTTACGGCCCCTCTCAACACATTATTAATCATATCTAACGACTTCAGATACTACACTAAACAGTTTGCCCTACAGCATTTCCCCACTGCTGCAGCCAGCGCTCAATATGCTGCCCAAGGCATGACTGTGTAACACATGACCAGATGTGTGTGTGAGTGTGAGTGTGTGTGTGTGTGTGTGTGTGTGTGTGTGTGTGTGTGTGTGTGTGTGTGTGTGTGTGTGTGTGTGCTTGCATAGGAGAAAGAAAAAGATGGTGAGGAAGAGAGAGGGGGGAAGAGAGGAGAGAGAGGGAGCTGCCTGATCTCAAGCGGCAAATTAGGGTCTCTCTGAAATCGATAACAGGGGAGCCATGCACAGATTTCATTAGTTGGCAAACGTGTGCGGCTAAAGGGATGCAAACGGATATTGACATTTGAGATTGATTGATCTCTTCTTTTCTCAAAAATGTACACACCGAGTTGCAATGCAGAGTTTGTTTTGGGTTTGTTTGCTCTCTGAGTGCACATTCAATCTTAAATAACAGTTTGTCCGTGACCTTTTTCCTAGAAAAACAAACTCACTTTTTATTCAACAGATAGTCATCTGTTGGAAGTTGATCTCACAGATATATAAAATGGACTTGCTAGGTCAAATGACAGTCATACCCGCCCCGCCCCTATTCTCCACTACCAGCCGCAAAATATTTCTTCCACGAGATCTAAAAATCAATAAACAAAAGTGACATTCAGGCCTTTTGCATCTTAAGCAAGTCCACCTTGTCACAGAGGTGGCATTACAAAATGCATCTAATGCACCATCTTGAGTAAATGTAACAGATAGGCCTGCATGGCTCAAATTCTATCTGCCATTACATTTAGCGTAAGTAGGTCCCAGATGGGTGTGGTTTGCCACAAAGGGAAAAGCGGAGACAGCTAGAAAGGTTAGGCAATCACAGGAAAGCCAATGTGGGGTAACATTAAGTGATGGACTACTTCCTTTATATCATCTGAATTTCTCAGATAAATTAAAGCCCACTCATGTGGCAGTTAGAGTAGGTTAAAACAATGCAAAAGAAATAAAAAGGTCACTAATAGGTGACTTTTAGGTCCTGATCCAGACACCGTCTTATCCATATGGCCAGTGCTTAGAAATATTAGCGTCTATCCCTGTTATTGTATGCAATTTAGGCAATACAAATGTAGCTTTTTCTAAAAAAGGAAACCTGTTTTTGTGTTATAACTATTGTTGTTTACTATAAAGCAAAAGTATTTCTTACTTGATTAATCGATGCAATAATCGGTAGAATACTCGATTACTAAACTTGATAGCTGCAGCCCTAGTAACCGTGTTATATCTTTGCTAAACGTATTAAATATGCTCTGTGGAGAGTTGCAGATGGGGCTTTCTCTGGGGCTGTACATGCTGGGGCCTATGTACTCTCTAAGAAGAAAGGCTTTATTGGTGCTGCTAAACTTCCTTTTTGGACAGGCCAAGCTGGCTTACTAGGAGAAACCCAAGGGGGTAAGCCTCTCCTCGGACCGCGAACCTCCTATGGCGCCATTTTAATGCTACAAAGCGATCACCCCCCGTTAGCATTCCATTGACTGCCATTCATCGTCACTTAGATACATACATACATACATAACGTCACTTTGACAGCAAATAACTTTACATCTGAAGTGTTTAAAGACTTTATTTGTCCATTGTTTATTTCTAAAGAAACACGACAATGTATAAAAGGCTCCATTACCTTGTAGCTCACGTTATGGCTCCATAGCAGACGTTTTTATAAAAATAGGCTAACGATTGTGTCATAACCACGCAACTTACTGTCGCGTAGTAGAGAAATTACCATGTAGTAGAGGAGAAGCGTGCAGGCAGTTTGGACTCACATTAGCTGTTTAAGTGTAATTACTAATGTTAACTAGCATTTTAGTTAGCAACAATTAGCCTGTGCCTATGTTATCTCCTTACATATACCTACGCTCTCCGTCTCTGCTAGATTGGGAATGATTGAGATTTCTCTTGGCACAGCTACCAGAAGACTTCCAACTTTCAGACAGGTTGCTCACGGTACATTTACGTCGTCTCTCTCAGTTGGAAGCTGCGCAGTAACGCTCAGCGCTCACCGGAAAAGTGCTTCTAACGGCCTTCACTGGTCCAGAGCAACGGGATCTGTTGGTCCATTCTTATATACTGTCTATGGAGAAACCAGGTGAGGGAACCCAGTGATGCTGTTCAGGGGTTGGGTCTCTGCGCGCTTTAGGGCAGAATATGCGTATTTTAGTTTGCTGAATAATATTGTAGGGTTTGAGAGGGTGTGGGGATTGGAAGGGGCGCCGTGTACTAGAGCTGGGCAATATATCAATATTAGAGACTAGATATCGTCTTAGATTTTGGATATCGTAATATGGCATAAGTGTTGTCTTTTCCTGGTTTTAAAGGCTGTATTACAGTAAAGTGATGTCATTTTCTGAACTTTCCAGACTGTTATAACTGTTCTATTATTTGCCTTTAGCCACTTAGTCATTATATCCACATTACTGGTGATTATTTATCAAAATTCTCATTGTTTAAATATTTTGGGAAAGCACCAATAGTCAACACTACAATATCGTTGCGGTATCGATATCGAGGTATTTGGTCAAAAATATTGTGATATTTGATTTTCTCCGTATCGCCCAGCCCTAACGTGTACTGTTGGGAAGGGGGGCTTGTCTATAAAGATATAAACTGTTACAGGCTAATGGGGCTGCATGGCATGATACTGATATGTCATGTTTTACTGTGAATTGTGTATTGTATATGGATATGGGGGTTGGGTTGTTGTGTGTGTATAAAAAGGCAAATATTGTGTTTTCCATATTTTCTTTTGGTTTCTCAGTGGGTGGTTGTGGTGTATGCATGTGCAAGTGAGAGTTTGTGAGTGTATGGGTTGATTTTAGGTAGGGATATTATCGGCCCTGGCCGATTATTGGGCCGTTTTTTGGCAGTTTGCAGATTATCTGTATCTGCGTTTTATTTGCCTGATGACTGATCTAGTTAAATAATTAAAAAGTGTTGTACTTTGGCTCCGCTACAGCTCTGTGTCTGTCCCTCTGCTTCGGTTTCACTCACTACTGAGTCTGACTTAATGTCACACTGTCTATCTATTACTTACTTACAATATGTATTATGTTAAAAGTGTCTAATTTGTTAAATAATTGCCTAAAGCATTTAAACAAAGTTTTGTGTTGGAATTTGTAACATTCCAAAATCAAATTTTGACTGAAGATTTTAATTTTTACTGTAAATACATTGGTTCCAAATATCGGTTATCGGTTTCATTAACTACTAATAGTCGGTGTCGGCCTTGAAAAAACAGTATCGGCCGATCCCTAATTTTAAGTGTGTAGGTTGTAATTTTGCTGTTATGGTGTTTTTATAAGTGAGATGTTTCATTAAAGAACATCAAAAGTCTTCCACCTCCCATTCTTTTACAACCCTGGCCTGATAACCGTGCAAGATACAGTCACAGAACTTTACAGGTGTGTAGTTGACATCAAAATGAAGGCTAAGATCAAAGATGGGTCCGAGCAAGGGTTCTGTATGTTGGAGGGTAGAAAGTAGGGACGATGACACCCCGGCCCGATTTGCCAGCGTTGACTCGCATCTGGTGTGGTCCCATCGCAAAATGGTCTTTAGTTCCCTACAGACATTGAACACAACTACTACTACTTCAATATGTATGACACTGAATAATAACACAAGTTAGACATTATGATGGTCCGGACCTTTGCTCGAGGATTTCTCTAAGTGGACCTTTCATGTCATAATGAACCAAAGCTTTGTTTTTGGACCAGAGTTATTCGATCGGTACTTTCCCATAGAGTTATTACGATTCAATAAAAATTCACTGTCCACTTACATCACTTTTTATTTTGGATGAACTGTCGGGCGGATCTATGGGACTTGGCCAGGTGCCGCAGCAATATGATATTCTCCCATCTTAATTTTTCATCACTCCTTTGATTTCCTGCAGCCATCTGATAAAAGTGATGTTGTGATAGTCTTAAATGATTAATTGAGCTTGAATATGTGCTTTAAAATTTCCATTCATTATGGCGCGTCACATTTTATCTGCCGCACATTTAATCATTTTCCATATGCATATTAATGATTACAGTGGTACCTGTGTAATGGGAGTGAGTCACTTGATGTAAGTGTCTGCTTCTGTACAGTCACATGGCCCCACAGCGCTGTCTGTGTGACACATATTCCCTCAGTGGAGAATGCTCGGCTTCACTCTGTGTGAGATTTAAAGGTACAGTGAGATGACTAATACTTTTCTCACCTTCTTAGCTGACTTAACTGACACTAGATGCTAACAAAAATAAAAAAATAAAATTATTTTCCTATCCTTAAAACTAAGAATAAAATAATCTTACTCGCAGGACAAAATGTCTCTTATGTCATAGTTTACCAGAACACCATTTATTAGTCCAACCGATGTTGGGTAAAAGTCGCATCATATAATGTAAGGGCGTTTCTTTGCTCTGGTCCGAATCAGTTAATGAGTTTGTAAACTTGGAGCGGTTTCCCCTTGGTTCCATTTCTTTTCACAGAGAAAAATCCAAGCAAACCAAAATGTGTCACTACAAACTACTCAAGCACGTTTACTCCTCTTATAGGTCGGATGTGGTGGGGGCAAGAGCAAGAAAGTAAATACAGGTCCTGTGTTCTGGACTAGTGCTCATTCTTGCCAAGGGGGTAAGCTTCTCCTCACAACGCGCAGCTCCTATGGCGCCATTTTGATGCTAACAAGCACTCACCCTCCGTTAGCATTCCATTGACTGCCATTCATTTTGACGTTACTTTGACAGTGAATAACTTTACATCTGAAGTGTTTAAAGACTCTATTTGTCCATTGTTTATTTCTAAAGAAACACGACAATGTAGAAAAGGCTACATTACCTTGTATCTCACGTTATGGCTCCGTAGCAGACGTTTTTATAAAAATAGGCTAACGATTGGGTCATAACCACGAGACTTACTGTCTCATAGTAGAGGAATTACCGTATAGTACAGGAGAAGCTCTCAGGCAGTTTGGACTTACATTAGCTGTTTAAGTTTAATTACTAATGTTAACTAGCATTAGCATAGCATAGCATAGTTAGCAATAATTAACCTGTGTCTATGTTATCTCCTTACATATACCTACACTCTCCGTCTCTGCTAGATTGGGAATGATTGAGATTTCTCTTGGCACAGCTACCAGAAGACTTCCAACTTTCAGACAGGTTGCTCACGTCACATTTACGTCGTCTCTCTCAGTTGGAGGCTGCGCAGTTAACACTCAGCCATCACCGGAAAAGTGCTTCTAATATACTTCACTGGTCTCCGTCCAGAGCAACGGGATCTGTTGGACCATTCTATATAATGTCTATGATTCTTGCATATCCATGGTCAAACCAGCTCATTTCATTCAAACATCAAATCAGACGTTGTTTCGCGAGTATCTGCTCTAATCACCGAGACTTCACTCTGCTCTGTCGGTGTCTGTCTCCAACTTTAGTGGCGGCTGGTTTGACCGCGGAAATGCGAGTGACGGCGAGCTTGACAGCAGTCTATTTCTGTGAGAGAAACATTGCAAACTGCTATATTTTGCATGTTCTGTGGCATCGCAGATTGCAAATCACACCTCACTATAGGAGCTGTTGAGTTCAGACTTGCGGAGTACACATAAAGTAGTAATGGCGATTCAACCGAACTTGAGGCAGGTGTGAAAGCGCCCTAAAATCAATTACTGCTTGGAAGTGATACCAAGAGACAGAGTAAGGTTGTATGTACGGTGTATGTGGCTGAGTTTTTCTTTCTCTTTTCTTTTGTAAGCTTAAGATTACAGTATGAGCAAAGCATTGATTCATTGTCTGTGTTGGTTCTGGTGCCACCTGCTCAATTTTAAACAGCCTCTCTCGACTTAATGTCCTGCCACATCCTGTTTCAATTGGAAATTAGTTGAATTAACAGAGGCATAATGCCATCATGAAAGGAGGACAATATTTACAAAATCAAATAAGTATTACCTTGCATGAAAAGACTTCAGAGCATCTCTGGATCCAACTGACATGGAAATCTGCTTCCTTATTTAAAGGTCCCATGGCATGAAAATTTCATGCCATGTCATATGGCAGTTGGTCAGGGCCACACCCCCACCCTCCCCCTTGCCCCCCTCTCTCCTCCTAAATAGCATTTAAGAGAGAAGACACCCCAGCCCGATAATCGGCCGTCGGACCGTCTGGCAAGGTCGGTGACTCGAGTCTGTTCGGTGTGTCCCGTGCCGTCAGCCGTCCGAGGAGCCGTCGGCCTTCATTTGGGCCGATCCGACATGTTCAGTCGGAGACAGGGCAGTCGGGACTTGCCCGGAAATGGGGAGCGGATGAGCCGCTCAAAATCTGACAAAAATCTTTTAAACTGACCTTTGTCAATCTGAAATGAAGACTCTTAAAATGTTTTCAGAAACACGTTTCGGTGAACTATTTTAGTAAAATATGAGATCGTATTCTGAACGAGCCGCCATGACAGTCTGTCTGTGAATTTCCGGGGAGAAAAAAGAACCACGCGACGCGTTCGTCCAATCAGCTGCCGGTTTTCATTTTCTGGGAAATAATCAGACTGTTAATGGAAACAATACAGAGCAGCGCCGCCTGCTGCTATGGAGACGTATTACGTTTCGCGCACGCGCAGAGCGTACGCTCAAGTCGGCGTCGCCTCAGTGTGTTCTGAGGCATTTTTTGGACCTCGGGGACCCGACTGATCAGTCCGACTGACTTTTTTGCCGACGGTCGGCCCGTCTGGTTGGTGTGTCAGGGCCTTAAAGCTACAGACACAGAAATGGCACCTCCTAAGGAAAGCTCATTGTGGGACTGGCTATAGTGGCTGTAATTCTGCACCAAGGCTGAATTTTGGGAAAGAGACTTCAGATACAGTATTAGGGGACCAATACGGTCTATATAAAATCATCCATAAAGCTGAATGTCATAGGACCTTTAAAAAGAATTGCATGGAGGCAGATATTTAGGTAGGGTACATTTCTTGTTCTACTTTTTTTGAAAGAGGTAAGATGATCAGTGCATCCCTTTAATTGAAAGGTGAATACACAGTGAGAAAACTTGCTTGTCAAGCAGATGATCTGTGCCGTATTTAAAACACGGATGTACTAAATGGCAGAAAGCTCTGACAATGAAAAGATCACACAGTCCTGAATAAAAAAGAGAGCACAAACTCAAGGCAAAGCAAAGGAGACGATCCTTTTTGTGGAAAATCCATTTTCCAACGATGAAGCATTAAGGGTCCTACTCTTAGGACTCAGCGTACAAGCATTGTAAAAACATTCTTAATTTAGGAAATTACATCCATCTGACCATATGTTTAGGAACGCTTTAGAGGTGTCCTACCCTGTTAGGAGATTCAGGCAAAGACATGCACACACATTCTGTAGAAGAAGAGACGTTCAGGGCTTATTATATGCTTTTTAGAATTTCACCCCTCATATATTTCAGCTAGGCCTAGCTAAGTCATTTACTAAAGGATCTCAGTTTTAGCAAGTTAAAACGTTTCAGCAATAATTAAATACTGTTTTGATGGGTCTTGTGCAGAATGCACAAGTTTTTTACGTGTAAATGTCACATTATTTTTAATCTATTGATATGTGTTCACGGGCACTTTTTTACGTGTAAATGTCACATTATTTTTAATCTATTGATATGTGTTCACGGTCACGTTTTTTACGTGTAAATGTCACGTTATTTTTACGTGTTCACGGGCACGTTTTTTTACCGGGAGACGGCCGAAAAGGACGCCCTATATGCTGGGAGGCGGTCGCAAGGCGGCCGCTGGGGACGCAAGCAGGAGATGGCCGGGAGACGGCCGAAAAGGACGCCCCATATGCTGGGAAGTGGCCGCAAGACAGCCGCGGGGGACGCGCGACAATAACAGGATGGCGGAGGTTGGGTTTAGGAAAAACCCTACGGGGAAAGGGGGCCTCACACGCCGGGAGACGGCCGCGGGGGACGGCCGCTGGGGACGCGCCACAATAACGGGATGGCGGAGGTTGGGTTTAGGAAAAACCCTACGGGGAAAGGGCGTCTCACACGCCGGGAGACGGCCGCGGGGGACGCGCGACAATAACGGGACGGTTGTGATTAAGAAGACTACGGGAAACAAAACCAGACTACAGACTACTCCCTACCATTTTCGTGCTGTGGCCACGAAATATGCTTCCTATTGAAATACATTACTTCACATTGTCATGCTGGCCACTACGGAAAAAACGAGCCCGTGAACACGTATCAATAGATTAAAAATAACGTGACATTTACACGACCTGCCGTGAGACCGGGCTGCGTAAAACAGCGACATCACACTCTTTGAGGAGTATAGTCCTCCTTGCTGATAGTGTAAGTATAGAAGTTTCATATGCAAATTAAAAATAAAATGTTTTTAGTCTGAGGTTAACTTTCTGCAGGATTCCTATGAGGATGCCTGATATATTAAGGCCCTAGGCTATCAAATGTGCCCTTGCTCCAGTTCAGTAGTAACTGATATGAAACATCTACTGTATTCTCGCTAGGCAAGTTTCCTCAATTAATCATCATTTGACTTTATTCTCGTCCTACACTTGTTTGTTGAATTTTAAATTATTGTTAAGGATATAGATAGTTGTGGTTATGGACTGGTGAACATATAAATGATGCTACATTAGCCTTTGATGACAACTTTTGTATTTTTCATTCTGTATTCCTGAGTAATGCTCATAAACAATATCCAGAAATCACAATAATAATCATTTACAAACACAAAAAATTAAGTAAATAATAAGTACACACTTCGAGAACTTTTCTCACAGTCATGAAGATCTCAGAACGCCGTCCTTTTTTTAAACTGGAGCGTCTTGTTATGTCACTCTGTGTTTACTTAGAATATTTCTCATTTCTAGAGCAGCGCAGAGAAAAATAATTGACAGTGACATGAAAAACGCAATGTGGGACTAGAGAGCGGCGGGGTCGTGGCGGGGGGAGGGATAGAGAGGATGAATACCCACGTATTTAGCCTGAGTCGGAACCACCCCCAAATCCCCCAGCCAGAAGGAGAAGAATTTTCTCTGTGGGACATCAATCCCATTTCTTCATGCCTCCTGCTGCGCACAGGTCAATTATATCTTTATTACAGTAAAATGTGGATCATTTTCCTGTAGAATGTAGGCGCAGGAAGACTGATGATCAGGGAAGGTTGCAAAAATCTCTCATTTCCAGGGTATGTGCTGCTTATACTGTAGGCATGTTGCGTACTGGGAGTTCACGGTCATAAACAAAGGCAGGATTTCACTGATCTAATCGTGACCTACTCTGAAACCCAGCCATAACCTTAAACCACATTAGTGTGGATTCGGCTTGACACTTTGAGGCATCAGCACCTTTGCCTTTGAGTGGGGGGAAAGGTGTTGTTTTTGGCATCCCACACCATAGGATTGATGCCAGAGCTCAAAAGCTAAAGGTTTCCGGGTGGGGCTTTTTATTCATTTCACGCAATATTTAAAGATCAAGGGTTGGGAGAACAATATGGAAATCGCTGTTTGCAAAAAGGCTTCGCCCAGTTTTATTTCACTGCTGAAATGTGACCCCTAAATTAGCCAACTATGGGAAATCTGGTGTATTCAGCGGTTTTTATTCTTTAAGCTGTAATGCATGTGCAGCATTCCCACAGTCCTGGAAATCTTGGAAAAGTTGAGGAATTCAAAAATGTCATTACAACTCTGGGAAAAACCAACATGGGAAAGGTCATAACAATGTGGTCAAAATCCTTTCCCTTTTTTCAGCTGTGGAAAGTGTTTAATGTCAAGCTTGTCTGTCAGTAGAGTTAATTAGTCTTGAAGGAATAACAACCCATAAACATGTTTCTGTTTACAAAATGAGGCAACGAAGCCTCAAACATTGAGATCAGCATGGTGAAAACAAATATTGGTAATGGGAATGGCTCTACATGTCAGGTAGTGCTTATGAAAAAGTCAATTATGTTCAATAGCCCCTCTGTACAGGTTTTGGTTTCCCCCAGTGGCCTTATTGGACCGGCAGGTCATAAAACTCCAGACCTCCTGATTCCTGTTTAGGGTTGAGAGCAGCCCCCCAGGGACAGCGCTCAGCCTTTCCGCCAACACTGGCGGTGTTTCAACGAAAAATCCCCCTGCAACCCATTATTGTGATTAATAATTTTTTATTTATTTTTAACACAACAAACAAAACCTACAATTTGCAACATGAACATGAACATATCCCCCACCCAGACAAAATCAAGAGAAGATGACAGAGTAACAACAATATATTTAAGACCATACAACAAAATAATAACAAAATAGACAATAAACTATAGACCAAATAAACATATAAATGACAACACCATAAACCCATCATACACGTCTCCCCCCAGCACAAAGCTTCCTAGGAGCCCTCCAGACCGCTCAGGTACCTTTCCCATTTTTCCGTGTAGACAACCAGTCATATATTCAGGATTTTGAATCCATGGACTTTTAATATTTGAAAAACTTCCCCCTAGCCGAGAAAGCGATTTTAAAAACCTGTGACGTTACCACAGTGTAAAGTCTATAGGCCGAGCGGGAACTTGCCGGCGGAGCCAGAGGGAGAAACACGGAAGCTAAGAAACTTTTTGTTGGCTTATTCTCCAGGCGAGTGTCTACATTGAACTGAATGGGCACCATTTTGTAATCTTGTATCCAGGTCAATATAATGCATCCATGGTTGAGAGGGGTGAAGCCTCTCTCAGCATGCATTGGGCAGGAGGTCGTGTAAACCCTGGACATGGTTGCGCGTCCCATCTCCTGTATTTACAAAGTATAGAAATAGAAAAAGATACATATGGGTTTAACAAGAAGTCTCCCTACGTTTTGGAGGTAGTCGCTGACCATCAACAACTAGCTTAACCCTAGTGTTGTGATGTCCTTTGACCCATTTAAAAAAAATCTCTATCAGAAAAGTGGGTTTCTTTCAACCAAATTTTCAGAACAATAACGCGGATTGTTCCACACAACGCTCTTCACAAGTAAAATAAATGATCAGTCCACTACTTTCTTTAATTTTGGATGTTTTATTCAATTTTTCATAGCATTCAAAAAAATCTTTTTTTAAATAACGTGAAAGAAGTGACAAAAATGTCCGCAAAAGCTTGAAAAACGTGATGGGGAAAAAAACAAAAACATCAAAAGGCGCAGAAAAAATTTACAAAAACATCGGGAAAAAGTGACAAAAACATCGGTGGGAAAAGCTACAAAAGTTTTGAAAAAGACGACTGAAACGTTGAAAAAAAAGTTTTAATTTTGCCCCAGAAAAACTAAAAGTTGCACGGTCGACGTGAAGACAACACGAGGGTTAATGTGAGCCCTGGTGACTAAACACAGCACTCCAGAGGCACCATTCTCACAGTAGTGCGTGCATGCGTGCGTGCGTGCGTGCGTGCGTGCGTGCGTGCGTGCGTGCGTGCGTGCGTGCAAGCCTTTTAAAAGTGTGACTCCTACAATACACCATGAATGTGTTGTCTTTATTTACAAGCTCGTTACATTAATCTGAACCGGTAACCCACAATTCCGTGTTTTCCTCGTTGCTGCCTCCTTGTCCTTGTTATGCCAGATGCCTCACGCGCTACAGATGTTTACCGAGCATGTGCGTCAGCCTCCCCACGGCGAATGAGCCGCTGCGAAGATAGATGGAAGACAAGGGGGGGGGGGGAAGCACCCCCTCCCCCCGGCCCCCCCTTACTGCGCAAGGTTAATCTCTTCCTCAGCCGCAACTAGCATGTCACCCTAATGAAGCCCCAACAGACGAACACTTAATAAGAGTTAAGAGTAAATTAACCTTGAAGACTTTAGCGCACATCTCTCCTCTTTTTTTCTCCACACCCTTTATGCATCCATTTCCCACGATCAAGGACGAGCGTTCATTTAGCCGGAGGAGGTCAGAACAAAAACATTCCCTTGACAGTTGCAAATTTCTCTCTGACATCTCTGTTCAAGACATAGCAGCGAGGAGAGGATGAGCCTCCGTTTCCCTCTTTTAATGTTGTCTGAGGCAGATAAAAAAAGCTACAAGCTGCCACCCCCCCACCCACTCACTCATTTTTTTCTTCTTCTGCTTATCGCTGCTGATCAATGCTCTTAATGACGGTAATCAATCAAGAAAATGAAAGATTTACTCTCCGATATTAATTTTGCTCGGCATCGATTGAGGAGCGAAGAGTATTACTGCCATTAATGTCTCTTGAGGTGCTGTATTGAGTCGCTCGCCTACTAAAAACAAGTCATTCATCTTTCATTTCAGCAGTTTTATTACACCTTTAAACATAATTAGAAACAGATAACAGTCACCGGAGGTGATATTTACTAAACTCTTTGATTGTCTTGTTTTGTTTTTGTGTGCGTTTGAACGTAATTTTGTTAAAATCAGATCTCGATTCCCGTGTGTAAATGTTCTGCTACGCTGAATTTCTTCATCTGGCTAAAATCCCTTTTTGACTCTGTTGTGTAGAGACAAACTCGACTGCTGTCGCGTAGGCAGCTTTGATCTCCATCATGTCAGCTTTCCAAAAACTAAAGGGAAAAAACAAAGCCTTGTTTTTAGCCATGATTTAGAAATCTGGTTCCAAACCTGCAAACTTCTACTTGTAATTGCTTTACATAATTGCATTTTCTTTTGCATCCTTATTATCCTTAGTTATTTATCAAATAATTTTCGGAATGTTTTATTGTCTTTCTACATTTCTTATGATTCTACTTTCTGTGTTGTTGTTCTATCTTTGTCTTTGTAATCTGTGACATTGAAAATGAGGGTCGCCCCTCAATGATCTCTCGAGGATGAAGAAAGGTTGAATGAATGAATGGAAATGATATAGGGTGTTTAAAAGTCAAGTCAAGTCAAGTCATTTTATTTATATAGCACATTTAAACGAACAACAGTTGACCTAAAGTGCTTTACAGGTACAGGATACATAATCAATTGTGCAAGGTACCATGAGTATAGTTAGGCAAAGGTAGAATTAAATAATGTAACATAGAATAAAACAATGGAACAACGTTTGTAAATACAAAAAGATAAGAAAAAGTTGAGGTCAGTTCATAGCTCTGAATCTTAAAAAAAAAAACAAAAAAAAAAAACATTAGGAATCAAAGGGAGTTAAAAGCAAGAGAGTAAAAATGTGTCTTCAGATTTGATTTAAAACTAGCAATTGTATTACATGATTTGATATGGGGTCTTCACTAAGCCATAATGCACATGCAGAAACCCAACCATCCCTCCGCCGTGCCGACTCGAGGTGTAGTGATGACAACCGGCGCTAATGATACGCCACTCAGTGAACCACCAGGGGCACACAACATGCCAAACCGACGAAAGGATTTATGCCACGAGCCGATTCCGCCTGCGATAGGATGTCATATTATGGCATCAGCTGATCAAAGGCTGATGGGAAACTTGAAAGCTCTGCACTGCTTCTATTGGCACATTTTATTTTATTTTTTTGCAGTTTGAGTGCTGTTCTAGTCAGTGTTTATGGCCACATGACACGGAATCAGAATCAGAATCACAAAACGCTGTATTGGCAAGTAAGTACTTACAAGAAATTTTCCTTGGTTTTTGGTACATACATAAACACACATATTGAACATTATTATATACATGAAACAAACAATAAATACAGATACAAATATATACAAAATAGCTGTTTAACATAAGAAAAGAAAAAAGAGGCTGAATGGATTGAGTACATAATGTGCAAAAAATCCTGCATCACACAGGAGTTTGTTTTATAACCATATCTTTGATTAGGGGTTTACAATATCTATAGTCTGCCTTCATTCAGAAAGGGAACTTTGTGTTGTTGTGGACATCATTATGTGCAGATAATGATTCCAGTTATGGTCACTTTCTTGTTATCTTCACACATATAGAGTGCCTTTTTCCGCCCTGTTATTCATGTATAACACAGCATAATGCTTTTAAGCCAGGTTGCCGGAGCGTCTTCTTTATCCCCTTCTTTCCTTTCTTTTGTCAGTAGTGTACATACTCCTCAGCCAGAGTGAGAAAAGTGGAGCAGGTTTTGTTGATGACTTAAGGGATGGAAAGCACACCGGGGCTTCTAATGCACCTAGTATTTAAATAATCCCCGGGTCTCCTCCATCCTTTTGATGCCTTTGTTCACTTTGAAAAGTTATCACCATACAGCCTGTACTGTTGGCTTGGGGATGAAGAGAGAGAGAGAGAGAGAGAGAGAGAGAGAGAGAGAGAGAGAGATGTTGAGTCGCACCACTCTACCTTTTTCTTCTGCATCCGGTTCCCAGAGCGTGAAAGAACATCTGAATACACATTCGAAATCTTATCTCACTCCAGCTGTACTGCTGAATTCCTTTTCCAGACACTCTGGAAAGCAAAGGCAAAAAAAGGAACCCAGAAATAATCAGCCATGCTTATCTTTCTGCAGTACTGAGGGGAGCTATAATGAGACTCACTCATCCATAGTGGAGAGCTTAATAATTCATTGTGGTAGCTTTGCAGGTGAACCCTATCACATTACAATTTAAAAGCTCTAAAGCTAGTATTGCTGAAGGGGAGAGCAGCTAGGATGAATGCTAGGCTGAAAAGCCCATCGTGCATACAGGTAAATGGAGACACACACACACACACACACACACTTAATGAGCTCCAATTTTCTCTAAATAGACTTGTATTGCAGTGCGCAGGCACAAGCCTACGAACACTATAAGCGACAAGCAAGTGCTACTTAAAAGTGGTAAACACAAACAGCATTTATTGTGAAGTGGCCCTCCTTTTTCTTCTTAATTTGAGAAGCGCTCATCATATTAACAAGCGTAAATCACTCCTCCCCTGGGAACAAAAGTTAACATTCCGTAGGCGGTGAAGCCGAGAGGAAAAAAAGACATAAAACAAACAATTTTTACTTATTTTTCTCTGAAGGGCAAAGAGAGTTACTGTCCAGACTTGTTTTTATAATGCCACCCATCTACCCCATCTCACCCCTCCCCTCTACCCCTCCCTTTCCCTACCCGCTGGCAAGGTGCCATGAAAATTCTTGCAAGGAAGGGGGGAACATTAGTATTTCTGCGCTTCGACACCCTTGTTTTCTTGCGGACCTTTGCTCTGATTAAGGATCTAGAACAGGCTGCGGCATTTTTTTTATTCCCTCCTAAAAGTCATTTTCTCGCAGGGAACCTTCAGACATTCGACAAAGATGGGGTCGGCTCCGTCAGTGACCTCTGGCACCGACTGTCTGTGGAGCGCATCCCAGATGGGTTGGACCGTGGCCCGCACGTCTTCCAGCTACCTCTCTCTCTCTCTTCCTGTGTCTCTCCCCCGTCCTCCCTCCCTCCCTCCCTGTAGGACAGACCAGAGAGCCCGGGTCGCTTGGAACAAACACTGCATACTGGAGTGACCTTGCAGGGCTCCCTAATGGAGAACTTGGCTTTGTTCCACAGTTCCTCAGCCAGCAGACATGCACCTCAGCCCACCTCACCACCACCACCTCCTCTTGGTCTATAGATCCAGGGGCTATACTCACCTCTAACCCCCCCCCCCACCCGAGAGCTAAAACGCATCACATCGCTGACATTAATTGTCACCAGTGATGGCGGCTGACAAAAGCTTCCTCCTCGTTTTGACTGCGGGGATACTGTCGAGTCACGTGGGAATTCACTTTGCTCCAGGAAGCTATACAATAAGAAGACAGCAACAAGAGCTCTTGTGCATGCAATGCATGCGTGTGTTCTCAACGTGACATGCTTGCACATGCAATGATGAGAAAATCTCAAAACATGTTGGAATCACGTTAGCCCACTGTAAGCCTTCAGGAAATAAGTGTGATGGGATTAACCGATAAGTAGATAATTCGCATCTAAGAGTATTATCTCGGGATAAAACAGTGCTTAAGTCATCTTAGATGATGCGCTGCTGCAACACACTCCCTACAGCCAACCAACAATAATCGAATGATGTATCTTTTGTGCAGATGGATTCCCAAAACCAGTATCTATAATGTTCAGAATGTTGTGAATGAATATGAATATTTAATAACCTAGTTAATAGAAATGCACATGGTTGCACATTCCTACCATAACATACAACATTGCTTACACATGAAGGACATGAAACACATCAGAAGCTATTTCAAGGAGTTCAAATCTTTCAACGGACCTAATCAAATCCCCAGATTCCCATCTACTCCAGTGGTGCTGTCTTATAACGGCATATATTATAAAAGCCCAATATGGATTTTGTTTTTTAACCGTTCTTTCCAAGAAATATGTGAATGTAGTGTAGATCATGTACTTGTTACATGTGGAAATTCACACTACATTAACAGTATGAGATAGGGCATGCCTTGGCGGAGGACTTTGCTAGTTAAATGATGTATTTCATTTGTTAACAATGCAATAAATCATTGGATTGTTGATTTATAACCATAAGCTAGCAGGTAATGCCAACTAGGGATGCACCGAATCCAGATTTTTGGGGTTCGGCCAAATACCGAATCCACTGGTTAAGATTCTGCCGAATCCAAAACCAAATACTGAACCCTACTCCCCGACTAAAAAAATGTTTTTAGCTGTGACTGTCCTTCCTTTGCCGTACCTGAAGTTGCTGCATTTTGGCTGCTGCCTGTAGATTTCTTCATGCACAACTCGTATTCTTTTGGATGTTTCATACCAAATGTTGTAACAGCGGTGATGTTGTGTATAGTTTAGGGTCCTCGCCACCACGAGACAAATCGGCATTGCAGATTGAACATGTAGCTGGACTTGAATGGCCTTCTTTTGACTGAAAGTACTGCCAAACTACACTTTTTCTGCTCACCAGTTCCATTTCCACTTTCTCACAGCCTACTGCATTGAACGCTCCACCTACGTAAACACCTTCCCGTAATCAACGGCGCCGCCATCATTACGTTAACCAGCGTAGCGCGCGGAGTGCAAGCGTAGGGTTCGGTTCAGTGAAAAAAAATTCTAATGTTCGGCAGAAACCGAACCCCGTCAAAAAGCCCAATATTCGGCCGAAGCCGAATCCTGGTTTGGTGCACCCCTGATGCCAACCAATCAAAAACTAGCACTTTGAGACTGAAAATCTTCCCCAACATGACTATTGACGTGACATGGCATGACATACTATTTTGAAGGGGGCGACCGCTGACCGTGATCAACCCAAACATCTCAGCTTTGGGGAATGCAATGAGTTTGATTCGGCCGCCGCTGCAATGACGGAGGTGATAGAGAGCCCAACACATAAATCAGCCGCCATATTTATGGAAGGAGATTTCCAATGAGACGTCTCACTAAAAGACAGCCCCAGCGTCAGCCTGGGCGTCGGAGAAATTCAAATGTCTACATGCTATGACCTTGTTTCACATAATACAAAAAGGTTTTCCAAACCCTTAGCCCAGAAATGAATCTCGTATCTCATCTGAGATCCTTCGCGCCAAAGTCATCCTCCCATTTTGCTTTAACACGGTCCAAGGAGGGCGAGGCAACAGACTGGAACATCATCATAAATCTGAGATATAAAGATGTCAGGATCTCCATGAACACATCTCTCCAGCCAATTGCTAAGAATTTGAAAAGGGAATGCGGGAGAGTTTTCTTTTTTTTTTTTTAACAAAATTTCTAATTTGAGGGTCAGTTCCCTAACAATCTGGGTAAAAGACATGGCCATTTTATCTTTGAACAAGTCCATTACTTTGCTGTGACCTTTTCTGGACCACAGCTAGAATGCTGTGTCTATCATTGGAGGTGTAAATAATGGAATATTTATGAATGGCAAAGAGAAGAATGGTTGTTTTAGTCCAAAATGGGTTTCCTGCAGCCTTCAAGTTAATAGGTAATGCACAGACTAATACTTATGAATATTCAGGGCTATCCTGACCGGTTTCAGTGGATCAGTGGAACGCCAGACAACCTTCTTCTTCTACACTCACATTTGTAGTTTATAGAAAATCAAAAAAATATATATTTTCAATCAAGACCTTGGAACAAGTGAAAGGGCCCAGCCTGAGGATCTCAACCTGCACTCCGGCTTGGACAGGACTTCAAGGATTTTGATATAGCCACGGGACATAGCCAGCTGAGCCATGAAAGTAGAATCTTAAAAAATCAATTCTGAAACTCACAGGTAGCTGCAGCAAAGATCATTTCTCCTTTAAGCATTGCTGTAGCATTTTGGAGGAGTTGTAAGGGGGGAAGAAACACTTTTTGGAAACTGCAGAGAGGAACAGAGTGAGTCACAGTAATCCAAATGAAATAAATTGGAGGACTTTGTCCACATGTCCCTGGGATAAAAAGGCTTCAGTTTACATGCATTTTTACAGTCGGCAGGTGGTTCGCTCGGATGTGCAGGTTAGCCAGGTAGATAAGATACACTGTCACAGTGGATCAGTTGGGACAACACTACAGCGATATGAATAAGAAAAGGTAAATAAGCCAAGTCATTGACATTTGATGTAGTAGCACTTTTTATGTGATTTGAAGGTGGCTTGGTGGGGGAAAGAGAGATGCAGGGTTTCATCTTTCCCTAGAGAATATGTACAATCTAAGAGCAATTTTACAGACATGGAAAAAAGTAGAAGGCGATGAGAAATGATGCATCCTTCCAAAGAAAATTTCACACATTTTTTGTCATTCTTTTTGCTGCTAGCAAAAAGAAATTGGGATAATGTCCCCACATCAACTGTCAGCTGAATTTTGTTCATTTGGAAGCTAAAGTTAAAATGGCATGAGCTGCTCTTGGTTATTTTTTGAACATTCAGAATGTCTCACACCTTAGACCCTTTGAATGAAAATCTGCTGCCAGACATAGCAGATTAATGAAGACAGTTACATGAAGCTGCACTTGTCACCAGTATATAGATATAAAGTATAATCACTGTAAACTTTTTAGAAACACGCAGAAATATATTTTCAATCAATGGCAAAAGGTTGGTTCCTGGATATTAGCATATATTATTATAATATATAATAAAATATGGACGTAGTATCTGTGACATCACACATAGGTAGGCGGCTCCTAAAGGCTCTGGCTATTGCCATCTCCTACCTTCCTGCTAATCCAAATATGGGCATAGAGGTGGAGCGTGTATGAAGCCTACAATCTAAAGGCTCGTTCGAGATGAGCCAGCCCTGCACAGAATCGACCACCAGAGATCGCCGCCCAATGCATGCCAGTTAGATTTGTGTCCGACTTGCTCTGACGTCATGGACACGTGGGCAACGATAACCTCACGAGATCGAGGCGGCCGCAGGTTTGAGAGGCAGGCGGCACACTTGCTTTCCACCGACTGCAAGACCCAGGTGGACCCAGGGCATGCTGGGAAATGCCTGGCACAGCTGATCTAACAGCTGATTGGTTCAGAATCGACTCAACATGATGACGTTTTATACAGACTTTTTATCGTTTTTGAATTGGAGGGATTTTAATTGCTATTTGTCTGATTTAAAGGCTTATTCCTTACAGAACACATGTTGTGGGGCTGATAGTTACATTTAGAAGTTGGAGAGACTAAATCCGTTCAGATTATGGATCATCTACAGTCTGTTGTTTATTAACATCAGCAACAGATCGCATGTAGAGCATTTTGACAGCTACTCTGTCATAATAAAAACAACTGGAGACGTGACCGGTTAGCTCAGTTGGTAGAGCGGGCCTGATAACATTTTATTAAATCGGAATTGGACCTAACAGGATGTGAGTGTTTCTGTGACTTCCTGTTCAGCCTGAAGGCTGCTGGAAACGGCTGGAAACTGTCCGACTTTACTGCAGCTTTTTGTCACCGCCCACTGCTGCCGCCTGCTCTCATCCACTTTACAGGCGAGGCACAGCTCATCTCGAACGAGCCTTATGCTTGACTCCCGTGGCCACACCCACTCAAAGTGGCATACTCTTAATTATGCATAACTTTAAGCATATATTATAAGCCTAATATAATAATTTGTGAGTGAGTCTCATTATAGCTCCCTTCATTTAAGCCAGGCTGTAAACATTATTAATTCTGCTGTGAATTTGGGCATTTGAACATGGGGGTCTATGGGGATTGACTCCCTTTTGGAGCCAGCCTCAAGTGGCCACTCGATTAACTGCAGTTTTTGGCACTTCCGTGTTGGCTTCATTTTTCAGCACCGAAGGTTTGCCGCTTGGATAGTAGTCAGTTTCATTGTGAAAAATTTTAACAAATTATCCATATGTACTCAGATTCAAGATTGACATGCATGTTTGTGAGTAACAGTGTTGGTTTGGTATTTTAGGAATCCCCTTACTGTGCATTGATTTCTATAGAAAGCTACAGTATGCGTCTGCATTTGTGCATTCTTGGTGTTTAAGCGGTAGTGAAATGTTAAATGTCTACTAGTCTTCCAGACCTCTGCAGCACTGTATCCGTGCTAGAGAAAGATCTTGAAGCACACATTATCATTCTGCTAATAGGGAACAAATGCTCTTCCTTATTTGAATTTCATTTAAACCAATTAGCCCATTGAAGCCCTAGATGCACTGGCTGTATCCTTGCATTATAGATAGCGGAGATACTGGAAGGGGAGGAGAATGCCAGCTGAAATAGTTGGCAAATGGCAGGCTTATAGTCCCAGTTTACATCCAGTGAGTCAGACTGCCGTCTACACATGCAGCTGATGTTAAGTTGCAGTACAGTGGATTTCAAATGTTCCCATAGTGATCATTCACCTGATGTGGCTGATTTAACCTCTTTTTAAATATGTGCATATTAAGTGACATTAATGACCCTGCCAGTAATTACTTTTGAGAGCCACGTCTTTCAACTCAAGCTTCATAGACATTTTTCACACAGAACTTTTAAGGACAGCACAGCAGAGAGGAAAAAGAGAAAAGAAAGTTGCATTAACTTAATCCTGCAGCTTGCAAAGATTTATAACATTAAGCACTGACTATCAGCAGGTGTGTGAGTGTGTGTGTGTGTGTGTGTGTGTGTGTGTGTGTGTGTGCGTGTGTGTGTGTGTGTGTGTGTGCGTGTGTGTGAGTTGAGTGCTTAGCGGCGCCCATGACAATTGTGATTGGTTTAAAGAAATGCCAACAAACCAGAGCACGTTTTTCTCCCATCCCGGAATGCTGTGTGGACTAGCCAGACCCTCCTCCACAGCGCTGTGGAGGAAAGCAATGCAAAACTAAGTTAATATCTAAGCATCTCAGGACTGGTCTCTTAGTCACTGTCTGTTAGTCAAAGATACTTCCTAGAAGAGTAATGTATTAATCTCATTTGTGTCTGCCTCTCACACCAGCTCTGGGTCAATGGAAATATCCGGAACATGCCAAATTGAATTCTTTCTGGGCACCCGGAGATGAAATTTGCAACAGCTGCAATACAGTAAACCATCATTTTGCTTTCATTGTTTTAGTGTAGCAGTGTGTAGCAGTTTATACACTAGATGCAGTTTGACAGCTGGTGTTCAGTCTTGGCAGAAACATTTTTGTTATGTCTTTGCCAACTCAGCAGGATATTATATCTAACAGCCTATAGAGAAGAAAGCTGGAGGAAAGACATGCTGGAAAGACATGACGCGGACACATGACATTTTGAACACCAGTTTAACTTGTTCTGTATGCTTTCCAATACTGCCATGTTGTCAGCTGTGCTCAAACAGAACCAGCAACATCATGAGACTAGTTATTGATCCATGCAAATGCTTAAATATTCTTTTTTTTAAATAAATATCTGTTACAGAGGCTCATCCAAATGACATCAGCTTGTACATCATTGCACAATGACCATTGTTCAGCCAGTCACCCATTGTTTCTGGGCAGGTTTTCACACATCTAAGCAAGTAGCTGGGCCTACTGTCTGTTTCCAGCTGAGATGAAACAACAATTAAATACTCTTTCCACAACGTGTCAACAGATGGAGTGAATGGTCAAAGAACTGTGTTCCAGCAGACTACTGCTGTGGAGTTCTTAATAGAAAGCTCACTAAGGGTGCTTTCACACTTAACTCGTTTGGTCCGGAAAAACAGTAATGGATCAAACACAGCAGTATGTATTCTACAACATGGCAGATGCTGTTACTTTTGTGTACATTTTTGTTGCTGCTGGTTTCTAATCAAAAGCCAGATGAAAGACTGCTCTAATAATGCAAGAGGAGCACTCACTCAAAATGTATCTTCCATTTTCAGTGTAAATAACACACACACACACACACACACACACACACACACACATACTGTGTATATCTATATATATGTAGATATACACTATATATTAATAAACAAATATAAGTTAAGTGACAATTTAAAAAACTGGCAACCTAAATTAATAAGTATTTACTTTGATATACAGTAGAACATTCTGCATTTAGAATTGGTCAAATCAATTTGCCTTTACAAAAACATGCTGGCATTAACATCTACAGGTGTACTGTAGAGTATCATCATTTTAAAATTGCCATATTTTAGAGCCGTAATCAAGGAATGCACATTTCTTCAAATGTAATCTGGGCTGATTATAATTACTTGTTTTTTGCAATCTGATTAGTAATCCCAATGGCATGTAACCCGTTGCTACCCAACCCATCATGTCAACTTTAAAAGGTGATAGTATGCCAATCTTATCAACAGCTTGTTGCACTGCTCTAGGTGCCCAATCAATTAAATATTTAAAAAGAATATATTTTTCATTGAAACACCTGTGTGCAGAGAAATGTTAGTTAGAATATGCACTGGTTAAATGACAGACAGTGTTTTTCAGTCTACTAGAATCGTTAGTCTGACTGATTCCTTCCCCTCTGACAGACAGCCAACTATGACAAGCCATTTGCCTGCAGCCCTGCCAATTCCAATCAGTGCTGGTCAATGAAAAGCAAACACAACACACACAACTATGGGAACAGAAACCAAACATACTGAAGCTTCTTTTGAGTACTCCTCATAAAGATGACTTTGCCATGAGGGGAATTTGTGGTTGAAAGTGAAAGTTTATAAGATCAATAATGTCAGGGACTGTCAATAATGACTTGCTTACATGTATTGATATGCTGACAACCCAAAGAATGGCTTGTTTGTCCAGAGGCTTACTACAAATCAATATACGTGTCTAAGTTCAGTGGCGTTCTGTTCACTGGACATCACAGGACTTAATGATGTGTTGCACAGCTATATATCTAAATGTATTTCCCCTCTGGTATTAGCGGTTAGGGATGTGATCATGGTTAGACCTCGGCATACTTGTAGCACCTAGGACAGATTCATTTACAGCCGGCAGATTAAATCAATCAATCCTCTGGCAAATCTGACATAAACCCACTCTGGGATCCAGATAATCTCTGAAATAAGCACAAAACCCCTAACCTGAAAGTGGTTACATATATCTATACTAGGGCTGTCAAACGATGAATTTTTTTTAATCGTGATTAATCGCTGAATTTCTATAGTTAATCGCGATTAATTGCATGTTTTATCACATGATTAAAATTCTATTATTTTGCATTTCAGAACTGTTTGCCTGAGCCCGCTAGCATCAACCTGAGTCACGTTAATTAGCTCATAGGTGGTAGTTCAAGCTTGGCGTGCTTCGGTGATATTTTAATTCGGCTTTACACAATGTGCATATGGCTTTCGACCCGTCCAGGAGTTTTGGAAAATAAAAAGCGCCATTCAGAATTTCGTTGCTGCTGTCTTTCTCCATCACGCCTGCAGCAGCAGGATGTGTTGTTACGAGGAAGGATGGCAAAGTGCGGCAAAGGGTCAAAATAGTAGCCTGTTAGGAACGACGCGAAGCTGAGTGAAGTGAAAATAAATTAATAAATGGCGGCATGCGATTAATGCAATTAAAAGAAATTAACGCGTTATGCTCAGCCCTTAATCGCATCGCGATTAACGCGTTAATGCTGACAGCCCTAATCTATACCCTACTTTAATTTGGCTGTGTAGCCAGATTTCCTGAACAAATTTTTTAATGAAATACTGATCAGGGCATATGTTTACATCTTAATTGTCAAGAGCTTTTTCAAGAGCATTTTAAGAGTATTTCATAAGGCTGAGCGTCCATACAGCTTCTTTTGTTTTTCTTCTGAGCACCAGCATCTTTTTATCAATAGTTCCCAATGAGAAGAGAGAGTATGCAGCTGTATGTTACCTAGACAAAAAGCGCTGCCCCATAGCGTCTTTTAAAAAAAAAAATGTTGAGCGCCGAACTTTCAGAGAAGCGCTAGTGTCGTCAAAGCTCATTTGTGTGAGTTAGAGTTAAGTAATCTACCAAGCTACTGTTAATGCCGTTGTCATAGAATCAAATCCACGAGCAATGCTTCGAAGCAATGGGATGAAGCCCATTCTTTCAGAGGAGAATTTGGCCGTCGCCATCTTGGTTTCTTGTAACCGGACGTGACGATTTTTGGACGAGATGGTGGAAGGGAGGAAGACGCATCCAAGCCAGTGTCATTTATGGTTGCAATGTCGCTGTGCTAAGCTAAACGCTAAAGTTGCAGATTTTCAAACGACTAAAGCAAGTTTATATAGGACCACAATTTACGACATGAACGTCATGCTTTATTGAAGAAGATTTGAAACTAGACTAAGGCAAGGGCGTAAATCCCAGGGTGGTCGGGAGGGTCAGGACCCCCCCCATCTAAGGGTTGTCCCCCCCTAGAAAACCATGCTGTGTATTGTAAATAACATAAAGATGTATACTTAAAATATCTGTGTAAGTAGTAAAACAATACAAACCCCAAAAAATGCTTTTTAAGTTTAGGAACATTTTGAATTCCCCCTCCTTTGCCTCACAGTGGTTTGGTCCACTGCCTGCTGTACGTAGGATCTGCACTCGACTCACAGTCACATCGGTAGTGACACGAATGTAGTAAGTAGGCGGTTCAAGGCTATTTTATTCACATTAAACATTGGATGAAGTTGTCCTTTTCTCAAATAGAAATGATGCTGAGTAATTAATGAATTGGCATTGACAAAAAGTTTGCTATGTTAGTAATATAATGTAACGTTACCTAGCTTGTTTAATAGCTTCTTGGATAGAAATGCACCCACTACAACTAACATTACCACGGCGATAAGCCTAACGTTATGTGTGTGAACTGATATTAGGGTTATTATCATAGACTGTATATTGAAGATCTACAGCTGTGTTTTGTTCAATATGATGTTAAGTGGCTGTCAGGGTTAGCAGATGAGCTTTACCAGTGGCTCACTAATTAACATTATGATCAGCTAATTTAACAAGCATACAAAAGTATTGTATTTCTTTTATATGGGGACACTTTTTCAAAATAAGTCATTATGTTTTAAGGTATTTTTGTGGCTTGATTGTAAACAACTTAAAATAAATACATGGTTTTAAAGAAGAATATTTTGGTCAATTTAGTCAGCTTTTTCATTGAATCAAGAGAAACACTGAAAAGAAGGATACTGGTACAGTCCATGCTACACTAATGGTAGTATTAAGGCTTTCCTCTGTGTACACATGTCCTCTACGAGTATAATTGTGGCTGTATTATTTGTGTCCCCTTCAAAAATTGCTCTTCAGAAATGTTATGTTTATTGTCCCCTACTGTTAGATCAGATTTACGCCCATGGACTATGGTAATAAAATCAAGGGAGAAGTAAGGTCTTTTTCCCCATAGACTTCAATGTAATCAGACTTCTTTCTGCAGCCAGCGGAGTGACCCCTTATGGAATTAGATAGAATTCAGGTTTAAGGCACATCCGCATTGGCTTAACTTTTCAATCCTGGAAGTTCTGTCCATATTTTGTTATAGTCTATGAGCTAAACACGTTATTTAAGCCTATAACTTCCACGGGCCCCTAATGCAAAAAAGCAAATGAAGGTAACTAAACTAAACAAATGTTCCAGAGCTTCTTAAGACACTGTTTTGGACAGCTTGCTGTACCATTTTTGTACTATTTGGCCAGTAAAAACTTGGCTCCAATCACGATTGAGATTGACAGGCCACTGAGTTCAGTAGGTCCAACACGCAATGACTGATAACAGATGACTGACAAAAATAAATTACATTTCAGTTCATTATAACATGCTGACACTATTTTTCTATTCAGATTAATATTCAGTCGTAGCTGTGGTAAAAGCTCACATCTGTTCATATGTTATCAAAACGACTTGGTTGAGATAACTTATCAGTACTTTAATTGGGGTTTTGGATTTGATAAAATGTGGGCTATATTATTAAAACATAAAATTGTATTTCGATTGGGTGGGTTTGAAGCTTTCATTGGGCTGTTTGGTGTCTGTGAAACCTGGCAAAATTGGAAGGAGGCACTCGTTTCTAAGAGCCGTTTTGCTTTTGGGAAATGTGACCTGCAACTTTATATCTCCTACAAAATTCATATTTCCAAGATATATCAAGTATGTGTTGGCTGTCAATTTATTCTGACAGAGCAATTCATAAAACTGCCTTTCTAGTAAACCTGATGTCTAAGGCAACCTCTTCCTATGTGTTGAAATGTGAGAAAAACTGCATATAATATGATTTCCCAGACAGTTGACATGTTTAAGATGATGTAAATATTGCAAAAGGAAGTTATGTGCCCGGCAATCTCATTTCTGCAACAGAAAAATCAATGCAATTTCCGTGTGGACAGCAGAGATGCATTTTAATGTCAGTTGTGAATGAAATCAGACTAAATCATATATAGACAGGGTCTGGTGCATGTAAATGTCCCATGTAAACGGTGACATTGATTTGGATTTTGTAATAATATTCAGCAGGTCACAATATCAGTGCAAGCTTTATTTAATTTGTGACCAAATGCCATCAGTCACTATCCTTATACATTT
Source organism: Sander lucioperca (assembly GCF_008315115.2). NCBI lineage: Eukaryota > Metazoa > Chordata > Actinopteri > Perciformes > Percidae > Sander > Sander lucioperca. Next base: position 45,400,154 of record NC_050175.1, on the reverse strand, counting down.
CATTTTTTTCAGATACCCCAGGTAGATTTGGATCTTCATCTAAAAACATGCTAGGATTAGCTGTGAGTGTCACGGACAGATATTATTACCTGCCACATGATTGTTCCCCTAGCTTCGTAGGGAGCCTTGACTTAATTGTAAAACTACAAACTTCCATGTGAGAAGTGCCAACACCATATCATTTTAAAAACTCATTTACCGCGATGGTAGAAATGCTTTTTTTTTTTTAAAGCAATGGAACAAAAGAAAGAAAAGGAACGGAGAGGATGAAAGAAAGGAGGAAGAGAGGTAGAGAATAAAAAGGAAGTGGCTCTCCACGGATGGCTTGTCATCTGAGGTGAGACTGAACAGAACAGAGGTAAACAATGGATGTTTGGTAAAAGGCAGAAACAGTCAGTCAGGCAGTAATAAAAAAGAAAAGAGGGAAAAAAAATAAAAAAACAGCCGCTAGTCTTTCTGAAGGGAAGCTGCCAGACTTCATTTGTCTGAGCAAGCCGCACACTCTGTCACCTGCCATAACTACCCATCAACCCCCTGGATTTCTCAGCCCCAACAGTGTTCTGTAGTTATGTTGTGAGCTTTGTGTGAATGTGCATGTTCTATGTATGTGTGTGTGTGTGTGTGTGTGTGTGTGTGTGTGTGTGTGTGTGTGTGTGTGTGTGTGAGTGTGTGTGTGTGTGTGTGTGTGTGTGTGTGTGTGTGTGTGTGTGTGTGTGTGTGTGTGTGTGTGTGGGAGTGAGTGAGTGAGTGAGTGAGTGAGTGAGTCTGTCTCACTCACTCACTCACTCACTCCCATGGCCCAGACTGGTGTGAGGGCTTGTTTTGAAGTATATGTGAGAGACGCAGGTACTGATACCAGATGACAGTCTTGACTGTGTTGTAGCGCCTTGAGTGTTGACCTGCTAAGATGGCGATGCCAACGCAAGGCTTCTGTCTGGGTTTATCTAGACCTTCACTTCGCCTTGCTCGGAGACAGGGGGAATGTTTGCATTTCCCTCAAAGATGTATTAAATGAGCGACTGCACTACACAAAAGTAAAATAAAGTCGGTGTTTCAATCACCATCATGGTGTCAAAATTCATAATTTTGTAAAATGAGCATGAACACAGACAGACAGAATACATTTGTATTGACATAATGAGGAACATTAAACACCTGCGCTATTTACTGCAAATGCAAAATGTTCAAACTGAACGTGCCTACAGAACGTCAACATATTTACTTTGCTTTTCTTCTGATATTTACTCCTTACATTTGTTGGTTATGTTTAGGCAATTCAAAGCTTGCTTAAAGTTAAAATTGTCAAGATTTCAAACTTTCAAACAGTAATTGGCCTTTTTCTATCATGCCGTCTGATTTAATGGTTTGTAAGAAGGGCAGTGAAGTGAGTTACCTCTTGATCTAACAGCTCACTGTGGCTGCTCCTGACTGTTTCATTAGGCCTACACGTACTTCAAACTGACTCACTTTCATACAATGCATTAAACCAATTACAATATTCTTGGGCGGCGCTAAGCACTGGACGCAGATATGGTGCCTCTTCCAAAACAGCCTTCAGAAGGAACTTGTTTTGGTGGAACATATGCACGTAGGGAGGCGAGCTCTGCAATTAAAATTGCTTTCTAGTGTGTGATGCGTATTTTACTCAAGAAAAAGATAAATATAACTCGATTGTTTGTTGTAGCTCAGAGGATGTTACCCGAATCGACCGGAGTTTAGAATGCCAACTCAAAAGAAAGTGGAAGGTGAGGGACATCCGGCTGAAAATGAAGGACATCCGGCAAACCTCCGGCGGCACCTGAAGAATCCCATAAATGAAACGACATTGATATAGACTACAGTAATTGTAACACAGGCGCCAACATTTCCGCCACAATCTGATAAAGCAAATTAGTATATAAAGATATTCTGTAGAAGATAGGGTTGCGAAAATCGCACAGGCCTACACTGTGCTATTGAGAAATGGCGATCAGATTTGTCACATCTGGCCCATACATAATGGAAATAATGTATGTACAAAGCAGAGCCAGCACATTCACACCAGTCATTTATTTTCACACATCCAAATCAACATAAACATAAGACCATATGACACTTTTCCAGCAGGCACACTTTCCAGACTTTAACTAAACAGATACGTTAAGCTTCTACCAAAACCCTTCCTCACAACTCTGACATCTTTCATGTAGTTCCACTGTCACATCTCTCACCTATTGCGAGGCTGACGATGTGCAAAAGATTTAATTTGTTGATAATTTACGTTTTACCCATGCAAACTTTATAGTCAAGAATTGGAAATTGAACCTAGGCTACTGTACAACACATCATCATACCTAAACAACCGAATAGGACAATGTCCAATGACTCCCAAAATGACATATATGAGCGTTGTTGTTACTGCTACACGGTAGCTGTATTAAACATGTTACCATAACGCACGGCTGCGTTGGAAATTGTATTCATTCTGTTCTATTTAATGTAACAGGTGCAGTTTCAAACATGTAGTTATGTTGTGAACTAGTTAAGTTTAGACAACAATAAAAAGTTATTTAGGGATAGTAACGTCAGGGATTGTCTTTAAATCAGTCAAGTAAAAGGACTAAAATGAGGACATAACGTGACATGACAGATGTCATTGTATCGAGGACTAAAGTCCGTAAAACTCAGTTAAAGGTGCTGGAAGGATTGTAAAGATCCAGGACTTAGCCAAAAAATGTGAACATATATATATATATATATATATATATATATATATATATATATATATATATGCATATAACTAAGAATGTCAGCAACTGAACTGAACTGGTGTACGCAAGTTTTCGAGTCAGTGTGGACTTGGGGTGCAGCATATAATCAGTTTAACAGGAGAAGGAGAAGTCATCAGTTGATCACTTATCAGCAATGGCAGATCTGGCTCTTTTAGAAGACCTCTATGCGCCGGTACAACAGTGCACACGTACACGCACGGGCCACGGTGGAGCACTCCATCGGATTGATTAAGGGCAGATGGCTCTGTCTTGCATCAGTGGGATGGACCCTACTATACACAGCAGAAAAAGTCTGCAACATTGTTTTAGCCTGTGGGGTTCTGCACAACATCGCGCAGGAAAACAGGGTGCCATAAGTGTAGTGATGGAGCCAGATGACCCGATGCCCAGAGAGCAGTGTCCAACACAGCCCCAACTGGGGGCTATATGAAGGAGACAGGATATTATTCCTCGCTTTTAAAAGGTATAGTGTTATGTTTGGCAATGATACTCAATACAGGAAACATGACGATGCATCACATTTTTATTTATTCTTAAGTGAACGATTTCATTCTGCCATTGACCGAGTTATTTCAGGTTGTTTTTCCAGCCCCTCTGCTGTCAGGGGACAGGGTTGAGGTGGTGGTCCAGCACGGGGTCACAGCTGTTGCCTGGCTGACTCAAAAAACACGAGTAAAATGACACTGCATAAACTCTGCTATAAGTACACCTACATGTAGGCCTCAGAGATTGCAATATAAGCAGCCTGTAGTGTGATTTGCAAAAATTCACCGCTCCCTGTTCAGATGCACCAATCAGGACCAGGGGGGGTGTCTAACTGCGTGTCAATCACTGCTCATGCACACGCATTAATTTTACCTTGTGGGGGGAGGGGCTTAGGAGACCGTTTTGGGCTTTAGCGGAAAGGGGAGGAGAGACTGAGAAGTTATAGATGTTCAAATTTTTTGGCTAAGTCCTGGATCTTCACAATCCTACCTACAGCACCTTTAAGGTGAATGTATCGTCCCATTTCTATGAATGTCAGACTGCTACTTGTGTATCGATAACTCCACCTGATTATTCAAAGATGAATAAATAGATGTATGGACACCAGCCTTAAATAACATATCTTAGTGTTTTCTCTCCCAGTATTAGCTTATAATACTGTCCATCATGTAGTGTTCACCCACCTGGTTTGTTCCTGTGAAGGACAGCAGTTCCAGGTGCAACGAGGAGCGATGCAAATCAATCATTTTACTCTGAGAGAGATAATTTATGATGTGCTCGGAGGGTTACAGATTCAATCTCCACCATGTTCCCACTGTCATGTCCCATGTTTAGGGCTGTCATCAGTCTTCATCAGGTGCCCCACTCCGCTCCTGCCACCCCTATCTCCAGAGTCGCGATTTATCCCACAAATAATTGATTATGACAGGTTGCATGCAAACAGAGAGGGAGCTAAATGTGATTAATCACTTTGTTCGATTAATTACAGCTGATTATGCATTTTAAGCGCCAATCTCACAGCAGATGATCACTGGAGAGGCGCCCACATATTCATTAGACCTTCACCTGGGATTGACCATCCTGTATATTGGGAAAAGCACACAGTGTGAGGCTTTGCATACTCTTTCAGGGGAAAACTAGTCTTTTTGTCAGTAAATAAAGTTTAACAAAAAAAAAAAAAGAGTTAACATGTTAATGGCCTTTTATGAAAAGAACAATTTAACTTGTCTTATTTTTTGGACAATTATAATCTTTGAATTCTTTGAACTATGATTTATGCCATTAAAAGTCGCGGAAAGCTTGTTGCCCTGTCTGACTTTCCTTGATATTCAAAGTAATACAATGCCAGTCCCACTGAAAATTGCAAATCAGATCACATAAGCAGGTTCACAAAAAAGCAATTAAGATTCAGTGAAACATGTAATTTAATCAGACAAAAAAATGAAATATATTAAGGTTAAGAGTGGAGTATTCAGCCCTTTTTTCCTTGCCTATTATTCAAATGAAATCACCATGCAAATGGCGTTTTTTGACAAGCACACACCTGTCTAGAGTGACAGACAGTGCCGACTGATTGGGAAGACAAGGAAATGACTGAGGCCAAGCATGCGTCGCGCCTCTTAAGTCACTGTGTCTCCAATAACACAATCATGAAGAAGAGGAGCACTTCTACCTGGGTAGGTTGTCAAGCATTCACTTGTTCCATTGCTTTTTTTCATTGAGAATTCTGCTGCATCGCTCAGCATCAATTTAGCTTGCCTTACAAGAATCCATATCATTAAAGCGTGTTCTTGTTGGACGCGGCATTAAGTCGATTCCTTCCAAATTACAACAAATTAAAGGAAAATAGACAACAGCTGCCGATATGTAAGGAATAGCTTCACTAACTTCTAATTGTAACAATAGACTACTGAGGAGGGTTAATTTGATGAGCATCAATTCTTCAGGGGGAATTTACATCCTGTCCGCCTCTTCACATAGCTATTTCTTATTCCTCTTAAGAGAAAACCCAATAGCTGCATACAATAATAAAAAAAAAAGATTTACAATTCATAAGTGCTTTGAAGGTAATATCCAGCATTGTGTACTGTATACAGTTTAAACACCCACACAGACACAAGACAGAGAGAGTGAGTATTTTGCCATTGATTTGGATGTGTATATTGAGATATACTGTAACTTCTCTCTGATAGAGACATTTTTAAATGCTGCTGTACAGTTTCATGTAATCCTTAAAACACTTCCATCATTGTATCACCACTATCAGCCAGAGAGGGAACTGGGAGTTCATGGTACGGATTGGCCAGAAACGGCAGCGACAGGACTCTCAGAAAAAGGATGCCCTGGACTATGAATTAAGAGGTTGTTGAGAGGATAAGAAAAAAGCTGAGCGCCTGTCGTCTCTCGTGAACGCTCCAGACTGCTGATCTAGTGAGTCTATGAAGTCTGACTTGAAGTCGAGTCCTATTCCTCAGAGTCTGTCACAAGGAGCCAATACTTAGTCCCATCACAATGATAGATGGAGGTATAATCACACACTGACACTCTTGACTGAGAATCGCACTCGTAAAAACACTTGAGTCAGCTCGATTGATCATGCGTTTTTTGGAGGCTGGATACTTGAGAGAACTTAAGTTTGTGACAGTTTTCCTTTGTAAGGTCAGGCCGCTCCAGCTAATGGCCGCTTCATCATGACTGTGACCCATCTTGTAGGCAGCTGGCTGTATGATAAGTACAAGTTAAGGTTAAAAGGATTTTGTTGGATTGACCCTCTGTCCTATAGTTGCATACATCTGCCAGTTTGAGACAGATATAGATTTAGTAGAGGTTGAAAAACTGAAAGGCGGAATGACAACTTGAAGACTGCCTCCCAGTATAAAATATTACAGCTTCTAAAAGCTATGATTAAGGGGAACTGAACAATTCAAAAGATTATAGTGAGCAGGATGGCTGTAGTAAATCATTCTTGTTGGACAACTCTTTATTGATCCATCAGTCAGGCTTTTGCTATGAAGCACCTTAAAATAAAAGCGCTTAAAAAAAAAATCAAGAAATGTAAGACACAATCTGCAAGTGGTGATTTGCTTTGTAAGCATGTTTGTGTCAGGAAAAATATGAACGCACAACACCATAGTTAAAAATGATTAGACCGTTAATTAAAAACGACATTCCCTGTCTATGATACACTAGGAGTCACTAAATTCTGAGATAATATTGACTTTCCCAAAGCACAATTTTTAAATTTAATGAGTTGAAATTTACATTTTTCTTCCTGATTTAATGTCATAATTTCTGACTAAAATTTTCTATTAGTATTTTCATATTAATGTATAAGTATATGTGAAAGGGGTTCGCTCCGAGTAACAAATACAAAATGACCACCAGACTGCATTTTTCTCAGCTCCACTGAGCCATTTAGTATCTTTGTATCCATTGCTTTGGTTTTCCAGCACACATTTTAACAGTTGTGTTTCATTATAACCAGTCTCATCAGTGTCACCCACTGTATGCGCTGTACTAGAGGGCTGCATTGGGATTGGGTCCTGCCGGGTCCCATGGGACCCAACGCAAATCTCGTGGGAGCAGGCGGTTTGAACTTTGCTGCGGGCGGGAATGGGTGGCTAAAAAAAACACTGCAGGATCAGGATGTAGCCTGGAACCCCCCCACGCCAGCAGACACCATAGATATATATACTGACAGTATATATATCTATTAGCAGACACCAGCAGCGTGTCTGAGCCTGGGGAGCGCCGAGGCTCCGTCCACCGTCCGCCCGCTCCCTCATCCTCTGCTTCTTCCTCCCGTCTCACAGCAGCAAGCACCTGCCTTCTTTCCCTGCATCTTCTCCCTATTAGCCTATAAAATGACGTGTTTTCTCATGTGGGACGGGAGAAGACACAAAATCAATGCATCTCTATTATTGTGCGGGCATAAATTCTCTGAGTTTTGCGGGTGTGGGCGGGAATGGACATACACATTGCGGGAGCGGGCGATAATGGTCAGAAATTCGGCGGGAGCGGGATGAAGAAAACAGTCCCGCGCAGGGCTCTACACTGTACCCACCCAGCACCAAACAGACGGCAGACAAAGTTAGTGACTAACTGGTAAACATGGGGGAGCATTTAGCTGCTAAAGTCAGATTTTGTTTTCCTTAAAGGCAAAAGAGAGCTAAAAGGAGAGCTGCTATGTCCCTGCAGGTGTATGTGTCGGGGGGGTGTAAATATGCAACCGTCTGCTAACAACTTCACCATATGAACTTAAAAGGTGATCTCAGTGTTGTGTTTACAGCTTGTTTTCCTAAGAAAAAAATTGAAGCAAAATGATACTGCTTTTTGCTCAGTCTGTGTTTATTTGCAGCATTCACAGCAAATGTTCCAGCTGCACAGACGTTAGCTGTAGGCTAGCAAGTAACATACACGCTGACCTTGTGTGTGCGACGTGTGTTGCTGTTTAGCTCAAATTTTGGCTCTGAGAACTCACCAGGTACTCAAGTCTTTTTGGTTAGCCTATATCCCTCTGTTGTCTCTATATATTTTGTCGAAGTATATGCTAAAAAAGTCCCCGGTGTATGCTTACCTTGCACAGCAGCTGGATATCATGAGATTACACGAGAATCGTAGGATCACAAATCTCACGAAAATCCCTTTTGTCAGGCTTCAAGTCAGCGCGTTTGTGTCCAAACAGCAGCACACCGAACCAATCAGTGTCCAGTGAGGAGCGACCTGGAGCTCCAGGCTTCGATTAGGTGTGTGTGACGGCTGCAACTGTTCATTCAAAACAACAATGGCTGACATGATAGACAGATCAAGTGCCAGGTATTTTTTTGAAAGTGCCTGCCCTTTCCCAAAAAGTTTCCAATGATGGCTTCTCAAATGATTCTGTTTAACAAACCATCTGGCTCGTCAGGTTTAGGCCCTGACAAACCAAGCCAACGGCCAGGAACTAGCGGCGACGAAGTCCAGCTGTGGTGTTGCCTCACGTCAGCCCACGTATTTGTCTCGGCCAAAAATTTGCACTGGAGCACACCGCAGAGACTACAGCCGACGGCCAAGTACCACGTACATTCTGCGCATGCGTGCAAGGAATTACCTCTCCATACCAGCAGGCGGTGGTTATCTATTCGTCATTCTAAAAGGGAAACCGGATACAAAAGTTGCTATGACACCCTCAACAAACAGCGTTTGCTTGAATCAGTAGCGGCAGAACTGAAAAGAGCCTACAGTCCCTCTGCTTCACTCACAACCAGGAAGACAGCGGACATCGGGAGATGGCTAACCCGGGCTGTCCATCTCCCGGGCTGTCATCCATTCTCTCAGCAAAGAATTACCTACAGTTTGAGCCGAGCAGAGGGACCTAACCCGAACGGTCCGCTGCTGGCTCATTAGCTAGCATTAGCTTGATAATTCCACCCACCCAGCATGCCTTGATCCTACACTGGTTACAGAAAATTAGCTGAACAAAATTGTTCCTCATCTGGCGTTAGCAATGTGCTTTACTAAGAGGGTGTGAATGAAACATTAGGTTTTTACATTTTACTAATTTAGAGGCCGGCCAGCTGGCAAGTTAGCTAGTTTGCTTACTTGTATAGCGGAGTGAGGGAGGTCTATTACAGGCTTTATATAAAATTTAATTTAATAGTATATTAGTTTATTAGCGTTAGTTTATTTTAAAAGTTATTGTTGAATTAAATATACCTACACAAGTAGGTATGTATATCTCATTGTAAGTTTGCCATATTATGGACATAATGTGCAAAAATAGATATTTCAATCGTTCAAACTTGTGTTTTTTAAAAGGAACATTTGCGTGTCAATTTGACGTGTGGCAACGGTGCGGGACACACCGCGCAAACTAATGCGACGGTCGAGCACCGTTGGCCCAACTTGGACCAACGGTTGCCTTGGTGTGTCGGTGCCTTTAGGTAAATGCACCAATTTATCCCTCAAGTCAAGTTGAAGCTCCGTCCGCCTTGTGCAAATTTGCAACCAATCTCAACTTTCCTGGACTGGAATCCTGCACATCTAAAATTCCCTTTGTTTTCTGTCTGAACACACACTTAGTATCTAACAACCAGTAATGGGCTTCATTACAACCCAAACCGTTATGTAAATTTAGTTATTATGTAAATGTAAGTTAAGACCCACTGCTCAGCCAAAGTGGCATGTCTCAAGATCATGTTTGTAGATCACAAAAACCTGCAGACCTCAGGAAAAGCAAAGGAGTCTCTCTTAGCAAGGACCATTAAACCCACTTGTGGAGATCCTATAATCTATCCGCGGTAGATTACGTGCTCAGTGTAAATAAAGCCTGGTAGTGTAAACACAATGTGAAATCTTATCTCAGCACAACGCAGGCATTGTACGGTTGTGAACAGTATTTATGTGTATATTTCATGTGCTTGAAAATATTTTTGTTTATTTTATATAATTATGATATTAACTGTATTACAATAACATAAGATATAATAATAAAACATCCAGAAGTCATCATATATCCACACCTTTTACTCTGCATAATGTTTCCCTCGGAGGCATGAACATGCAGCATTGAAATGTTAGCATGGTGACCCTTTTCTTCTGATTGGAGGCATCCCATAATGGTGGTAGCTACTAATGATGAAGGAAAAACGTCTTGCAGTTGCACAGAACCATTTTTATCCTCAATTAGAAACCAGAGTGCATTTGCAAAATGAAAGCAGGCATTTATTAAAGAGCATAAGAAGTCAGATCAAAGGTAAGTGAAGAAGCAACACAACATGATAAACACAACAACCAGTCAACCTTACGATCCCTGAGAGATGTTAGAATATGCAATTAAACACCGGGAACAAACCAACATGTCAATCAAAGCCTTGTGTCTTTGAAATCCAGGGGAGAAAAAAAAAGAATGCTTGCTGTGCTGGAAATGTGCTCACTGAAGACAGAACAGAACCAGCATATTTATAAATGTACTTTGGTTTTTACTTGATAACCCCTGTCCTTTTTTTAGCAAGGGTGCTGCCGTTTTGGTGTTGTGTTTTCTTTGTACCACAGCTTCTTTTTTTATTTCCATACCGAGCTTGAAGCATCATTTATTATTTTCCTGTTTGTTCACCATACCTAATATCTACCCAATCCTATTGTCAAGGGCGAAACAAGTTGGTGAAAACAGCCACTTATGACGAATGACATATCGCTGGGATTCTCGACACAAGCGTTTGACTCATCGGATTAATACAATCATTAAACTGCATAAAAGTCCTTGCCATTCAACTCGGGTTCCCCACAGTGTTTCACCTTGTCTGCTTGGCAGCGAGGGGCCCTCTGTCTTATTGAGAAATGGGAAGGGGTTAGTCTCTGCTCTCGCAGCTCTCGTGGAGGCCCTCCACAGGCCTCCACGTCCAACTCGCTCTCTCAACACCATTGATTACGTGATGCAAGCAAAAGCCAAGTATGCCTCTCTGAACATTAATCCTGCTAGAGCCTCGCTCTTAAACAAACCCCCCCCTCCACCACCAACGCTTCTTTCCATCTTCTTCCCATATCTGGCATTTATTGAAGTCACAGGGGCATGGGCTAAATGAGGCCTGAGTGATGGAGGCTTTTTTTTTCACATGGAGGAGGTGGAGCTCTCCATCAACTGACAAGAGCTTGACTTTCACTGTAGGCTTCCTTTATGGCGGACAAGAAATTCCCACTGAAATCAATATTTCCCGGCGGGGGAGAATCCCAACAGGAGAGGCTCTGTAAACTGTTTGGTACAACAGATATCAGAACGATGTTTAGATCTTCATTTTACAAAATGATGGGGATGCTGAAACAGAACAGGGTCTGTATTTATCAAACTTTTAAAAATTACACTCAATAATGCTCAAAACAACAAACTTAGGAGTAAGAAAGTTTTTCATTTTAAGTATGTGCACTAAGACACATTTATCAAGCTAATTAAAGGGGACCTGTTATGCTCACTTTCAGGTTCATACTTGTATTTTGGGTTTATTCTAGGACGTGTTTACTTGCTTTAATGATAAAAAACACATTATTTTTCTCATACTGTCCGTTTGAATTTACGTGTATTCCCCCTTTGTCTGAAACACTCTGTTTTAGCGCTTGTCTCTTTAAGCCCCCTTCCAGAAAAGCCCAATCTGCTCTGATTGGTCACTGTTTTTGGGTCTTACACATCTGGACTCTTGGCATCTCTTCGCTGTCATTACATCTGGGTAATGACTGTAACGGCATTTACAGAATATCTGCCATAGTAGAAATTCTTAAAAATAAAAAATAAATCACATTTCTGGGAACCTGGGTCGCTCACCTGGTAGAGCGCACGCCCATATACAGAGGCTCAGTCTTCGATGCAGCGGTCAGGGGTTCGGTTCCGACCTGCGGCCCTTTGCTGCATGTCATTCCCCCTCTCTCTCCCCTTTCATGTCTAAGCTGTTCTGTCAAAAATAAAGGCCTAAAAACATAATCTTTAAAAAAAAATAATAATAATCACGTTCATGCCAAAAACGATATCATTTTCTGAAATTCTTATTATGTAGCAAATCAAATGTGAAATAAACATCAATAGTATCATAATTTATAAAAAAAGAAGATAAATCATTCATTGGGTGAAATGCAAACAAAAGGAAAGCCATGCCTGAACAGGAAAAGCATTCTGCAGCAGAGAAATGACTGTATAGGGAGACTTTAGTTCTACACTGACACGTGCAGACAATCCCACTGCATGGAAACTGCATCACATGGAAAGTGAAGAAAAAAAGGGAAGACATACTTTAATGATCCCCAAGGGGAAATTACACTTTTATAGTTTGACTGATTGCAAACAAAAGCAATGCTAGCATTACTCTTGTTTGATAAATGCGAACAAAGAAAAAGAAGTTGAGTAACATCTTACCAAACGTTCAAATCAAATGGCTTAAACTGTCCTATTCTAAATTACACGCATTGCTTTCACTAACATAATAATCATGACCATTACAATAACTCTAAAACATGTCTCAGGTTTGTGCGCACCTCTGTTTATGTACTGTACTCATCTAGGATCTACTCTTAACTACCTTAGGAGAGCTCTGGAGTATTTTCAAATGTACGAAATCTGATAAATAGCTTTAAAAAAAAAAAAAAAGGAAATCAAAAAGGAAAACCATTATTTTTAGAATTGCTTCTTTACCGCTGGGAGAACACCTCCAACACAAGCATCAACTCAATAGGCTCTTTGCATGTCCTCAATACCGCAGTAAAATATGAGTTCTGTGACACCCACAGACACTGACTGCGAAGGAAATTTCACACCAGATAATTATCTACTGTTTGTCTTTGCCTTTGGGGGGGGGAGGTGGGCGAGGCCGGCCGAGGGAGGTGGTTGAGGAGGGTGAGGTCTCCCTTACACCCTCAGATGTGAAGGTGAAAATTACACAGCCTCTCCACAGGGCTTGGAGAGCCACCAGACCTCATCAAGCAGCAGGTGAGCGCTTTTTTATGTTTGGTTGCATTTCTCCCTCAACATCGCCCCATCCAGTATAAATAGAACAGTATGGCGGCACAAGTCACATCTCATTTGGTGTGTTGTGTTTCAGAGCACCTCCACTGAGACGCCGGGCACTGAGTGCAGCCGGGAGAAAGCAGAGCCTCGCTAATGGACGGGAGCCAGGCCTGGAATTTACCGTCCCCGCCGAGAAACCATTCTCCAGGCCCTTCAGTCGCACCCTGGTGTGTACAAAGACACACTGAGCGACATTCATTTATTTATTTATTTTTTCCTTCTCTCTTTGTGTTGGTGGAGTGTTGGCACCATCCCAATGATCTCAACCATATTGTTTTGCTTGCAGATACATACTGCATGTAAGTGTTAGTTTGATATGAAAAGGCCAACAGCGTATTCATTCTGTGAAAGCAAACTATCATACTGTTAGATTGGCCTCCGTGGTGTATTTATTAATGAGAAATCAGCTAAGTTTGATCCCATAGGAATCTCAATCATGGAGCGAAATGAAATGTGATCAAAATGTTAATGATCTCTCATTAATGCACCCAATATGGGGGCAAATCTAACAGTGGGCCAGCTCTCTGAACCGGTTTGATTCTGATGTTCCATCTCTGGTGAATATGCGTACCGCATTGTGTGTTCTGCTTTTTGAAGGCATCCCTGCAGAAACTAAAAGGGAAACTCGTTCTGCCTTGATCAGCTGGGGTCAGATCTGACAGCAGGCGTATAGATTTCTCATTATCCTTCCATCCTTCTTTTGCTGATCATCTGGTTGGATGTAAATCTATAGCTTTGTTTCTAGTTTCTATGAAAACAGGACGCCAAAGGGGTCCTGGTCAAGGGTGTTGAAAAGTGACGCAAAAGAGGTACCCAGAGCGTTAAAAAGTGACGCCAAGGGTGGCCGGGTTTGCTCAGTTGGTAGCGCGGGCGCACATATGTAGAGGTTTACTCCTCGACGCAGCGGCCGCGGTTTCAACTCCGACCTTTGGCCTTTTGCTGCATGTCATTCCCCCTCTCTCTCCCCTTTCATGTCTTCGTCTGTCCTGTGAAAATAAAGGCCTGAAAATGCCCAAAAAAATAATCTTTAAAAAAATAAAGTGACGCCAAGGGGTTCTGACAAAGCGTCAGTATTTGATGAGTTGGGAGTGAGAAGTTGTTGGCCAGGTCGAGTCATAATTCTCGCAGTTGATTCATTGTTGATATTAATATATGTATACTTGGTATTTGTTGAACCATTTGGTCCACATTTCAGTTGCCGTTTCATCTCTGTGTTTGGTATTTAGCTTTCTACAGGGTTTTAGAGATGATACAAAATGAACTTCACTTTCTACTAAACAAACAAAGACACACTCCGTCAAATATGTAGCTGGAGCTAGTAGCAGGTTAGCTTAGCACAAAAAGGGTGTACATAATCCTCTGAAGAACCAAAACACACTAATAAACATGTTATATGTCACTTGTTTGATCTGTACAAAAACCAAAGTGTAAAAATGTTACAATTTCAGCCTTCATCAGATAAACACTGCACGCCTGCATTTCTCTGTATGTATAGTTACGAGCCAATGGGGGGGTTAATAACGTCATTCTCCTTCATTAGACATACAGTAGGTGCAGGAGAGAACAGGAGAACAATAGAGGACTCACCAGCATCTCAAGACGCACCCAGCAAAACATGGATTAGGTGGAGATTATTAAATGTCAGCTCTTAAGACGAATACTTTTTACAGCCTCAAAGTAAATCAATACTACTTATCCTTGATAAAAGAGGCAGAGTAGATGTGCCAGCGTAGCAGTCTGACAGCTCTTTCTTTCTCTCTTTCGCTCTCAAAACCTTTACTAATCGAATTGAAAAAATCCCAAAGGAATGCTCTCAAAATGCATTATAGTGCATTTGGGATTTTTACATATGTATGTGTTTGTTTCTTTGTGATATCAGTGTACTGTCCAAAATCTCTCTTTTAATATCTGTCTCCTTCTGCTGCTTGACAGTCTCGTTCTTTGTTTTTCATTTTAAAAAAGGCTTTACAAATCAAATTTGAAATTCTACTGGCATGTTTCCAACGTGCAACACAAAGCACTCGGAATCTGTCAGTTTTGAGAGAACCAACTCTTTCAGGATATTATTGGGCACTTCATAATCTCTCCCTCTCTGGCTGTCTTTCTTGCCTGCCTGTCTGTCTGTCTGTCTGTCTGTCTGTCTGTCTTTCTGCCTGTTTGCCGATCTGCCTGTCTGCCTATATATATATATATATATATATATATATATATATATTTCTGTCTCTTACTCAGTCTCTGGCAGCACTAATAGCAATGATTTCTCTGAACATTCTGCTTCATGCTGAAAAATCAATTTTCTCAAAGGCGCCAGATTGACATCTGCAAATATTGATGGTAAACAAACCAATCAGAAAAGCTCTGTCGATGGCTATATGAAGCCTGCTCGTGGACCTCATCTCCATGCTTTCAAGACAAGTGCAGGATGCACCACGCTGCGCCTGATCCCACATTACTCCTGCGATGATGCCGGCTACGGGCAGTTTGAAGTTCCAAATGCCTCCACCCAAGGAGTGTGTGCCATTACTGCACCTTTGCGCTGTGTGTGTGTGTACATTTGTAGTGCGCCCTCGGTGCTTTCTCAGTGCCTGCATCCAAATCATAATTACAATTTAATATCACGCGTAAGGCAGTGCCCCCGCTGTTGTTTCACTTTCTCCTACTCTTCCCTTCTATGAATATCAAATGGTCTCACGCTGAGCTCTGAAAGCTGCACAGCTCTTTCCCAGACACACAGATGGGGTGTGTGTGTGGGTGTGTGTGGCTGGATAGTACTTTCCTCCTTTGGCTTTGACAGGAAAAGCCAGCGGCGGGACCTCCATTTTAAAAATGCGCCTAGTATCCCTCTGGTTTGTTGTTACCCCTGTCCAAGCAAGACTACCTTACAGCCTATTCCGCTCTCCTCTGTAGGGTGTACGTGATATTTGTTATTCATGTCACATAAATTACAGAAATCACAAAGGCTATCTGAGATGCGGTGTGCGGCTGTATGTCAGGGTCTTGGCATGTTTGTGATATGGAATAGATGAAGACTCCGAGGCTGTAACTATGCCAGTGGCTTGGAAAAGAGGACATCTGTCAAACACTCACTCAAAAGAGCCATTTTTTGTGTGAAAAACTGCTGAAACACTACTTTTTTGGTATATGGAATGCGTGTTGTTTGTTATTCAGTTGTCCACCATGTACGTACTGTGCATGTCATTAGTTTTCCTATGTGTTTGCTCCACTGGATGCAGAGTTTCTTTCTTTTGATTCTGGAGTTTTTGTTCCCTCACAGAATACAATTTTTTTTTTGGCATCATTTGACAGATGTTGTCTTTTCAACACACTACCACAGTCAAGAAGAAAGTAGCGCACCCCCCCCCCTCCTAAGCAGGGTTATTGAGTAAAGCACAAATTCAAAGAAACTGCCTCAAGCAGTAATATAAACAGATTATCCATTCAACTCAGGACTGGGGGTGTCTTTTATCTACGAATCCGAATCAACAGACACATAGTAGTCTGATGTTTGCTCTGCAGGCAACAAACCGATGCAAACACAAACAAATTAAATTATGTTTGAGCGCTAGATAATATCAATTTGTGGGAAATGGAGACATGTTTAACTTTGTTGAAGTGGTGACTGAGTGACAGAAAAGAACTTAATGAAAGTAGATAAATTCATCAGTATACACATAAGCAGGTTTTTTTTCCCCCGTGAGGGAATACATTTTTTTTGTGTAACTGTTTTTATTTCTCTATTATGCCAAACATTTGGCCGATTTCAAATTGAATTACAAGACACCATACAAACAGTCACAACATTAAATCCACTTCTACGTAATTTTAAATGACATATGTTAGCAAAAGAGAGAGAAAGCTAGAAGTCTAGTTTAGCCTGATGAAGGGCTTTTATTCTCATCTTTCAGGCTCTTTCCAGATACCTGGCTAATTTAAATGTTTCATACGTTTTGTGCATTATCCATGTTCAAACATCAATTTCTGTTTTTATGTTACTAAGTAAGTATTGGGGAGTTCCTACTAAAAAGACAAAGATAATAGAAAACAAAATCTTATTTTATCTATATCAGTGAATGAATAAATGAATGAAGAAATATATCACATTTATATACAATTAATTTGCAACCGCAAGCACTTTTATCAGCATAATGGGAAGTCATATTATAGCATTAAAAAAAACATCTGGAAAGTCGCAAAATGTTGACAGCCACAAAACTATAGAACTATTGAACTTTATGTTTAGGTAAAAGTTATGGACATGTTGTGGTCTTGTTTGATACAAAACAAAGTCTGCAGTGACTTGGATCATGAGAAAGGATGGGCTGGCTTTATTAACTTTTAACCAAAACCATAATTTTCCCTAACATTAAAGGACAATTCCTGCGCAAAATTAACCTAGGGGTTAATAACATGTGTCTACCACCGTTCTCTGGGATATGTTTTCATGTTAATCGAATGTGTCTCTAGCTTGAAACAAGATAGCGCAAATTGCTGATTAGCTTATAAAGCTAGTCGTCGGGGCAGAGGGTAACGTAAAAAGACATCGCTATTTCTATACTACTAACAAGGCTCAAAATAACACAGTGCTTGAGCTATATTACTGGTTACTGGTTGCACGGAGTTCGTCGTTCGACTGGTCATGACTGTTTTCCCAAGATGGTGCCTGCTTGTATACCTGAACGCTACTGTCTTTATAATCTATCTTTTTAATAAACTGTCTGTACACTTACAAAGTTCTCAATGCTTCGGTTGACATGTAGGGACCCTTATTATGCTGCTGTTAAGTGTGGTGCTATTTTGATCCTTGTTAGTGGTACACATTCGATTAACATGAAAACATATCCCAGAGAACGGTGGTAGACACATGTTATTAACCCCTAGGTTAATTTTGCGCAGGAATTGTCCTTTAATCAAAGTGCTTTTGTTGCTTAAAGCTATAGTGCATAGTTTCTGTGTCAGAAAAAAAAAAATACACAAAAAAAAAACATGATGGACTCTTCCGAAATGGTAATTATCTTCACCTGATTTTCTGCGCGCGAAAGTCGCTGGTCGACACCAGTTTCTGAACATAGTCATACTGAGAAATACAGAGAGAGTTGTGTGGAGCTTAATTAGATTTGTACCAACTCATTTGGCAATGGCTTGAATGTAACAGACGTTCATTAATATAAAAAAGTTATGCACTAAAGCTTTAAACCTGACCACAGGATGCCACAGTCCTGCTCTCTGTGCGGTACTAAAACATAGCACTTCACTCCAAAAAAAAAAAAGATTAGGTTACTTACCACAATGTAGCTGGGGAAACAATTTAGTACTAAAGAAACATGCATTAAGATGGCACATGGAACAAATCTGCCTTTCTTTTCCCAAACTGACCTTGCAGTTTCAAGATTGAGTGATAACATACCAGCTCTCAATCGGGCACATAAAGATCTGCATTACTTAGTCTAATTTTATGTATCCACTGTTCCTTACCACCACTATTAGATGATGTATAAAATCAATTTCCTCCAGTTATATCTACAGTATATGCCACAACAAGAACAACTTCCTTTTGATTTTCTTGAAATACAGCTGCCAGTTTGCCATATTCTGTGACATTAACTGAGCCATACAGGATTCAGTCATATGACTAAGATGCTGCGGTGCGAGTCAAAATCCATTTAGCTGTGATTCAGTGGGAAATGCCAGAATATCGAATCAGATGAATCTACAGTAATGAGGAACATTCACACTGGACTTGACTGTAAACATATAAACGTGTTGGCTATAATTAATTTCTCAACCTGCCACAACCTTATAAAGTACTTGATAGGAGTCGCGTTAATAATGTTGTGTCCTCCCACTAAAGCTGCTGTATAGAAAACTATCAAAGCAGCGCACAGGCACATGCTTTTTCTTCTGTCAAGGCTCACATTAGCATTCTTCATTAGATATGGAAGATTTGGAAAAATAAATCAATTCAACAGCATTCTCCATATTAGTAAGGTGCTTCTGCTGCCTGCTGTCTCATGGGAACAAGTGAGATGATGGCAGCAAATTAATTTGTGACACTCAGAATTGATTTTCTAATCCCGCATGGTATTTGATAAATAACCCTTCAGAAAACGAACACCTCAGACGATAAATGCAGTTATTATCTCTTAGAGGGATAATTAGTGCTTCCTGCTAAGACGGAGCACCCTTGGTCCTCTGCTGCACCGCTGTAACCCCAAAAGTAACACAACTAATGAAAGTTACATTATTCAATGATCCACAAATAAAAGGAACAGCAAATTATTTCGGCTTCAGGTGATGCTGGGCCTCTAGTCACAGGTGGTGCGAGAGACAGACTTGTAAACAGCAGCAGCTTTCCCAGAAGATATAAAGTATTAGCCATAATATTTAGCCAATTATAAAGTGTGGTTTTAAGTTATTAAACTCACCTGAGGGCACGTACTGACAATGAAATATGTTTTAGATGCTGTCGTTAGACTGGTTTTCTATGCCTCTGGACTCTCATTAATGGACTTTAATTGATGATGCATATCCTCCCTATATTAATTGAGAAAGAGTTTGTTGTTTATTTGTTGGTACTGAAGGTATGAAGTAAAAATCATCCTAATGGTCCTACTAACTTTCCTCGTCTTGTGAAGTCTCCAATTCGCGTTCAGGGACCACCAAGAGGTCTTTAGGTAGTTCAGTGGGGCATTAGTCTATATTGACGGCGTTCCACTTCCGGGATTGTTCAGGTGGCCCCGTAAATTCCGACGGATGTCCCTCTTTTTAGGCCGGATGTCCCTCAACTTCAGCTTACTTTGTGTTGGCGTTCTAACCTCTGGTGGATTTCTGAGGACTATGGTTAACTGCTCCTCAGATCTCTGCAGGGTAAATCCAGCTAGCTAGACTATCTGTCCAATCTGAGTTTTCTGTTGTATGACTAAAATTACTTTTGAACGTACACATACACAAAACAAGTTCCTTCCCGAGGCTATTTTGCAGAGGCACCGTCATTGTGTCCCGGGCTTAGTGTCGCCCATGACGATTGTGACTGGTTTAAAGTAGGGCTTTAACGCGTTAATCGCGATGCGATTAAGGGCCGAGCATAATGCGTTCATTTTTTTTTATCGTATTAATTGCATGCCGCCATTTATTAATTTATTTTCACTTTCACTTTGCGTCGTGCCTAACAGGCTACTATTTTGCCGTACTTCCTCGTAACACATCCTGCTGCTGCAGGAATAGCAACGCGGATTTCGGTGCCTCATTTCGGTGCCACTGATATGTCTACACTTCTCTCTGATGCTCTGAAACAGACGTTACAGGCAACAGAAACATCGCTGCACCTGACGCTAGTTAACACTATACTCGACAGCAGCTAACGTTAGCCTACCGCTAGCTAGTAGCTGGATTAAACACGGTTACAATGCTGACAGCTAACGCTAAACGGTGTAAAGTTTGACTGTGTTTTACTGTAGAGGATTCAACACCGGGATGTAGCAGTCTGTAGCTGCCGTTGTTGGAAAAACACAGACGGTGCGTTCAATGAAACTGGTAATTTACAGCCTTATGGTGCATTCAAAGTTGTTGTTAAATGCCGTTTTCCTATCTGGTGGTTGTTTTTGTCATTCAACAGCTATTTACTAGTGAAATAAGTTATTGTTATAGTGATTACATTATTATTAAACATTTAATTTTGACGATATGGCCTTAGCAATAAACAAGCCATTCTTTAATGTCGCCAACTGTTTAGTACCCTTCTTTTTGTTAACTTTCTTAAAAAGTATCGGTTCAGGCACCGTTAAGGCACTGGTACCGTTTTAAAGGTACCGCTCTTGCACCGTTATCCAAACCAAACAATACCCAACCCTAATATTGACTCTAGATTCAAATGTGTGACTAGATTAAATATATAATAAACAAATACAAATCTTAAAATCAAGTTCATAAAGTCACTTTCTTTGCATTCATTTGATTCCCAATCAAGATATACTGGTAATAATTGCTTTCCATTGATAATATGTACTTAAAAACAGTTCTGAAATGCAAAATAATAGAATTTTAATAACGTGATAAAATATGTGATTAATCACGATTAACTATAGAAATTCAACGATTAATCGCGATTAAGAAAATGTAATCGTTTGACAGCCCTAGTTTAAAGAAATGCCAATAAACCAGTTTTTCTCCCATTCTGGAATGCAGTGTGGACTAGCAAGACCCTCCTCCGCAGCGCTGTGAAGGAAGGTCTGGCAATGCGAGAGTAGTGGGGCATTAGCAGAAAATACCAGTCAAATTTCAATTTTATTCATATTAAGTACAAGATTGAAACTTTATCATTGTTTGTAGGCATGCTAGTGGCGTGGCTCAAGGGATGGCAATGTTGTCCGGTCCACCACTTTGGTCCAGACTGAAATAACTCAACAACTACTGGATTGATTGCCATGGAATTTTGACATTCATGGTCCCGATGGGATGTATCCTAATGACTTCTGAGTAGTTCTCCTCTGGTGCCACAATGAGGATGACATTTGTGGTTTTGAGTAAAGTATCTCAAGTATCTTTCTTGCCCCCCTGAGGATGAATTGGAATAAATCTGAGATCCTTTTCGCTTTCCATAATGTGCCATCATCGGGTCAGCATTTTAATGTGTCCAATACTTTGGCTTATGAGTTTAATACCTGCAAACTACATAAGCCTTTGCTGCACTTTGTGTTAAGTAGTAATTAGCAGATGTTAGCATGCTAACATGCTAAACTAAGATCATGGATGTATCAAAGAACAGGATACCGAACGAAAAGATGCCACCTACTCACTTGTTGGCCCAAATTATTGCAGTTCTACGAGTGACCACTGGGACTCACTGAGTGAGCATGTTAGCATGGTAGCATTAGCATTTAGCTCAAAGCTCCGTTGTGCCACATCAGAAGACAAATGTTAGCTGAAGTGAAAAGCCTGCCAATATAGAGGGGCAAGATGCAATATATGCAATTATCGTTAAGAAAATGGAACACATTTTCAGGCAGTCTCCCGTCATGCACTTTGGCAGGTTGTGTTCTCTTGCATGGTATGGGATAATTAATAATTTTGAGAGATTCAAAATGTTCATACTTTGTATTTCACCATGTAATGTACTTATATTGATGTCAGCTAACTGTCCTGAGCACAGATGATCCATTTATTCCTTAAAGTGATAATTTACAGACTAAAATTAGTGCTAAACTAGCATAATTATTTGCACCTATTCCATGTGTTATCCAGACTGTGTTATCGAGATTAATGGGGATTTCCCCTTCGTCATTGCACTCTTTGTCATAATGTGTTATACGGGTAATATTTTATGCATTTATCTGTTAGTTTTCATGATGTTTTATTGCATAATCTTGTTTGTCTGCGTGGGCTGCCATTTTACCTATTCAGTTTTTTTGTGGCATTTCTACTTTCAGTTATAATAATTTCTGCTTTATTTTGTAACACCAAGTCCGTGTATTTTTGTTTATTGCATTAGACAGAGCGATAAGAAATGCACTATGACTGTTATCCCAAGACCAATGCAGATTCCCCTTCGTCATTCCACGGTCATACCATGTTACAGAAGTGTACTGTGCAATAAAGCAACCTGTAATCCACCTGGTCGTCTGTGGTGTGTAGAAGCAACAGTAGTGAGGAGCTGCATCTCATCACATACTGTACAGTGAAGTGGGTGTGAATATTGGTTACAGAAAGTCACAGAAATTGTTGTACGCAGCCCAGCCAGTTCCAACGTTGGAAAGGTGTGGGGGGAGGGGTTTCCAAAGCTGTTTGACCATCCGACAAGCCATTGTGATGGAGTACCTGGGCCCCTCAAGGACTAGCCTCACAAAGAAGTCTTGATTACCAATTATTATCTCTCTTCTGTGTTATCTCTGTCGAAACAGTGACCCGGTGCCAACTTAATGATCAAACTCTGCAGCAAAATGTTCTCAAATAGTCCCAGTGATGTGGCTCCATTCAGGGGTTCTCAATTTCAAAGAAAACATTGAGTACCCCTAGAGTAAATTATATGGGCTGCTCCTAGCTCAATTTTAAAATTCATAGGAAAAAAAGTTCAATTTTGCCAGTTTTGACACGCTGAGATTTAGTCTTTTCGATCCACCCCGCAAAATAATACTTATCATTCTGGTAAGGACTTTTTGCCGTGACGCCAAATTAGTGTGTCTGATGCCTCCCCATCACAACTGACTATTGTTTTACTCTCCGTGTTCTGCAAAGTAGGAGGCAGAGAGGCTGTGAGGGGCTTTGTCCGAGTGGAATGGAGCCTCACTGACAGTATGGCATTCACTCTAAATGTAAATGAGAGGGTTTTAGGAGTGTGGTGGTCAGGTAACATACGCCTACAGTAGACGTGCTCCTTTAGTCTGGTCTCAAAGATGACAAATGCTGTTACCAAGCAGGAGGCCCATCAATTGCCATCACACTCTAATGTCATACATAAAACACATGCAGTATGGAGGGCAGGCACATGCATACAATGCAGGCACACTTGTGTACACAGAGGCAAACAATAAGGAACCTAAACACATACAAAGTATGTTATCCACATGTGTACACATTTGCAAATACATATAGTACATACAAAGACACAATTGGCATACTTTCACACTCACAGAGTCATCAGATTAAAACACAGCCAGACTACTAGTATCTTCAGATCACAGCAGGCAGGTTGAAGAGAACAGCTGCCTATTTCTGTTTTGGTTAAAACCACCATCCCCAACTGCTAACTGTTTTCTCTACTGCATTACATATACACATTACAACACCCTTTTATCTGTTTTATATTTCTGTTATGGCTTTGTTGGTCGGTTGGTTCGCTTTGAGAGTATTTTATCTTTGCATTTGCATTCTTAGTTATTCACAAAAACTAATTTAAATGTCCCGGTGAATCCATTAGGAAGCTACTCTCCCAAGTGATCAAATCTGCTTCAGGATGCCACTATCTGCTCTGTTTGCTTCCCATGTGTTCTGTAAAGCAGTACATCTACTCATAAAGAAGCATTTTGCCATTGACTTCTGGGGAATCAAGTTTACATACCATTACACTACAACTTCAGGTAGAACCAAGGAATATATACACTTTTTCGATATTGTTTTTTTTAGCTTTAAGCTGCTGGTGGTGACGCTCTGGATCTAGTTAAAATTCAAATGATGTAATGTATTGTATTTCAGCCTCCATTGTGATTAAATAACACATACATAGTATGATACATTGTCTGTTGCCTGGGCGGGGCTGGCAGTGAGTTAGTTCAGCTGGTAATTAAAGTAGTTATTTACCTTAGTTTTCCATTATCCCAGTCTCCTCTTTGGAAAGTGTCATCATAATTGCAAGACCCTAACTCAGACAAAAATACAGCATTAAAATGATAAGGGAAATAGATGAGGTTATAAAGAGAGCACGCGGAGCATAGAACTGAAATGAAGTTTAAATCATGGTAAGAAATAACGTCTTTATTGTAGTGGGTGGGAAACATGAGGCGGCTATGTGAACAGAAAATCCTTTCAAAGATTCCATGTGATGACATATAATTGGACAAATGGAAAGTATACCTCCTGCCTCCTAATGACAGGGTAGTGATATCTTTACACATCGACGCTATCTGCCATTTATATCCAGTAATCCCCGATTTAGTAGCAGGAATGCTACTGATTGTAATAGCTCCATCAATTCATCTGTTGATCCACTTTCTGTCCATGCTTATTTCTATTCAGGGTCAAGAGGAGGCTGTAACCTCACAACACATATAGACAGACACTCCTAACTACTACGTATGTCATGCAAGAGAGACAATACAAACAAATAGAATCATCAAAGTTGTCATATATATATATATATATATATATATTAGGGCTGTCAAAATAACGCGTTAATTTCGATTAATTAATCTGAGAAAAAATAACGCGTTAAAAAAATAACGCAGATTAATCCATTCCATATTGACGTTTGACACGGAGCCGTTCTAGCCACCATTGGACTTTAAAATAAAGGAGGGAGACGAGAATGTGCTGCCTGGATCATTAATTGGAACATTTACTTGTAAAAATCTTTTTCCTGCCAACCCTGCCTACTGAAATCTGGTGCCACTGATATGTCTGCTCTTCTCTCTGATGCTCTGAAGACGATACAGGCAACACAAACACAGCTGCACGTGACGCTAGTTAACACTATACTCAACAGCAGCTAACGTTAGTCTACCGCTAGCTAGTTAACACTATACTCAACAGCAGGTAACGTTAGCCTACCGCTAGCTAGTTAACACTATACTCAACAGCAGGTAACGTTAGCCAACCGCTAGCTAGTAGCTGGATTAAACACGGTTAAAATGCTGACAGCTAACGCTAAACGGTGTAAAGTTTGTCTGTATTTTACTGTAGAGGATTCAACACCGGGATGTAACAATCTGCAGCTGACGTCAGAGAAACAACACAGATGGTGCGTTCAATGAAACTGGAACTACAGCCTCGTGGTGCATTTGAAGTTATTGTAAATGTCCTTTTCCAATCTGGTGGTTTGTCGTTCAACAGCAATTTACTAGTGAAATAAGTTATTGTTATTGTTATACATTATTATTATTAAATCATTTAATTTTGACCATATGGCCTTAGCAATAAACAAACCGTTCTTTAATGTCACCAACTGTTGTTTAGTACCCTTTTTGTTTTTCTTTTCTTTTTTTACTTTTTCAGTAACTTTTTTCGGTTCAGGCACCGTTAATTATGTATGCGATTAATTTCGATTAATAAATCACAGAGTATGTAATTAATTAGATTACATTTTTAATCGATTGATAGCGTTAACGCGTTAATCGCAATGCGATTAAGGGCCGACACAATGCGATTAATTTTTTTTAATCACATTAATCGCATGCCGGCATTTATTAATTTATTTTACACTTCACTCGGCTTTGCATCGTGCCTAACAGGCTACTATTGTTACCCTTTGCAGCACCGTTACTTATCATCAAGCTGCCACTTCCTCGTAACACATCCTGCTGCTGCAGGCTGCAGGATGATGGAGAAAGACAGCAGCAATGAAATCCTGAATGGTGCTTTTTATTTTCCAAAACTCCCGGACGACTCGTAGACAAGTCAAAAGCCATATGCACATTGTGTAAAGCCGAATTAAAATTTCACCGAAGCACGTCAAGCTTGAGCTACCATCTACGGAGCTAAGCATAGTAGTACAGTTATTAACGTTGATGCTACCCGCTAGCATGCTACCCACTCAGGCAAAGCACTATTTTGGAGAGTGCTACTTGCCGACCTGTGGATGAAATCAAATCCCAAAAAATTACTACAGCTCTTGCGAAATGGGTGGTAACTAACTGCAGACCTGTCAGCATCGTAGAGGACTCGGGTCTTAAAGACGTACTATGGTTGGCATGTTCTGACCTGTCTCGTTGCCATCGAGGGGGACAGTAGTTTTCACGGATACACAACCTGTACCACACGGAGAAAGCAGCCCAACTGGAACAGCTGCAAAGTGCTGCAAACGCTGTCTCATTAACCAGCGTGATCACTGGACGTCAGTGAGTAATCAACATTATTTAGGAGTTACTAAACACTATATTGACTCTAGTAAGGATAGGGATTTTTAGGTTTTTAGTTAGGTACTTGGAGGAATTGTGCAATAATGACAGATTCACACTTTTTTCTTTTGTTTACAGTAAATAAATAATTACAAATCTTAAAAGTTCATAAAGTAACTTTCTTTGCATTCATTTGATTCCCAATCAAGATATACTGGTAAAAATTGCTTTTGTTAATATGTACTGTTTGAAATGCAAAATAATAGACTTTTAATCATGTGATAAAATATGTGATTAATCGCGATTAACCATAGAAATTCAGCTATTAATCTTGTTAAAAAAAATGTATCGTTTGACAGCCTTAAGATATATATATATATATATATATATATATATATATATATTAAAGGTGTCACAATTTCGATCGAAAGTGGTGCAAGTCAACCTCCTGTAACTTAGCTAGAGCCAGTCAAAAGATAGCAGCTGCAGATGCTGGAGACCCATCGACAGAACTTGAACCCCCTCCTCTTTCCCTGAAGTGTGTGAAAGTGTGGAAGTATTTTGGATTTCCAGTGAGTTATGTTGACAACGTTCGCATTGTCGACAAAAAAGCCACAGTTTGCAAGCTCTGCTATGTGCGTGTACCATATTCTGTGTGTTTACCATTGCACATTAGCCTAGCAGCTAGCAGATATTCCTTCTGCTTATAGTTTTATCCCAACAAAACTGCACGGTTGAATTTCAGCCTGCATGCACGTTTTTTGTAGCCTAAACAGAGCAGCTTATATTGGTTATATTAGAGAGAGCAACAAGTTAGCGCACTGCCGTCCATCGAGTCACCCTCTTTGCTATCGGTCTGCTCAGCTGCTGTGCTGGCTCGATGGTGTTTTACACCCCCGACTAAGCCTTCAAGACAGCGCTGCAACCATCGTCTTCAGCCATAACCATTGCCTAATCCTAATGCCTTCCAGGCAGCGCTACCTGGAAGACGACGTTGGGGGCTTCAAACACCAAACTCCATGTGCTGATTATCTGCCCTCAGGATTGTCGGTAAACTTTTTTTTTCTTTTTACTTTATTGACAAATTGTCAAGTTTCCAATTGACTGAAGATATGTTATTGTTACATTATGTTGTTAATAAATGTTTTAAATTTGACAATGTAATGTGGTACATTGCGAACAAAGGTCAGATATTATATTACATACAAGTCTAGTCTAAAAATGGCATAGCAACCTGTGCTTAAAAAAAAAGTAAAAATTGAGAATCGAATCGAACCGTATATATATATATATATATATATAGGGCTGTCAATCGATTACAATATTTTACCACGATTAATCGCATGAGAGTCCATAGTTAACTCCTGATTAATCGCAAATTAATCACACATTTTTTATTTGTTGTTTTTATCTAAATGTACTTTAAAAGGGATATTCAGTTTAAACTTAGTTTTTACCAACATGGGAGTGGGCAAAAATGCTTGCTTTATGCAAACGTTTATTATCATTGCAACAATCCAAAACAATGACAAATCAGCCTGGTCTCACAGAATTCTGTGAAATGATCACAAAATGTTAACACTGCATTACGTGGTGGTGGCACGGAATGTGTGAAAATTCCGTGTGGCCACCATGGAAAACAATGCCAATGTAAAGTCAATGAGAAGATGACGTAGCATTAAGAGTGACTATGGTAGAGAGTAGTATGAAAGTCCAAAAATCCGCATAGGGAGGTTGGTTGGGGTGGTGGATGGGTCAAACAACCGGACTTTTACCCAGGAGACCGGGGATCGTGTCCCGCGTGTCACGTTTCCTAAACCCAACCGTCGCTTTCTTCTTTTACTAAACCCAAACGTCCCGTTGTTCTCCCGCGTGTCATGGAAACGTAAGCCCACCCACGACCTTTTCCTTAACTTAAGGGGCCGTGTTTATTTCACGGAATTCTTCCATGGGCCCATCACAGATTTTTTTGCGATTCCGTGTTCATTTAGTACTGTATGTGAAGAAATATGCTGAAAGCATAATATGGCAAACTCAAGCCCATCAAGCAACAACAGATGGGCACATTGACCTGGATGGAACATTACTGGGTAATGGTGGTAAAATAAAACCCAATGTACTGTCCCACTTTGCTCTTGGAAAGGTTAACTAAACATCCCATTTTTTTTAGGCAGCTCAACACAAAACAGTACAAGTGAGTTAAGGTATCTTTGGCAGACTTCACTCTGTAGTATGACATCTTAGCCTGCAACACCCACTAACCCACTGTGGGGAACACAGTGATTGTGTTTGCACCATTGGTAAGGTGACCGTGACTTCAGCCTGAAATTTCAAAGGTGAAAAACATATGGACCTTTTTTGGAGACAGTTCCAGAGTTGTTGGATCAGAGCTCTGTTAAGTTTTCCCTGAGGCCAGGACTGAGGATACATTCAATGCCGGAGAATCTGTACGTGCTGCAAAGATACATTCTGTGATGCAAAGAAATGATCAAAAAGCAGTGCAGAGTGTTGGTATCCAAAGGACAGAGTGATGCTTTAAAGCAGCAGAGGGGACTGGCAGGCAGGGCCACAACCTTAACTGCAGGTGTTTTCCTGCTGAGGGGAGGGCGAGGGGGGGTTTGGGGTATTTTGGGGGGGCTGAGCCAGGTAGGAGGCAGGCATGACCCAGCGGAGGGATGTGCTTGTATATTCTGTATGTGTGTGTGTGTGTGTGTGTGTGTGTGTGTGTGTTTGTGTGAGTGTGTGTTCACAAAGGAAAGAATGGGCACCAGAACACACACACACACACACACACACACACACACACAGCACCTCCCTGGAGGCGAGCAGATAGTAGGGGGTTGAGTGGCAGTAAACCGCCTTCCAGTTGCCATCAGAGCACCCCCTGCAGGAGAATAAAATTCAGAACACACACATACACAAAGTGTCCGTGGGCACAAACACTCCTCAACATACACACACACACACACACACACACACACACACACACACATGCTGAGGCCTCCTCCAGGCACCTTTCTTCACTCTGTCAATTTGTAGGCCCCCTCCCTTCTTTGGCCTGTTGGACTGTGGAAGAATTTCAACTTGCAAGAGAGGACATGCATAGCACTTAGTATGAAAAAAACAAATTTCCCAAACATAAACAGCCTGCGGCTAATCTTTGAAGGCTCATATCAAACTCCTGTGAGTATCAAATTCAAACACAACTTTGTTTGTGCCATGCTGTCAAATATATAATCTGTATTAAGGTAGCAGTCAGAAACAAAACATGCCAGGGATAGAGGAAATTAAGTTTGAATAAGACCTACAGGTTAGACCCTGAATGTGTTTAATTATCACAAAACGTTATGAAGTTATAACTCCATCACGTATTTGCTGTTGGCCAGGAAATGGACATGTATTTATTACGGAAAGCAACTAAAGATTTAATATTTTTCATATTTTCTCAAAAAGGCTCAATTTACTGTAAAGCAAAAGCAACCATGACGTATATCACTGTACAGTCTCGATTAGCACTGAGCTGTTTTTGTCCGTGTGCATGTGCATGGTAATTGTTGCGGGTGGAAAACAAAAGAGTTAAGTCCTCTGGGTACCTTTGATGGGGAGGACGTTTAATCCAAATTTATGCAGCTCAGGTAGAGCTTCAGGTCAAGGACAGTGTGGGCTTGGATCTTAGAGCCATGTTGTAAACAGAGCAGCCACTTACCTGCCAATCACCGTCCCATCGCTGGAGGACCGGACACGGATCTGCAATATCCACAGTCAGCAGGCAAACAAGGTGTGTGTGTGTGTGTGTGTGTGTGTGTGTGTGTGTGTGTGTGTGTGTGTGTGTGTGTGTGTGTGTGTGTGTGTGTGTGTGCGCGTGCGCATGCGTGTGTGTGTGTGCATGCACAGGGAGAGCTTTGCATCCAGAGTGCTTTTGACCTCCAGGGTGAGACAATTTGGAGTTCCTTCAAGCAGTATGAGTGGAAACGGCGTGGCAGACCTCGCTGGCCCCGTCCTCCTCTATCACACTGCCGGTTAGTCCTAATCAGAACCGACATATTGTCTGTCTGTCAGTTCATTTGGCGGCCATGTTGGCTTCAAAGTTTGCGCTATTGCCATAAATTGCTTTCTGAGCTATGGGATGAAGGACAAAATAAGAGTTACGAAATGTGAGAAGTGCAGCTATAAATTGCCTTCCAGTGTGTGTGTGTGTGTATGTGTGTGCATGTGTGCGTGTGAAGGCTTTGTGCAGAATCATAATAGTCATAATGTGAAAAACACAGATGCAAAGAATACAGCTCACACAAAAGGTGATGCCATCAAATTCAGCAGTCTCCCATGTGAAATCAAAATCACATGGAACACTCTTTTTCTGCCTCAACCTCACCACCCATCTCTCTTGCCTGGCTTTGATTGGTTGATGCGATCCATTAAAATGTCCAAATGAGATTTGTCTTGCATTACTTCTCAGAGAGATGTGAAAATGACTAAGAGTAGAGCAAATACAAAAGCGACCTAGATGTACAATAAAGGCTCGAGCTAAGCAGAGGCTTTTAAATTAGTGGTGAGTGCTGGGCACCGCGCTTGATGATATTTGCATTTTTATTTTTTATTTAAATTTCACACAAACCTAATTATTTAATTTCTGCAAATGTGTGCTATTTGTAAGGCTCCTATGATGACGCTTTCCAGTCTCCTATAGGCAGAGAATGGCAGACTAATGAAACAAAGTACTCCGCGTGGTATTTTAGTGCCTACTTTTTTTTTTTCTTTATGTAAATGCATGCTGCAGTGCAGAGAGCGGCAAAATCTAGATGTGCAAAAAAAAATTCCCCAATAGTGCCAGTGAGCAAGGAATTGGAGTTGCTGGAGTAAACACACTCATGCACACACATAAAGGACACACACAGATGTCCATAGGCACATGACAGCTACACAATTGACACTTTTAAAAGTTAGTTCATTAAAAAGTAGACACATTCTTTGTCAATTTCTGTTGGGGGGATTAGTTGGGGAAATTGTAATGGAATTTATTATAACCAGAAAATAAAACATTCATCATAATGAAGACATTGCAACAAGTTTAGAAGTTTTGAGTGCCCTTCTTCACCAGAACTAAAACAATATGCAGTAATTTCTGTGATTTACTGGATCTAAAAATCAAATTGAGATTGCATATCCATAAAATAGATCTAGTCATTATTATCATGGGGAGATATAAGGACGCGAGAGTTAGACTGTCGCTTTCATCTCGATGTGATTGCTCAATTGCATGTTTATCATCGATGACATTGGCGAAATGTTTCTTTTTCAGAGTCACCTCATAAAACCCTCATTTACAAAAGTTTAGCCGAGATTAGTCCATTAGCCAAATTACCTAGCCAAGCAGTTGATTTCCGAACGCAGTGTCTTCAATTTGCAGCACAGCATGGGACCTCGCGCTGAGAGGAAATAAGAGGGAGAGGGAGAGTCAAGGGGAAGAAGCTCAGAGTAAGCGGGGAAATCGCTCGGGCTGGGAAAAAAATTCTCTGAGCTCATTGCTTATAATGTCAGCTGCCTTCATAAAGACCAGAGCAACTCGGCCCTGACCCCGCGTCCTGCTCATACTTAATTGAGATGGGGTAAGAGTTCATTCTGAGTGTCCTTCCCATCCGGGGGTAAATATCCGAATGAAGCTGAGCGTATGCAACATGGATCCCAGTCACCTCTCTGATTAGGAGTCTGATTCCTCACTCCACGGCTAAAGAGGGAAGGGACTCTTGAAAGGGGTTTCTTAAGGGCTCCTTGAGAAGGCGCCTCAGTTTGGTTGCCCTCTCATATTAGATCAATAAGTCATTCTTTTTGCAGAGGCACATTCATCGTGTTGCAAAACTCTTAATGCTGTCTGCTCTTTTTTTACTTTTCCATTATCATTCAGGCTCAGGCACAGATTAAAAGGCATTAATTCAGACGTACAATTACTACATTTTCTTTCCCCAACTCTTTCTAACTTTATTCCCTCATCCTACTCTGCTTTTTGGGACAGGTCTGGTGTCTAAACTAAGGCTTGACCTCCTATCTGAATAAGTTAATGCGACGGCCTGTTTGTGGGGAGTGAAATGGAGGGGAAGCCTGTATCAGTTCCATACAGTTGGCTCGGGGGAGAATATGATTCCTTTTCATCTGTCACTCTCAAGGTGTCATTCTCCACCCCAGGTTGTTATCGCCACGCAGGGCCTGACAGCTTCAAGCCGCTTCCTCAAGGGGACAAAAAAGGAAAAGAACGCTGCAAAGCTCGACGATGAATGCATTTGGAAGGAGACGAAAATGACATATCGTTGTGCACAGACGTGGATTGATGCTGCATTACACACCGTTCTAATAAACAAAGAGAACCAAAGCACAATGTTCATTTTGTGTTATTCAAGGGTATTTCTTGGATTAGTTTGTACCCATTGTAATACCTATAATAACATTCTGTCATGCATTAGAAGGCCAATGTAAACAAAGCCATGCGAAGTATGAGTTTTCCATTATGCTGTGGCAAGATACAGCGTTTAGCTGCTTGTACTTTACTTGAGTCGTTTCTTTTCATGCCACCTTCTACTCCACTACATTTCAGAGAGAAATATTGTACTTTTTACTCCTCTGCATTAATCTGACAGCTTTAGTTACTTTACAAATTAAGATTTTTACACACAAAACACACGTAGTTTATAACATACAATGTTTTATTATAAATTAAACTACCCAACAATATAATGGACTACAAGTCCAGCTGAAATGATTAGCCCATTGAACACTTAGTTGATTGACAGAACTGTTTAGTTCGTTTCCAGTTTCTAAAATGTGAGGATTTTTCTGCATTGAGAACTTCTACTTTTAATACTTAAAGTACATTTTCCTGATGATACTTACATACTTTTCCTTAAGTAACATTTTCACTACAGGACTTTAACTTAGAGTGTGGTGTTTGTACTTTTCCTTAAGAAAATGATCAGAATACTTCTTACATGTGCAAGAGCAGCAGCAGTATGAGAGCACTGCTGAGCCCAGCGGACATCTCAAGCCAAGAGCGGAATGTAATCAAAGCATTATAATGCACAGATAATGTGTAACGAATAACTGTAACTCATTTAAAGTGCTCATTTTAAGGTTCATAATTGTATTTAGAGGTTGTACGAGAATAGGTTTATGTGGTTTAATTTTCAACAAACACCATATTTTTGTTGTACTGCACATAGCTGCAGCTCCTCTTTTCACCCTGTGTGTTGAGCTCTCTGTTTTAGCTACAGAGTGAGGCCGGATGTCCGTCCCCTTCTTCTTTCTTTGTGTTGGCATCCTAACCTCCGGTGGATTTATGAGGACTATGGTTAACTGTTCCTCAGATCTCTGCAGGGTAAATCCAGACAGCTAGCTAGACTATCTGTCCAATCTGAGTTTTCTGTTGCACGACTAAAACTACCTTTGAACGTACACGTTACACCAAAACAAAGTCCTTCCAGAGGCTGTTTAGCAGAGGCACCGCGACTCGTCCAAGACGATTGTGATTGGTTTAAAGTAGGGTGACCAGACGTCCCGGTTTGACCGGGACAGTCCCGATTTGACCGGGACAATCCCCATTTTGAGTTGCATGTCCCGAGTCCCGACAAAAGCCTGTCGGGACACTAAAATGTCCCGGTTTACACCAACCACTATGAAATTGTCCCGGTTGTCAGCGATTACATAGCCGACGTGGTCTTATTAAAGCCCGATCATTAACTAAACCCATGTAGAAAGACTAATAAAGTGTCCAGCGTATGATTTTAACAATGTGTGTGTGTGTGTGTGTGTGTGTGTGTGTGTGTGTGTGTGTGTGTGTGTGTTTCAGTCAATCGTAGCGGTCTGCGTCTGCATAATCTGTGCCTCTTCTTATATGTCGCTTTTTAAGCGTGGTGAAGTTGGCTGGACGTTTGATATTCAGTTGATATTCGATTTTAACTTCCCCTTCGTTCGAGATCGACAACGCAATTCAGGTCAATGACGTGATCAGGGTCGAAGAAAGTTGACATTATTACAGAGTATCAAGAGAAAACGACTACAATTATTATCGCTAGAGATTTGTATCCGACATAAAGCTTCATAGCACTTCATCATCTGTTCTGTCGCTAGGTTCTGTGTTAGGGACCGTCGACAAATTACCGTTTTGGTAGATCGGCAATGACAGTAGGGATGCAACACGTTGGATATTTCTTGAAGAAATATTCACTAATAATTTTCTTTTTCATGATGATTGCATTACTTCCCAATACGTACAGTTCAGTTATTATTTCTGAAAAATATGAAATAAAAATCTCATTCTCGCATTCTGATAAATATAAAAAAATATTGACCATAGCTGCTTTAAATGCAGAAGTGCAGGTTGTGGAATGAAAATGTAAATTTACACCATAGAATAGGTGTATGAGGCCAACTTTTAAAAACATACAGCCTCGGCTTATCAATTCCCCATAAGTAAGCCACATTATAGATACTTTTCATTGATATAATATGTCATCTCATTAAACATTTGGAACATTTTTTATTCACAAAGTCCACCTCATCTGCTGCAAGGGCTGTGCAGATCAGAGTACAATTTATTGCATCAATCACTCCTGGGAATCCTGTGAATTAATTCCAGCACACTGAATATGCAACACGTTGCATTTATTATTGATAACTACAGTCAACTAATGTAAGCCACCTGTAATGTAATAGTAGTCTGCTTTTATAGGGAGAGTGGCTTGAAAATGCACCAGACATGTATTATGCCTGTGATCATCAGGGTGAACAAAGTGTGTCCCTTGTACTATGTGATAATAATTGAATAGTACGCCTCGGTACAGTCCTATTAATTAGTCATTTGTTTGCAGGCAACGTTTTTGTACACATCAAGGAGAATTTTTATACATCTGGATCACGCAGCCTTAATATAACCTTCTCCACCGCAGCATAGCCTTAGTTACAATGATAATGTACCCAGTTTAAAAGTGAGCCATCACTGTCAGAGCATGGAGATTACAAAGCACCAGTGTCACAGCCAGTGTCACAGCCTTGAATTTGAGCAGTAATGGTTGTTGCATTTCATCTTCCTTTCAATATTTAAGCAGAAAAGCAGTTTTTTAAACTTGTGCATCTCCTTATATTTTGCTTCACTTCCCAAAATGCCTTTAAATCTGGATGGCTACGAATTTTCTTCAGTTAAATGATAACAAAACTGAAGTTATTGTCTTTGGCCCTTCAAAATCCAAAATTTCCATCCCTGCCGACCTTGGTCCCCTTGCTCCCTATGTTAAATCCCATGCACGTAACTTGGGTGTTATTTTAGACTCCCATCTTAACCTGGAGAAACAAATATCATCTGTTGTAAAGACCAGTTTTTACTAATTAAGAATAATTCCAAACTCAAGTCTGTTCTGTCATACAATGATCTGGAAAAAGTCATCCATGCCTTCATAACCTCCCGCCTAGACTATTGTAATTCACTCTACCTTGGTCTCCCTCTGACTCTGGTGGCACGGCTTCAGATGGTTCAAAATGCAGCGGCTAGGCTGCTCACGAACACAAAAAAGGGTGAACACATTACACCTGTCCTAGCCTCCTTGCACTGGCTTCCAGTCCAGTCTAGGATACAATTTAAAATACTGTTGATGGTTTTTAAAGCTCTTCACGCCCTGGCCCCCAGCTCCCAGCTACATAGCGGATATCATTCATCCCCACGTAGCTCCCAGGTCCCTCAGATCCTCCAGCCAAGGTCTCTTCCATGTCCCACGGTCCCGGCTTAAGCAAAAAGGTGACAGAGCCTTTTCTGTTGCTGGCCCTCAGCTGTGGAACCGACTGCCACCTGACATCAGAAATGCCCCTTCAATTGTGATATTCAAAGCCAGGCT
The DNA here is from genome assembly GCF_008315115.2 of Sander lucioperca. NCBI lineage: Eukaryota > Metazoa > Chordata > Actinopteri > Perciformes > Percidae > Sander > Sander lucioperca. Next base: position 45,363,958 of record NC_050175.1, on the reverse strand, counting down.
CAAAACTCACCTTTTTACATTGGCCTTCACCGGCATTTTAATTGTCTTACTCTGCTATGTTTATAATTCAGTGTTTGTCTTTTGATGTCGTTTTAGCCTAAACCACTGATTTGTAAGTGTATTTTTTTTTTTATTTTATTACCCTCTGGCTAATGCACTATGTACAGCACTTTGGTCAGCGTGAGCTGTTTTTAAATGTGCTATAGAAATAAACTTTACTTACTTACTTAAAAAAACATGATTTTTGTGAACATTTTGCTCTCCTCTAGGTGTAAACAGGGATAAAAGAAAGCCATATAACTACAGCGGTTTGCCAATATTGGGTTGTACGTGTTTAAGACATATGTCCCAGATTGTGAAAAGGGTTTTGACTGCATTTCATTTAGCTCTATTGAAGTCATGTTAAAGTGGAACATTTTTGTTTCATTCCCTTAGAAATAAAATTTTAGCTTTGAGTGAAGCACGGCTCTAGGAATGGTACTGTTGGGTCAGTCGGTCCACTGTTGGTCCCGACTGAAATTTCTTAACAACTATTGGATGAAGTGCCATGAAGTTTTGTACAAACATGTATTGTCCTCAGAGGATAAAACCTACTGACGTTGAGGATCCCCTGACATTTTCCTATAGCGCCACCATGAGACTGACTGTTGCCTTGACAACCATTGGATGGATTGCCAAGGAATTTGGTACAAATTAGTAATGTCCAAATGAAGCTTCATGAACCATTAGTTGTATTTGTAGACCCATCAAGATGGGACTTTTGGTTTACAGAAAAAGGCTCATGGAATGGCAATTCAGTGTGCTTTCAACCCTATTTTTGAACAGAGAGTGCCATCTATTTGGCTCAGAAAGAAAGAAAATGCTTCACCAAGCTTCATCTGGACATAACTAGTACAAATGCCCATCGTACCATAGATGAATCCTCATGACTTTGGATGGGATTGGTTATCCCCTGACCTTTCATCTCACAACACCATCATATGAACATTTTAATATGTCCAATAATTTGGTTTATCTGTTGTCTGTACAATAAGCATTACAGTTTCACAGAGTTGCTAGCATGGCTATAGTTAGCCCCTTGTTATGAGCATTAGAGCAAAATGGAGAGAAAAAAACTTGATTGCTAGAGTGCAATTAATGGGGTTGATCTTTAAAATATGTAAATAGATAAACAGCTTTGACTATAAGACATCAACTGGAATATCAGATTATGTGGGTATATATAACATCAAACAACAAATTAATCAAAAATGCTCAATTCCACCCCAAAAACTAATTTTGAAGTGTTTAAGAATAGAATTTCTCTTGAATGAGAATATTTACTGAACCTGATCTGAATTGATGTGATAGTTTTGACTGGATCAGCCAACACCTGATCATGACATTAGCTTTGTCTCTATTTGGCCCATCTTTGGCCATCTCATATGATCCATTGCTCAGAGGAGAGAGCGCCTTATTCAGCAGAGAATCCTCCCTCCGCCCTCCCTGACACATCCATTCCTTCTTCACATCTCTTTAGGAGAAGAAACAGAAACACACAGTGATGCGAGAAATCCCCTGACACCCAGAGATTGTAATAATCTCTTCTCTTCTTTACATTCTTCGATTCCTAATACGCTCCTGCAAAAACAAATTTATGGTAATCCCCCCATCGCATATCCATTGCTGTTGTCAAATCCACATGAGGGCAGCCAAACATGCTTTTTTCTCTCCGTTCTGTATTCATAAGTATGGAAGCACAACAGCATTGTGCTCTATAATAATTACTTCAAGCACACTTTCATTCACATACTTTAGCAGCCCTATTTAGATTTGGGATTACCATATCACTACAGTGATTTGGAAGTTCACCTACAGTAATTCAACCTCTCCCTGGATCTAATGCCTACATTCCTTATAGTCCAAGATGAACACATGCTAATCTGCTTTGAAGTTCCTGTGATGTATATACATATGTATAGCTCACATATTGGACTATGTTCTTAGTCACAGTCAGACGCTTGTAGAATCAGCATATGTGAGGAGGGTTGTATGTTATTAATGAAGCCATGCTGCTGTTGGCAGATTATGATTACAAGCTCAATGTGTTCCTCTCAACTAACCACTGGCAGCCTGCTTTTGTGTGTGTGTGTGTGTGTGTGTGTGTGTGTGTGTGTGTGTGTGTGTGTGTGTGTGTGTGTGTGAGTGTGTGTGTGTGTGTGTGTGTGTGTGTGTGTGTGTGTGTGTTTGGCAGTGACAGAACTGCCTGTAAAATTGACAAATTGATATTTTCACACTTTTGTTTTTGTACAGATCAAACAAATGACATATAATGTGTTTATTAGTGACTTTTAAAGGTTCTTCAGAGGATTTTGTACGTCCTTTATGTGCTAAGCTAACCTGCTACTAGCTCCAGCTACATATTTAACGTACAGACATGAGAGTGGTATCAATCTCCTCATCTGCGAGAATGTAAATCAGCATATTTCCCAAAACTTCACACGTCTTGAATATGATTTTGCACATTTACACATCGTATGTCGTTCGAAAACTTATGCACAACAATTCGTATGATATCATTACGAAATTACTGCCGCCACCAACCGGTCACATGACAAGCGGTCTTTAGAGTTAAGTTTAGCCGACAAAAGGTGACTGCGAGCGGCGACGACAGTTCAGGCTCCAAAATGACAAAAAATACGATTGTTTTTTTGGTTAAAACACCTGTCCCCTAAGTAGTAGTACTCCCTAGACACAAACAACCATTTCCTGGGTGAAAGTTTTGTGTTTTCCCCTTAACTTCTCCCAGAACACGAACTCCGCTCCCTCAAATAAAAACCCTATGTTTTGGGACCCATCCACCCTGACCTCCTCCCTATGCGGATCTTCACGGTCTTATACAGCGCCAGTCAATGGGTCGCATACAGCAATACGTGGGGGAAAAAAACATGGAATACAAATGAATTACAGTGCATTACTTTTCATAGCTATATGTACCAATACTGACGCTTTGTCAAGGCCCTTGGCGCCTGATGCCGACACTCAAATGCACGCGCTGCCGGACCATTACCCCACTATAGCTTGACACAGCAAATAGTCGTTTATATATTAATGTTCTGAATATTGAGTACAGCCCCTTTATGTTTAAGTGCACGCTGCCAGTAATGGCACTTTGGTAGCTTCCAAATAGGGCGAAGCTGTGTGCAGTTTGGCTACAGACGCCTCTGCTAATAGGTTTCATGTGAGTGGCCCTGCTGCTGCTCTCTAAACGTAATATGTCACAGTTCAAGTACCCCCCGGCCGCGCGGTCCGTCTCCCCACCATCCAGCCCCACTCCATCAAGTCGTCCCTCTGCACAGACTGGCCTCTGGGGGAGACGCCTGCACAGGAGTGTCTAAAAGTCTTTGGGTAATGTTAGATAGAGAGGACTGCAGTGGCTGTGAGGCTTTCATTCTGTGTACAGCAGATATGTGCGTATGGTTAAAGAAACCATTTCCGTTCTTCCCAACTGCTCTGTGTTGTCATTTGGCCTTGACTGTCAAGAACAAAAAAAAGACAAATCAAATGGGTAATTATTTTAAGGGCTCACATTTAAGACCATGCTGCTTCTGTTTTTTTTTTCTTTTTCAGTAGCTGGAAGCCTCTGTGCATCTAAATGTCATAATTAATCACTCTGATTCGGGATCAGTGACATTTAGAAGTTCACCACTAAGCCCATATGTTCTGGCATTAATTCAGTGTCAATTTTGATGCCTAAATATCCAAGATTGTCTCTTATAATATGAGCTGCAAAGTGAAGGTATAATTGTAGCTTATGTAACTCTATTATTGATACACTATGGTAGGTTTGTAAACCTGGGTCTTACTGTCGGTCAAGATAACATTTTACTTTTGTTCACTTTTTTCGATTTGGTAAACAAGACTCAGAAACAGAAGATGAATAGAAATCTTCCTAAAGGAAAGATCTCAAAGATTGAAAACAAACCACCAGGTTTGTTTAAAGGTCTTATGACATGCTGCTTTTTGGATGCTTTTATATAGACCTTAGTGGTCCCCTAATACTGTATCTGAAGTCTCTTTTATAAAGACCTTAGTGGTCCCCTAATACTGTATCTGAAGTCTCTTTTATATAGACCTTAGTGGTCCCCTAATACTGTATCTGAAGTCTCTTTTATATAGGCCTTAGTGGTCCCCTAATACTGTATCTGAAGTCTCTTTTATATAGACCTTAGTGGTTCCCTAATACTGTATCTGAAGTCTCTTTTATATAGACCTTAGTGGTTCCCTAATACTGTATCTGAAGTCTCTTTTATATAGACCTTAGTGGTCCCCTAATACTGTATCTGAAGTCTCTTTTATATAGGCCTTAGTGGTCCCCTAATACTGTATCTGAAGTCTCTTTTATATAGGCCTTAGTAGTCCCCTAATACTGTATCTGAAGTCTCTTTTATATAGACCTGAGTGGTCCCCTAATACTGTATCTGAAGTCTCTTTTATATAGGCCTTAGTAGTCCCCTAATACTGTATCTGAAGTCGCTTTTATATAGGCCTTAGTAGTCCCCTAATACTGTATCTGAAGTCGCTTTTATATAGGCCTTAGTAGTCCCCTAATACTGTATCTGAAGTCTCTTTTATAAAGACCTTAGTGGTCCCCTAATACTGTATCTGAAGTCTCTTTTATAAAGACCTTAGCGGTCCCCTAATACTGTATCCGAAGTCTCTTTTATATAGACCTTAGTGGTCCCCTAATACTGTATCTGAAGTCTCTTTTATATAGGCCTTAGTGGTCCCCTAATACTGTATCTGAAGTCTCTTTTATATAGACCTTAGTGGTTCCCTAATACTGTATCTGAAGTCTCTTTTATATAGACCTTAGTGGTCCCCTAATACTGTATCTGAAGTCTCTTTTATATAGGCCTTAGTAGTCCCCTAATACTGTATCTGAAGTCTCTTTTATATAGACCTGAGTCGTCCCCTAATACTGTATCTGAAGTCTCTTTTATATAGGCCTTAGTAGTCCCCTAATACTGTATCTGAAGTCGCTTTTATATAGGCCTTAGTAGTCCCCTAATACTGTATCTGAAGTCGCTTTTATATAGGCCTTAGTAGTCCCCTAATACTGTATCTGAAGTCTCTTTTATATAGACCTTAGTGGTTCCCTAATACTGTATCTGAAGTCTCTTTTATATAGACCTTAGTGGTCCCCTAATACTGTAGCTGAAGTCTCCTTTATATAGGCCTTAGTGGTCCCCTAATACTGTATCTGAAGTCTCTTTTATATAGACCTTAGTGGTTCCCTAATACTGTATCTGAAGTCTCTTTTATATAGGCCTTAGTAGTCCCCTAATACTGGATCTGAAGTCTCTTTTATATTGACCTTAGTAGTCCCCTAATACTGTATCTGAAGTCTATTTTATATAGACCTTAGTGGTCCCCTAATACTGTATCTGAAGTCTATTTTATAAAGACCTTAGTGGTCCCCTAATACTGTAGCTGAAGTCTATTTTATATAGACCTTAGTGGTCCCCTAATACTGTATCTGAAGTCTCTTACTACTTATTACCATTCTATCCATTCATTGTTTTTAGGGAAATGGTGCTTAGTATACCTTTTAAAGAAACAATTCACAATTTTCGTCTTTTTGGACTTATAACTGAAACCGTCTTCCCGACACTGCCAGGCTCAATTTGTGTAAAATCAAACATTTTCTGCAGCAGAATGTTTTGTGCTGTAACATTATGTTCTCTGCCTGTAGTGTAGTTGTACCCAACACCTTTATCTGTCACCTGTGGTGTTAGCCAACACCCTCACTCTCCCTTTTCTTTCAGTCCAAAATTGGATTGATTCTCTCTCTGTCTTTTTTTCTGTTTCAGTAGAGGTATTGAAGGGCGTTGATTCCCTCGCAGTTCAGGCGAGACCGGCCGCTGTGTTGCTCGGCGAGAGGCAAAGATGTAGTCGAGCGTGAGAGAGAGGTCACCGATATGATTATCCCCGAGTGTCAATACAAAAGGGAGACGCAAGAAAGGTCCCCGCTGAGCTGGAAAATGAATGGCTTTGACCTCATCAAACCGGCGGAAGCATCTCCACTTGCTAATTAAGATTGAGTAGAAGAAAGTCATCGGTGTACAGGGCCAGCCATCTTAGCTGGAGCTAATCAGGCGTACTTCACTTCACTGCTCTTTGTATTTATTATAAGAGAACGCCCAGGGCAGGCATGGAAAAGGACTGATAGAGTTGGCAGCGTTTTATAATCATGATAACAGCATTTTGTCAATAACACCAGTCCATCCCACCCTTTAGTCTTCAGTGTGAGCCTCACTGTAGTGGGTTGTAGTGTGTGCTCATTTCATCTACATGGTAAGGCAATGATGTCCCAATAACAGGCTCGTTATTCCCAATTAAACTCTCTAACATCCATCATAAACTGCCACTGTAAACCAACCATAGGGTCATTATTGGCTACCATTAATACTGTATATTCAAGCAGATGGTGCTGGAGTGGGGACTGTGTGTGTGTGTGTGTGTGTGTGTGTGTGTGTGTGTGTGTGTGTGTGTGTGTGTGTGTGTGTGTGTGTATGTGTGTGTGTGTGTGTGTGTGTGTGTGCGCCAACCCCAACCCCCAACCCCACACGGGCAGCATAATCCAGCTCCATATCATATCTAAATATTACAGAGTTTGCAAAGCCAAGAATTTTGATTTATGACACAGATGCACGTAAAGCACAGCCACATTATAAAATGCATTGAGCCATTAGTTGAACAAATATCATGTGTGACATCATCGGCGTGCCAGCAGCCACAGAGAGGGAGGTCTCTCCCCTTGGTTAGGAAGGTAAAAAAATCCCCGGGTGAAACCTCACAAAACAGCGTCACCCTGCCTCTGACACCTTTTAGAAGCTCTCAGCGGGTGTCTTGCTGTCACCTCTGCAGATGTGTAGTAATCACACTTCCAGCGCCATAGAGTGCACCGCCACAGACAAGAGACACTGCCCAGCCTTATCAGAGGAAGAAACATGGATGACCCCCCTGATCACACGAGGCACCGGGTGATCATGGAGGAAGGTGTCCTCCCTACGAAGTGCTCCGTGTGAGTTATGGGGATATTCGAGGTTGGATCTGATTAGCGTTACCCCTCCCCCTCCCCCTTCCAACAGGAAAAAAAAAGAAGTAAAAATAACAGCTCCGGAGTCAAAGCTGCAGTCAGATGACAGCTAGCGCAGTGAGGTGCCCAAGGCAGCCACCCGTCCGTTCCTTTCCTTCGCTTTTCTGAGGGTCAATCTTCAGCTGCCCTCCACGTGGCTGCAGTCCTGTTTACCTCTCTCTGAAAGCCAATTACATCGCCGCGGTGCTGTGCCAGTCCAAGCTGTTTCTATTTCACACACAGACACATGTAGGCATGCACGTACACAGACGCAGCGCACACACCCACACACACACAGGCACAAACACCTGCAGCAGCAACTCTTCTAGGCTGCAGTAGAAGGCACGGATAATGCCTTTTGACCTGTCTGTGGAGAAATATATCGGCGTGCGCACACGGAACAATTATTTACAGCTCAGGCGCATCACGAGGCAAGTTAGTGAGTGCATGAAAAACGATGGTTTATTTACCATGGGGTTTTTATATTGGGTTGAATGTGAGATAAATTACAAACCTGTCTTCGTTATCTGACAAATGGAGAGGCCTCGCTAATGTCTGCTGATTTATTCTATAACCTCAAGGGTTTAGGGCTCGATTTATGCTACTCAGTGACAGCTTGTGCAAGCATACAAGTGTTGGTAAAATAGTGATGGATGTCAGGTTGTTGTCCTCTGCAGTACTTTGGCTTTTACCTACAGTATGACACTGAATGATGGCAGACTACTTATAGTGATGTCAGGGTGGAAAATCTTCCCCAGGTCTATCTTTCTCAGAAGGCGCATGCTTAGATCAATTCGATCGAGTTTTTAACAATTATTTTCACGAGTATGTTTCTTGATTAATCAATTAGTTGTTTGGTCTATACGATTTTGGAAAATGTTGAAAAATGTCGATCAGTGTTTCCCAAAAAGCCCAGGGTGACATCCTCACATGTCTTGTTTTGTCCACAACTCAAAGATATTCAGTTTACTGTCCCAGAGGAGAGAAGAAACTAAAAAATATTCACATTTAAGTAGTGGTGGAATCTAACTAAGTACATTTACTCAAGTACTATACTTAAGTACACATTTAAGGTACTTTACTTTACTTGAGTCTTTTCTTTTCATGTCACTTTCTACTTTTACTCCGCTACATGTCAGAGAGAAATATTGTACTTTTTAACTCCACTACATTCATCTGACAGCTTTCATTACTAGTTACTTTACAAATAAATTTTTATCTTTATTTGTATAGATTTCTTATCTTTTATATTATACTTGTTGTGCGTGTCCTTATGACACCGTGGGTCGGAGAGAAACATATTTTCAATTGCTCTGTATGTCTGGCACATATTGCAGAATTGACAATTAAGTTGACTTTTTGCACACAAAACACATGTAGTTTATAAAATATGATGTTTTATTATACATTAAACTACCCAACAATATAACGGCCTACAAGTCCAGCTGAAATGACTAGACCATTAAACACACAACTGTTTCCAGTTTCTAGAATGTGAGGATTTTTCTGCATTGAGTACTTTTACTTTTAATACTTTTAAGTACATTTTCCTGATGATACTTGTAGACTGTTACTTAAAGTGCTCATATTATGCTCATGTTCAGGTTCATAATTGTATTTAGAGGTTATATCAGAATAGGTTTACATGGTTTCATTTTCATAAAAACACCATATTTTTGTTGTACTGCACATTGCTGCAGCTCCTCTTTTCACCCTGTGTGTTGAGCTCTCTGTTTTAGCTACAGAGTGAGACATCTCACTTCTGTTCCATCTTTGTTGGGAGTTGCACATGCTCAGTAGCTAGGTAAGGACTACTAGCCAGTCAGAAGCAGAGTATGAGGGCGTGCCCTGACAGTACCTAGGTAAGGACTACTAGCCAGTCAGAAGCAGAGTATGAGGGCGTACCACGCTAGCAGCTAGGCGAGCATTATAACGTGTGTTCCAAAGTGACCACGTTTGTCTCTGAAGTAAAGGCTGGACTACAATAGAGCTGTTTGGAGCAGTTTGTGAACAGTGTTTTCTGTTGGAGATGGTAAGTCCCTTTGGGGTGGACTTTGGGCTTTTTCACTTTGTAAACCTATAATATGCACAAAAAAGATTTATAACACAATAAAGGAAAGGGAAAAAGCCGAAAAGCATAATACAAGCACTTTAAGTTGTTAGGCCTGCTGCTGCTGCTGCTAGATAGCTCTCTGTCTCTGCTCTCCCCCTTCCCTCTGTCTGTCATTAATTGCAGGAGTGAAGCCTGGTGTGCAGGAGTCAGGGTTCCAGCTGCAGCTCATTCACCACAATCACCTCAGCTTTAAATACCCCAGTCAACTTTCCACTCATCGTCAGATCATAGTCAAGACGACCATGTTAGTTTAGCTGCTGACGTCACCACTTTGTATTAAGCTCTTGTGTGTTTTGCTTGCTCTGATTTTTCCTGTTTTTGACCACAGCTCTTGGAACCTGACTCCTGCTGCCACTTCATTCCTGCCATCCTCCATTCCGGCCATTCCCATTCCTGCTCTCCACATTGGATCTCAGGATTATTCGACACGGACCTTGGATATTACGGTACCTCTCCCGCTCTGTACCCTGGATCTGAAATCATTGGATTTGGACTTTGCTTTTCCGGTTGCTTTTTGATCTTGGACATTTTTGCAATAAACCTGTTAAACTTCCATTTGGCTCTGTGTTATTGTCTGCACTTGGGTTCAACCTTAGTTTCACTCATAAGTAACATTTTCAATGCAGGATTTTCACTTGTAACAGTATTTTTACAGCGTGGTATTAGTACTTTTACTTACGTAAAGGATCTGAATACATCTTCCACCACTGCATTTAAGATGCTGAAATCAAAGAATCTTTCATTTTTTTTTATAAAAAAAGAAGACTCAAGCCGTTTTATCAATTCATCTTTGCAGCTCTAGTCATGTTATTATAATTCCCAGCATTTAACATAATGATGCTGTGTTCAGTTATCACCTATGTGGCCAAAAGTCAGAAAAATGTGCACACCCCACCTGCGCTGTCCACTTTCTTCTCTGCCATCCACAGAGGATTCAAGAGTGCCAGACTGCCAGATGAGCACCTGCAAAGACTTCACTGTGCAAGCCTCTTCTTCTCTGCAGTATACCTGCGGCTGTCTCATCTGTGCGCACGTCTTTCAAATGTTCGGTATTTTGTGAAGAGGTACATAAAATTGAATTTTCTGGACTTCTTAATATTTAATGCAACAATGCACATCTCCATCGCAAAACGTGTCTATTCCCCTGCACACTGTGAGCATCGGTGGATCCAGCAGAAGTAGGGCAGCAGATGAGTGTCAGTATTCAAACCAGATGACCACCATCTGCTATTTGTGCTGTTGCTGTGAGGACCAGACATGTTGCAGGAGCACAAAGAAAATGCAAACAATTTTTATTCTGTCAAAAACATTAAATGTTCATTAAATGAACAATAAGCATTGTTTTGTCTGTGTGCTTTTCCATCAACAAGCCTCAGGTAACCTTGGACAGATGTTTCTGAGGCAGAATGATGAGCAAAGAAGAAAAGAGGCAACTTTTTTTTATTTTTTATTCAGGATTCAATTCAGTCAGTGGTCTCAGTTCATAAACATGAATGATGCATATAGACACAAAATAAATGAGAAAAGAGGGAAGCATGCACACAGTGTGATGACATCACTGTGGTGAAAAAATCAAAACGTGTTTTTTCATACATTAATCAGCTATACTAACTTTACCATGATTGCAGGAGAATTAAAAAAAAAAAAAGAAGAAAAAAAAAAAGACACTTCAATATCTGTTTGATGGAAAAGAAAGAAGGAACTGTGAGTCACTGTGTGGAAACAAGTCTTGCTCTACCTTCTCAAAAGGAGAGAAAGAGCCCCGGGGTGGAGCGGAGACGACGGGCTCCATCTGGCGCCTGGGCAGCCAATGAAAAGAATAGAGAACAGTGCGAGCCAGGAAGAAGGGGAACATCATGAAAAGCTCCAATTGGAATTGTCGTCCAGTTCATTGGCACCGGCTGTGAGGTGGCTAACGAGGCAGGTGGCTAAACAGGAAGGAAAGGTATTATCAGCAGCATCAACTCCTCACGTGCTTTTTTGTATTTTCTCCTGCTGGTGTTGTTTAACGCTCCAAAAGAAAAGAAGAGAGGAAACAGGGTATCTGGTAAACAATTAGGACTCCTGTGCAGTGCTCGAGCTTGTTCGCTCCTTAATAATGACTACCCTGTAGCTACTTCTTCCCATGGGGAGACAGAGTGTAGTATGTGCTCCGTGCGCTACGCTCCTGAAGCATTATGGGAGAGGAAATGATGGTAAGCAGAGAGCCATCTGCTTTGCCACTTGCCACGTCTGCCCGTGCCAATAATACCTCCTCCCCTCTATTTCTCAGGTGGGGAGCGGCGAGTGAATCCACACTGTCTGTACTGTTGAAACACACACCTACACACTAAAAGACCCTCCGACTCCAAATTGCCGGATGTGTAGTCACAGAATGTAACTGTGGAGGAGAATCACATTTTTCTACACCCTAAAGCTCCCCTCCTGGTTCACACATGTGGGACATTCCCCGGCTGTGATAATCGACAACTGGAGGTGATGTGGATGCGTGGGAGGGGTGGGGGAAAAAATCGATTCACGTGTGAATCGTGATAATTTTTTTGTGACGACTTTAAAAAGTCGATTCTTTTCCCCAGAATTGATTCTTTTTTTAGCCAATGCTTCACCTAAATATTTTCTGTTGAATACGGTTCCGACGGCGACTACATCATATCTGTTTCCAGCAAAACAGAGCGAGAGCAGAAAATGCAGAAAATCCATGTTATGTTCTTCTTTACAAATGAAATAAATGTCAGACTGACTGACTGACATGTGACATGCATTCTTCTTAGAAAACAATCACTTTTTAGAAATGTCTCATGATATATTGTCTCTCAACTTTTGTTCATGTTAAAGAAAGAAAACAAAATCGCAATACTCGATTCTATCGAATCGCAATACTTCTAGAATCGCAATAAATGAAAATTGCGATACAAATCCAATCGGCACCCATGTATCGTGAAAGAAATGAATAGGGACCAAAGCATATGGTCTCAGCCCTAATGCATGGTGATGCTGGCCACAGATGGAAAGCTTCTCATTGATAAGGGAGCCAACAGACAGAAAGGAGCGACAGTTTAACCGCCAGCCTGTCTTCATTTTATCAGAGCAGGAGTGCAGCAGAGATAGGCCCCAGTGTCCTTGACAGCAGTGACACTGGAGAGATGGATGTACAGCCGGTCAAAGGAAAGTCATTTATTTCCGTTGACCCGCTCGGTCAAGTGGATTGAAGCTGAGCCTTTTGATTCGGCTTTTACTTTGCCTTTTTTTCCCCCTGCAGAGTCCACACTGCTCCCGCAATTACTGCAAACAGAGAAGGTGATGGGTCTAAGATTTTGTCCAGATAAAGGAGTCAGGACCCTATCTCTCCTGTTGACACCATTAAGCCATCACTGAGACTGTGAACGAGGGTAGGGGGGAACCGAGGGGACTGTCAGTCAAAGCTTACCACCCAGCTCTTGTTTAAAACCATCTGCCACTGAACTCCTACTGGCCCGCTTTGTAGCTGATCCCAAAACCAGCAGCAGAGGGTCGATGGACTTAGTCGTCGGGAGGCATATTCACCGCTAACTGTCTTATCAAATGCAAGTAAAAGGACTGCAGAAGATTCTTGGATGGGGGTAGTAGGTGGAAAACGCTTAAGGGGTTATTTGTCATGCCAGGCAGGCGGCACTGACTGCCAGCACCGGAATAGAAAGCCGTTCCAAATAGCGATCGTCGGAGTGTGCAGAAACAACTGCAATCCAGCTGTCACGCTTTGAAAATACAAACGGATGGAGGAGCATCATGTAAAAAAGGGTGCGGTTAATTTAGAGGGAACACCTCAGAAATATAAAGTAGTTTTGGGGTTACTGTTTAAACCGCAGGCTGTAGTGTAGTCACTCCAGAGCCAGTTCAACTCTAATCCAACGTCAGTGTCAGACAGCATACCTAAACCTCTTCATGGTGGGACTTATCGAACAATAACAGACGCTTTACAGATCCGTTTATAGCTATACGAGATGAATATTGCATTGTGACTTCAGGGCTGTTGCGGCACCTTTCAGCTTGTTTTAATGCCCTAATATTTGATCTATTGCATAAATGTATGAGGAGTTGTCACTAACATTTTATTTTCACATTTTGTTCAAACATTTGTAGGAGATTATGTCGGGAAATTGAATCACTGATTACACTTGAATTCATCTAATTCCACCTTAGGTGACAATTTAGGTTTGAAAAACAGACTAAAACAATCTCACACAGGCATGCTAAGACAGCTGTCTGAAATCAAAGCAAAACGCCCACCTCTGCTTTTCACATGGAATCATCCCATAGATTAGTGCGTTTCTATTTGAAGTTGTATAACAACTATGTTCTGTACAGGGAGTTGTCAGAATCATAGACATGGAAGTGAAATAAAAAGATGTTTGAAACAGTATTAAGATAAGTCTGTTTTTCATATCAGCATGGACAGTTTCAACTCCTCTGTTCAACAGAATTATCAAAGTGTTGATGCATTTTACGTTTTTGGACAAAGAGTAACACCGTCAGCTCTGTAAAATGAATGTTAATGTTGTAGAACATACCATGTAAAAGATAAGGATGGTGATATACCTTTTCCTTTTTCATAGTTAAAGCTTTGGTGTGTAACTTTTTGGGATTAACGAACATCCGTTACATTCATTACTTAGAATTCCTCATGGGGGAGACAGAAACTACACACTGTAATGTCAATACATTTGTGGTCACCCTACCAACATACTGTAGGATGGCAATATAGGTTGGTTGGTCAGTCCACCACTTTGGTCCTGACTCAAATATTTCAATATTGGATGGACTGCCATGACATTCTGTGCAGACATTCATGGTCCCCAGAAGATGAATTCTAATTACTTTGAGGAAAACCTCACTTTTCCTTTAGTGACACTATGACGTGGAACTGTGGTGCTGAGAGAAATATCTTGACAACTATTGGATGGATTTCCATGAAATTTGGGGCAGACATTCATGGTCCCCAGAAGATAATTTCTAATTACTTTGAGTCATCACCTGACTTTTTGTTAAGTGCCACTATGACGTTGTTGATGTTGTGGTTGACCGTGTAGCCAAAAGCTGAAAAACACAACAATGAACCACGTTGTTGCACTGGGTGACATGTTCTGTCATTACCATGAACATGGCCCCGTTAGTTTATTTTGAGTCAACCCCACATACACCATGTTGCTGCTGTAAACACTCAGAGGCGTAGCACAAAATTCTGGGCCCTGTAGAAAGGCATTCTCTATAGGCCTATGGGCATCCACAGCTATTCATTCTAGCATCTTTTTGGGCCCTCCTCACATGAGGGCCCTGGGTACTCAGTCCCCTTTCCACCCCGAGTCCGACACCTTTGTAAACACTCACTAAAAGCACTAAATGTTTATTAAACCATGACTGGAAATAGTCCCCAAAAATGCACTAATGAAGCTCAGCGCAAATTCTTTCAAGAAGACTTCTACATTACTTCAATCACCACTATCTCTCCCTAAACTTTCAGCTGTTAAGAGGCATTCACTCTTCAGTAAACCAACCAGAATTGGCCACGAAATTCATGATCTAATCACAGCATGACATCCTGCTTTAAATGTCTTCTCTCCTTGCTATCAGCTGTCTTTTCAGGCAAGCGTGCAACCCTCCTCCTCCCCTTCCACCTCCAGGCATCGTCAACCACAACCTTGCCGGAAACCATCACCAGTGTCTAGGCTCCATCGGGGGGGAATATGTCTGGCTTCTATACCCCTTAAAATATTTGTAATGATGGAGTCTAATCTCCAACGACTGTACATTTCATATTATGCTTATGTACAATAAATCTTTGCATATCTGCTACGAAGTCTCTCCTGATTGAATTTGCTCCCTTGTTTTTAATACAAAATGATATATCTGGACCTGTTTTGAAAGCCTTACGTCTTCAGTAGGAACAAAGAGAGCCACAGAGAGCCACATGAGAGCCACAGACAAGGTAGGGAAGTCAGAAAGTATTTGAGTGATGAACTAACACAGTGTAGGCTTTGTTATTTGCCTGTGATTTGTTGTCAGTGAGAAAAACATGGAATAACACTTGCCATATCCTTTAAATAAACATGTTGCCCTGATTTGACCCCATGCAAACACACACACCTCTGCAGACTAACAATGCTCTAGTTTCTCTTCCTCCCTTCTCTTTACAATCGTTGATTAATACAGAAAGAAAATAAAAGAGCCTAGATGTGTGTTCCAAGCTCAAACACCTTTTCATGATGAAAGCCAGAGAGAAAGAGACAGAAATCAGACCATCTAAATACCGGTGGCTGGTAAAGGAGCCAGCGCAATATGGGATAGGATGAGCCTCTCCATCTCTTGTGTAATGAAGAATGACTGAGAGGGACTGCATGGGCCAACAGCATCTGAAGACGGAGCCATTGCTATGCAGCGAGCGTAACGTTTCAGACTTAGCAAGTTGAGACCTTCAGCGCGTGAGGTTAGATTGCAAAAAGACATGAGGAGCGCAAGGTTAAATGTCTCCTCTTGCTCTTTATCCCCTAAATGACATGGCTCGTTCATACAAGCAGCTCGCATTCAAGACACTAGCAGCTACCTAGTGAAAGAATAAAAACAGACAAATGGCAGTCTTATGAAGACACCGGAAAGGATAAACAAAAAGAGAGACATAAAAAAGCTGGCAGTGGAAAAAAAATGATCATCTTCATCGCTGTCCAAAAAAATAAAATTAAAAATGCATGCTTTTTTCTTTATGTATAAATGACAGAGGTTAAAGGAAGGCAGTTATTGCTGCTATTCCCCTCATGGATAGTGCATGAGGGATTTGGAAAGCAATTAATATAAAAGTCTTTTTCACTCTGTAATTCTTCAAAATAGTTGGCAAACGCATGAGACATTTAATTTGCACAGTTATAAAACTGAGCTGTCTTGGTCCTTTTGCTTTTCACACAAAATAAAAGCTGATAAGCTAAACAAGACATAAAATGGAATGCATAAGAGGAGCTAGTGTGGATAAGAAACAGTGTGCGAAATCTATGGAAACCAGTCTTATGGCTTCATACACCTGTGTGACTACGCATACCTGTGTGTATTTTGTACATGTGTTTGATATGCAACAGTCTTTGAGGAGCGACAGTAGTCACTGCCGTATTATAGAGAGGGATAACTAAATGATTGCTTGCTGCAGGCCTTTCTCTTCTTCACATTTCAATCCTGGGAACCAAAATCATTTATTCACATCAAGAGGCTGCTTTGTAAACCACCCAAAGGAATTGCATTTGACAGTGAGTTTATTTTTTCCATAATGCATTCCCACAGCACAACAAGTGGATTTTTGCTATTTATTTTTTTTACACTTGCCTATAGCAAAGTGCACTTAAGCACATCTGCACTTGGAAACATTTTTCTTCACCAGGGAGTGCAGCGTCTCCACCCATTATTAGCTATAATGTGACACTTTATTTCCTTGATTAGAAGTCCTTTACGGTAAAATGATTCCATTCATTGCGAGAGGTAGAGAAATAATTAAGGTGAAACTCACTAAGGATTTCTTTTCTAATTGGCCATATGGACTGGAATGAAAAGTTTTTGTGTTTTCTTTTGTCTTTCAAAGCAGATGTGCAGGGTCTTAGACTTTTGGCTTTAGAGACATTGTCAACCCTCCCTTGGTGATTCCTACCATAATTACTATAACATGTTTTATGCTATTTCAGTCTATGCTAAGGTTAGAAAGTTAAGTACCATCACAGTGTTCCTTCCATGGCTTCCTCTAGGTGTATTCAGTTGTCAATAGCTTCTCTGAACAGACATGTTGTCAGTGTGATGAATGGCGTTTACACTCTAGTTTCTATATATATATATATATATATATATATCAGAGGGCTGAATTCCACCCCATTGTTTTTGTTATAGATCAAAACATTTATGTAACTTTTATTGTTAAAAAAAAAAAAAGTCAGAAGGGACCAATGGGCCCCGGGAATCTTCACATTATCAAATCTGGCACTCTTCAAAACAAGTTTGGACACCCCTGGTTTAGAGTGTATACGTGCTTCTGATTGTAGAGTATATGATGGCCATTTCCATGCTCTATTATGTCTTATAAGATGTGGCAGAAATGTTTGGGTTGATACCATTTGTTTAGAACAGATTTTGTGCAACATTCAACCATTTGGGACCACTCGAGAATTGATCAAAATGGTCAAAAATACCTCGACACAGTCAGATACTTTTACATGATGAGCAAAAAAAAAAAAGTAGAATAAATCACAGATATTTTTTTTTCTTAAGTATTTCAATGTGTTTAAAGTATGATTTTGGTGTTCCAGGGCCCTTATGATCTCTCTGTAATTTTACAGAGAACACCACAAGCAAGACCTGAATAGAGATTAGTCCCATTTCTCTGTCTTTGATGTAGGGAGCCAGAGCCAAGCCAACATTTCTAAATGACTGTCACCTGCTGTGTTGCTGTATATCCCCCAGGGATGCTGTGATCATTGGCAGGTTTGCTGCAAATCAGACAGACACTTGACTAGCTCTCAATGACAGAAGCATTGCTGCTCGGGGGGGGAAGTTGCTCTCATTTTATTTATCTGTCTTTCTGCATGGATGTGAACGAGACCAGTGAGTGTCCAATCATGAATACATGAGTACATAAAGGTGCTGCTGGCCAAAGTGTCAAGCCCACATAGTATCCAAAAGACAGCATTGATCACTTGCTGTGCTATAAGCAGAGATTTACAGGGACTCTTTTTGTATGTGTTGGCACCTCAAATGCAGCATTTTGTTTTGCCTATTTCCCTGAATGTAAATCAAGTTGCGGTGCAAACAAGCCCCTTAAAGGTGCAAGCAAATAGCTTCTCCATTACCAATTACAAGTGCAAATTGCCTCAGCTTTAAAATTAATCCACCAAGGCTGGCACCTTTGCACCCTAAAGCCTCTTTAAAAAATGAAGCATTCTCTGATCTTATCTGAGTTTCTGGGATGGAAAAAGCTCTCTCTTGCTGTCTACCTGACTTGCTGGTGACAATGCTGTGTTTTAGAAGCAATGTGGGGGGGGGATCATTTTAGAAAGTCGTCACACTGCCTTTTGTAAGAATCTTTTCGGGTGTGTGGGTGGTGAGTGTTAGTGGATTAGACACAGCCTTTCCGCAACTACAAATTACTATTAGGCAGGCAAAATGAGAAGATTTACATGAAATTTACATATGTATGGTTATGATAGACACAAAGAGGCTGTATTTGTATTTTATATCAGTAATATTAGACAACTTAGTGCTTGCTTTGCACAATGTTTCTGTTAAGTCATTCAAGTGAGAGGATGCATGCTCTTCGTGCATCACTTATGGTTGCTCAGGGAAGAAATCAAAGCCCCAATTTCTGATTCTATTCATGGTCAGCAATAGCTATTCTATGTATTTACATTCTAAAATTAACTCTCTATGGCTGCTTTTACTTAAGTTATGATCTTCATGATTTCAGTGCTGGTTGATTTGGCGACACGTGGTTTCTCGTGGTTTAAAGTAATAATAATGCAGTATAAAAATACTCTCTAACGAGTAAACATCCTGCACTGAAAATGTCACTTCAGTGAAAGTGCTTAAGTATTATTAGCTAAATGTACTTAAAGCTGTGGTGTGAAGTTTCTGTCGCCCCCATGAGGAATTCTAAGTAATGACTACAACACTGTCGGCGTATCTACATGATACAAGCCTCTCCTCCACACAGTTGCTAGTAGCCAAGGAGGACATGGAGGATTAAAAAAACATGATGGACTCGAGTCACTCGAGTTTCTGCGCGGGAAAGTCGCCGGATGCCATAATCTTCTGAACATAGTCATACTAAGAAATACAGAGAGAGTTGTGTGGAGCTGATAGTCTTAATTAGCTTTGTATCAACTCATTTGGCTACAGCTTGAATGTAACGGACGTTTATTATTATCAAAAAGTTATGCACTAAAGCTTTAAAGTATCAAAAGTAAAATAAGTCATACTGCAGAAAAATGGCCCCTGTACGTCTTGTATTTAGATTACTGAGTTATTATAACTTAATGTGTAATCTGTAATGTGCTACTTAAGTAGCATTTAGTTGGTAAAAGTGGCGCAATTATTTGGTATACTGTTGGTTAGTTTAATGTACTAAAGTGCATTATATTTTATAGGTTCGGCATATGTTTTGTACGTAACTAATAGTAAAGTAGCTAGTAACTAAAGCTATTAAAAGTAACAGAGTAAAACACACTACATATATTACAATACAATATTTCCCTATGAATTGTAGTGGAGTAGAAACATTAAGTAGCATTAAAAAGTCCCTCTAATTTGTACCTAAAAATTTCCTGTGGAGTTTGACCTCTGGTAGCGCTATGGAGCAGTTTTCTGTTGCACGAGGACACATATCACATGTGTAAGCAAGTGGTATGGGTTCCCGCCAATGATGTCATATGATTCCAACAAAACATGGTGGTAACACGTCAATATATGCTGCAATGCGCCAGCAAAGGCAGGAAAGAAGAATACTTAAAGCTAGTTATTGCAGGATTTAAAATACTTTAAAAAAATTGGCTATGCAAATGTTTCATGATGAAGGAAATGCACTCAACACGTTTTTTATACCACAACGTGTTTTGGTGAGTAACTGAATGTAAAACTACATTTTGTTTGTTTACAAGAAAACCCTTGGGCTTACACAGGGCTTCCATACCTAAATATACTACAGTCCTCTGCTGCTCAGGGCCTCACTGTGGGAAACACTAGCAGGATGACATCAGCTCTGCTGCTGTTATGCACATGGCCATTGATCAGAATGCAGTTTTCAGCAGCTCACAGAGCCTGGATGTAGATAAGAAAAGTGTTTTTTTTATTTATTTATTTTTTTATAGAATGTCCTTAGCCATTATTCACAGAAGCTACAAAGACAAGTATATTGTTTTACATCTTTACCAAGTGCCAAGAAGTCCCACAACAGCCGATCTAGTTTGCAATGACTGTGGGTTTTTCCACTACTGACAATGCATTTGCATAATGGAATTATGGGCTCAGCCATGCTATGTCTTTAGTGGTCCATTAGGCAGGCCTTTACTGGATTGTAATTAGTGGCTTCTGCCCTTCACCTTCATTAGCATGCAAATGAAAATTCTGAACGCCGAGAAATATTTGGCACATTGAGAGAAAAATGCCAAAGTGATTAACAGGCAATCTGTAGTGGAATTGTCTATTTCTATCTATCAGAGTTTCGAGCACTTGAAATGAGACATTGCAAAGTGGTTGAGTCCATCCAGGTTGAGCTGAACAAGCAGCTGTTGAAATGAATTTTGATGACATGGACTGGTGACTGAGAGTTCATTTTGACCAAAAGGTCTTAAGACCTTAATCGGAGAAAAAAAAAAGTTCAACCTGATGTTCAGGCTGGATACAATTTAGCCTTTAATCCTTCACTTTTATTCTGTTTGAAATCCAGGCCATTTCCCTGATATGCTTCCACATCACATTCCATGTTTTACCTCTCCTTTCTTCCTATGCATTCACACCTTCCTAGGTATTTTTAACCCTACCTAATAAGACGTTGTACTTGAACTTCCAAACCATCTACTAGCATTTGCAATTCTAATGCACTCATTTGAATTAAACGCTGCTTACCATGAATACAATTGAACTTTCGAGACATGTCAGACAAGACACTGCCAAAAGTAGCCCTCGACATATACACATTAATCACAGGAGGTAGCCACTGGTCTGGTGAGTAAAAAAACATCCTTCCAGCGGCGGCATATGCCAGAGAGGGGTGAAGCCTGGGGGTTACTCTCCTTTTGTTAACCCTGTCTAATTAATAGGCGGGAGTGGACGTGGGGAGACAGGCTGAAGGCAGCACCATTTGCATTATTGGAACAAATTATCGGATGTATATAGCTGTAATTGATATAAATATGAAGAGGCCATCTGTGAGGATAGATTACAGCTTATATTTTTAGTCTTTCATTTATAACCCTGAATTTACATCTCTGAATGCCAAGCAGGCATTGTCAGTGCTGTCACTGTGCAGAAAAAAACAACAACATATAATTCACACGATTCATGCTTAAACAAATCTGTCACAGGAAAAATCCTGTTTAGTAGCAGCATGGAGCAGTAAATCTAAATGCTATACTGTCGTCAGAAACTCAAAGCCAGAACACAAACATGAACATCTCTTAAAAATAAAAAGAATGAATCATGTTAATTTGACAGCTCCCTGTACTAAAAATGGTGCAGTTCAGCAGCCAATTGTTGTTCATTATTTGTTCATTATTATAATAAGTGCTTGTAGAATATGACTTTAATGCATCGATGCAACTAAATAAATAAATAAATAAACAAATAATTAAGGAAAATAAGGATGAAATGCAAAAACAGATGCAAATACAAACAGTGATGTCTGTGAAGCCCGACTATGTACAGTAGTAAACCAACCTCTTCAAACATTATGTTGTCAGTTGATCACACACTGACAACCCCAGTGTCCAAATCACGTTCATATTGGATGATTCTACAGGTCACAATCTCCTGTACGTTCTAGATAACGTTCAGTGCCAATGCAAAGTGCATTGTATGCAAAGTCATGTGTTCTCATGTAGTGGGATGAAAAGTAAGGCTGCTGAGCTCGAGGTGGTGAATGTGATGTTTTGAGTGTGACACCAGAGATCACTCTTCACCAACAATTCATGTTACCTTTACTTACTTATTTACTTACTTAGTTGCACTTGAAGGTAACACAAAAGCATTGTTTTTACACCCAATATTTCATGCTTTGTATGTCTCATGGGCTATGGATGAACAAATTGAGCGTCAGTTCTGGCAGGCCAAGTAGTCAAGACGCTGCTAACCGCTATTGGCCAATAACACGGTCACATCAGCTAATCTGCATCAGCTGAGCTGCAGCAGCTGATCTGCATCAGCACATCAGCTAGTCACCTCCTCTCGCTGCTAAGGGACCGTTTGAAATTTATGGAATGGACCACCGGAGGAAAATAGGGGAGGGTCATGTCTTTTTCATCCAATTTTTTTTAATCTAGGGGGGAGGGTCACCCAACTTTTGTATTCATGAGAACAGCAACATTTCAAAGTGGCTTGTTTGGTGCATTTTATCCACGTAGCTCCATGTAGCTCTCTCAGTCTCGGCCCCTATCGCTAGCAGATGGATCCCTCCTTGTTTAGGCAGCCAGACAATTTGAACTGTAGCTTTAGAGACCGTGGGATTTCCCAAACTGAATAAATCCCGCTCGCACATATAAATACAAAACTGCTTTGCTAGCTCCATCATGTTGTAACTAAGACATCTGATGAAAAAAATATTTTATTCATTAGCGTGATTGCCATACTGTTTAGTTCAAAAACATCCAAAACACCGTACGAAAACATAACGGACCAGACGCAAGCTTTTATTTTGAAAAGTCAAAGCTTGCGGACTGCACCAAGCCGGGAGGGCATGAAACGGGAGGTCTCCAGGCTGCAGCCATACCCGACTCAAATATCCTTTTGGTCCCGCTGATATATTATATATATATATATATATATATATATATATATATATATATATATATATATGAACGACAGGCATTTGAGAAGGAAGGAGTGGTAGCATGCAAGCTCCCAAATTGACACTCGTCTGGAGTTGGATAATGTTCAGCTCTGGCAGCTTTACCTACATATATATACAATGACTGAGGAAGACTAGTGACGAGTCCATAGCAACCAGTGTTGAATTTGTTATTACCCAGTGTGCTTTGTTGAATGGTCTCAATGTTTTATTGTTTTATTTCATATGAATACTAGTTTACTAGATGAGTAACTTAGTATTTGAAGTAATGCAGTAATGCAGGAAGTGTGCATTTAGTTTCCATGCTTATTGTGTTTCCACAACTTTGTTAGTGAGTAAAGCTACTGAAATGGCCACCACACCATAACAGAGGAGTGGGATGTGTAAGATGAGAATGCAGAGGTTTAGTCATGTATGTCATGGCTGTAAAAAAAACAATGGATATCTGTATGTCTTTGTCAAGTGCAAACCAGTACAGAATGCATCAATAAATTGTTGGGGAGGGTCATCCCTTTTTTCCATATAATTTTGGAGGGTCATCTAAAATGTGCTGCTGGTGAAGGGAGGGTCAGGTCTATTTTGACTAAAGGTCCCAAAACTCCTCCGGTTGCCCCTGAAATAAATAACGAACACTTCCTAAATGGCTACTTAAAGCTGCTTTTGTTTGCTCCTAACTGCTCACTGCTTTAGTTTGCTCTAAGTAACATACTATAACATGACATACGCTTGTATGTCATCGTTGCTGCTCTGTTCATATGGGGGAATAGTTTACCTCTCCCAGTCTTAAACTGTGTGAGCGTCCCCTAATGCTGCTGCTGCTGCTGCTGCTGTCCTCTGAACAGAGCCATACCGCCAAATTTAATTCGTTATTTATTCAATAAAATTTCTTAAAGCATTTTTATTGTCTGCGTTTTTCTTGACTTAATGGACCTGACAGAACTACATATATTGTTAGAGTAGGAAAAGAGAAATCTTTCCTCAACCTCAGACTACTTTTTGTTACCTTACTTTGCACTGTTCAGACATTTTAGTTCTTAATTGGTATGCAGTAACATTCATAAATTATTTTTGAAGTCTGGACCTCTGAGAAAATACTGTACATAAAACAGCTTATGCACTTGAAATGTACCAGAGATGGCTCCAATAAAACCCACCAATGGGTAGTCCTTGTAATAATGAATACATATTGAGTCCATGCTGTAAATTTAAATATCAAAAAATGTCCAAACCTGCTGTACACTAAAGCTTCATAAGTGAACCTGTTTGGCATTTTATCTGATGTTTAGTCAACTGCATGTATTGAGTGTTGCAATCACATGAGAACAGCTGTGCTACTTTCGCTCGAGGAATACAGAAAACAATTATTTATGTATTCATTCCTGTCATAGATTGGTTTGATGCAGAAGATCTAACCCTACATGCATAAGGATGGCGAGGGACCCATCCTGAGCAGGTCAGTAGTTCACCACAGAGCCTCTGCACCCACCTGTAAAGATGTACAGTGTGTGCTTTTCATGTCTGCATCAATGACTTTATTTTTCTGATGTCTGATCTCTGAATAACATGTAAGATTGTGACTTTATTTTAAGCAGCTTTTTTTGTGTGTGTGGCATTTTCAGGCCTTTTATTTGACAGGACAGTTTAGACATAGTCTCGCTTTGCCAGACCTTCCTCCACAGCGCTGCGGAGGAGGGTCTGGCTAGTCCAAACAGCATTCCGGGTTGGGAGAAAAACGTGCTCTGGTTTATTGGCATTTCTTTAAACCAATCACAATCGTTTTGGGTGGCACTAAGCGCCTGACCGAGCAATGGTGCCTCGTCAAAATAGCCTCGGGAAGGAACTTGTTTTGGTGGAACGTGTACGTTCAAAAGTAGTTTTAGTCGTGCAACAGAAAACTCAGATTGGACAGATAGTCTAGCTAGATGTCTGGATTTACCCTGCAGAGATCTGAGGAGTAGTTAACCATAGTCCTCAGAAATCCACCGGAGTTTAGAACGCCAACACAAAGGAAGAGGAAGGGGACGGACATCCGGCCGAAAAGAAGGACATCTGGTGCAATCCCGGAAATGAAACGTCGTGGATATAGACTAGGTTAGACATGAAAGGGGAGAGAGAGGGGGAATGACATGCAGCAAAGGGCCACAGGTCAGAACCGAACCCGCGGGTGGCAAGGACGAGTCTCTGTATATAGGCGCACGCTCTACCAGGTGAGCTACCCGGGCGCCCTATTTGAATCAGCTTTTGATCTTGATCATTGCATGTTATGGTTTATTGTCCAGTTTGAGTTTTCTCAGTGTTCGTGTATTTTGCACTGAGGTTTTATTGGCTGATGTGTTGCATGTTTGAACAGTTTAGTATTTTTGATGCTTTGCAGTAGTTACCTATTTTGCAGTATATTGTATTGTAAGTATGTAAAAGTTATCCTGTGGAGCTTACTTGTTTTTTTTTTTTGAACAGTGGAAATACTTTTATTGCTTCGTAAAGTACTACAAGTGTAGAATTGGATTATTGATGTAATATCATTTTTCATACTGCAATTCTAGTAAAGAAAGATCTGCTGTGCAATCAAGCATAGCAGACGTCAAGTAAGAGAGTCAAGTAGGTGTAAAAAAGTGTGTAACTACATATGTGTAAGAGGAGGAGCAGCAAAAAAGAATTCTGTGATCCTGCTGCCTTTCCTTACATCTGCTGTATTCAAAGTCTTGTGACGTAGAGATAGAGAGATAGAGAGCTATTATTTTTCACCAAGCATGCTGTCGGTTTGCATCTGACTTGCAGCAGCAGCACATTACTGACACTCAAGTTGTGTTTTAAACACATTCTCTGGTGGTTGGTTTTCACAGTTAGCCACTACAGTAAATTGCACTAGACAAATTGGATTAAAACAACTTTTAAGTATTTAATATGGAAAAGGCGTCATGCCTACTCATCACACAGGAAGTATTCCAAAGGTGTCAGTATGTGATTTCTGTCAACTTCTAATCGTCCGTCATGAATAAGGGATTTGCTTTCATAGATTTGCACACATGAGTGGTCGGCCTTAATTACATGTCTTTTTGATTATAAATCTGAAAACATTAATTGGATTGGTAAATGTATGACAAATAATCGTTATGAAATTTCAACAGCACTATAACCACCATGCATTTTTTCATATCCTAGCCTGTGAGCTGTGTTGCCCCTGTATCGCTGCACACATCTGTCTCATCTTTGTGTGTTTATTATTTGTATTTATGGCAACACATTTTTTCTGTCAAAAAAGTCTTTCACAAAATGTGTCAAAACAAAACTTGATTAAGGTTGTTATATTCATGAATATAGCCCTATTCCCATGGGACTAGTGTTACCTTGAGGGACCTCTAGTAATTAGTAATAATTACGGAGGGTGCCTGTGATCTTAATCCCGTGCGAATCTGCCATTTCTGTAATTTGTCATGTAAAAATTCCACCAATGACCTACCATATTTCGCTAAACACAGAGGTTGTGTGATAATATGTGTCCCGTGTGAAGCGGCATCTCTGTGATTCGGGTTTCTATTGGCTGCGTTGGCAATTATAAATGAACATTTTGACAGACCCTCAACATCATATGTTGGGGCTAATGTCAGTAAATTTGAGTGAAATGCAGGCTTTGCTTATCCCCTGGGAATGCGCAGTGTCTCTCAGCGTCAGATACCATCACAAAAAACACCCTTCAGCGTCTGTCTGGAACGCACCGGGCAGAGCAGTAGCTCTGCGGCGCTGTAAGATGACGTAGTATGAAGAGCGACAACGGTAGCGAGTAGTATGAAAGACCGAAATGCCGCGTAAGGAGGGTGGTTGGGGGTTGCGGCGGATGGGTCAAACAACACAGGACTTTCACCCAGGAGACCGGGCTTTGTGTCCCGTTCTTGTCCCGCGTGTCACTGAAATGTACATTTTATAAACCCACCCACGATCTTTTCCTCCCGTTCTTGTGCTGCATGTCAGTTACTTGTACGTCCCGACTCAGAGCGTCAAAAGTGACCCCAAGAGCCTCGACCAAGCGCGTTTAGTAACAACGCCAAAGGCACGTGCCCAAGCGTCTGTATTTTACGGGTTGAGCCGCATGAAACACAGATGTGGACAGGTCATTTCTAAATCACATAAGGTACCCTGGTTATACTAGTCCGATGCAAATAGGGCTTATGAGGGGCACCTGGGTAGCTCACCTGGTGGAGCTTGCACCCCATGTACAGAGGCTCAGTCCTTGCCGCAGCGGCCGCGGGTTCAAGTCCCACCTGCAGTCCTTCATTGCTGCACTCCGTGTCTCTCTACCCTTCCATGTCTAAGCTGTCCTCTCAAATAAAGGCCTAAAATGCCAACAACAACCAAATATAGGACTTATGATGAGTTGACAACCAGGATGGAAGTTAGTTCAGAGACCAACCTAGATATACCAAGCTACCAGTCAGTCCGCCCATGGCCAAAGTTCTCATACAGTGAGTCAAGTTAAAGAAAAATGCAGGTCCAGTGGGTATATTTCATTTATAATTTATTTATTTTATCCCTCCAAAAAACCAATTGCATCATTTCTCAGAATGGACAGCTTGCTCAATAATTCATACAATTAGTTTTTCTCCTTAAGCAAGCTCTCTTGTTTCAGTAACCTGCCTCAACCTTCGCACTGGCCCCTGTCTTATTAATCAGCCCCCATCGATTTAGTGTTGGAACTAATTAAAGCCCTGACATGTGCGGTTGATTCCAAACATCTGTATGTGTCACGAATGCAAAAGCACACCCTCTCTGCAACTCTCTAACTCACTACCACTGACACCCGCAGAGTAACTTGTTCCGCTAAAGCCAAAGAGAAGTGACACACTTAGCGTTTTCCAGCAGATCCATTGCCACCTTAAGACTACGTTTGAATACTAACAAGCATTTCTAAAAATGTTGGTTTCTTTTGTGTTGACTCCTGTGATTACAACTTATCTTAAATGTATTGTAACTCTGTTGGTTCTATCAGATATAATCACATTGCTAAGATCTTGGAATGTGGATAAAAGTAGGTCTAATGGAGCAATAAACATGATAAGGTCAGACAACCCTACAGGTTTCACACAAGCTAACAGTTTACCCTTTTATTAGCAAGTAAAACTGATGAATGGACAGTTTGGGTAATACTTTGACCATTTACCTTTGTTTTTTACTTCTCAATACCTCCAGCTAACCTGGGGCTCTGTTAAACCCGTGGGATCGTCTGACTGCTCATGTTTCTTACTGTCGGACTTCACTGTAGCGACGTCGCTACGTTCCCAGATTTTAGATTACTTTGGTGAGAACAGCGCTGTTCCAACCAATACAAATGATGGTAAGCGCTTTGAAATCAAACATAGCTTTCCTTTACTGGCACTGAACAAGTTTTTTATTTCCAACTTCTTGCTTTGAGCAATTCAGAGTTCAGCAACATTTGATACAAAGTGTGATGACAGTTGTGTGGGTGTTTCCTTATGTTGCCAGGCCACTGTCAATCAAATCTGATGATCAAAGCACACTCGCACAGTCTTGATGAAGGAGATCAGCAGAGTTTTTGAGTGTGAAACTAATAATAACTTAATAATATCTAAGAATGTTTTATTTTCCGACATTCAACTTTGATTGTTGCTTATTTAGTCATAAGCATATAGAAATACTTAAAGATCCATTCCAGATATCTTTTAGACATAAAAAAACTCTGCTTTGAATAATAATTGTTGTCTGATGTGTTTTTTTCTACTAAATCATTCAAAAAACTATGTCTATTCCTTCTCCCTCATTGAAAAAATTAACTATGGACACAAAATGTCTCCTACTTCAGAGAAAAGTCCACACAGTGTATGTGCACCATGATTGGCTTCCAAGCTAGTTGTGATGTTACTAATGTCCTTGCCATGCTTGTTTCCACAGTAGAGAGATTTAAGGTGAGCACAGAGAAACTTTCCCCTTTGGCAGATGAATGTGAAAACAGCATTGTGGTGTCAAACTGAACATTCATGCACAGCAAAGCTTAAACATCACAGTCAAGGAACAAGAAGGAACACATTTTTCAAGTGGAGGGGGATTTAATAGTTTGCAGGTGCTTTATGTTGCAGAGGTTGAATAAGAATATTGCCCCATTTGATAAATGTTAAACATGAAATAGTTCTTATACATCTGTTTTTATATCATCAAAAGATGCATCCGTCTTACATTTACGCTAGAGTTTAGATTCTCGGCCCAAGCCCGAGCCCGACCCGAGCCAGACCGGACCTCGGGTCGGGCTCGGGCCGTTATTTTCCGCCACATCCTCGGGCCCTTGATCAAGCAATTTTTTTTTTTTTTTATCCATTACCTTATTATCCTATTTGGGTGGGGAGAAAGCTATGCCATAATCAGACATATTATAAATATATATATAGGCTATATAAAAGTAACAAATGTGTACAAAAGTTAGGCTGCAGTTACAAAATGCAGCACTTCATGCGCGGAGTCTCCTCCTCTCGCTTTGAGCAAGTGTGGAGGAAAGTCGGAGGTATGGAAGCAGTTTAAACAAGTCGTGGGCAGTGACAACAATATGTTGTTCATCATTTGTTTCTATTTTTTTTTACGTTTCTTCATTCAGATCCATTTGCGATCCGTTCCATTCTAAACAAACAGCACAGTTTACAGGCTTCGTCCTTGTTGTATTATTCTAAACAGATTTCTGTAGTTCAAACAACTCTGAATTGTAGTTGAGAACGTCAGTTATAATGGCCCACGTATTAAAAAATTGTCGGGTTTAAATCGGGCTCGGGCTCATAATTACAGTTAATGTGTCGGGCCGGGCCGGGCTCGGATGCAACGTGCTCGGGCTCGGGTAGGGTCGGGCTTGATTTTTTGGGCCGATCTAAGCTCTAATTTACGCTACATTTACATTGCTATGTTTTGTTTTTTTGAGTTTTGAGCCAAAAGCCATCTCCGTGCACACAAGTGTTTTTAGGTCCAGTAGAAGAACTAATCTCTGTTTAAACTAACCTGCCCAAACCACATATCTCATCAACATTCGTACGCTGAACATGCGTGTGCCGGGGTAAACAGGAAGCTGCACGTATACTCCGCACGTTGCTGGTAGTTGCCATGGTTCAACGTTGTAGCTTAGTCTCAGAGAACGAGAGGTCATGACCCAATCAAGCCAAATCAGACGGCGAAACGTTGGCGCCAGTGTCGGTGTTGCCAAAGTGCGCCATCGTGACGTCAAAATGACGTCATATCCTGCCGGCGCGCCCGATTTATGGCGCGCGAGCAGAGGTCGCGCACAGCTCTTTTTTTTTCAGCGGCGCGCGACAAAGCGTAAACGGGAGGCCAGAACGAGTTCGCCAAGAACCGGATGTCAGGACTCTCACAGTGACCTGCAGGTCTCTCTTGTAAACTTACTGGGTTAAGATGACTTCTTTTATGGTGAATGAAAACCTCGATCCGACGAAGTCATTGAATCAAATCGAAGCATTGACGGCAATGCTGCAGCCAGTTCTGCCATTATTTACTTTTTTCTTCTTCTTCTAGTCCGTAGAAAGAGCAACGTCGGTAGCCTTTGCTCATTAGCGCTACCGCTGTTCAGGAGAAGACTGCAACTAGTGTCGCGAGAACCAGCGTGGGTATAAATAGTCACGGCGATCCCATGACGTCACATTTGGACGCGTCAGCTGGGCTGGTCTAGTCTATAAGACCCTTAAGGCAAACCTACTTCTTACTGTAGGTGATTAAAACTCGTGCACGGTTCATTCAGAAGTCTTTGAATCCTAAATTGTTCAAATTCAAAATGCTCAAAGAAATGTTCTAGAGCTTTCAAGTACAGATGTAAGTAAATATGATGCCGGTTGTGAAACTGCTGAGTCACCTCAACTGTTAAAGGCCACAGACAGCAATAAGCAGTAATGCAATGCACTAATTATCTTACACGCTGTGCACAAGAGGAGAAATGAAGTCAAGGCTAAATAGTTGAGTCTTTGTTCCCGGGCAGTGGCTCTGTGCCTTAGAAAATGTATAGTTTGTGTAGTAAATGTTCCTTGCCATGATAAACACTCAACACCATTCATTAAGTAGTATAAACACGCATAACTAGACTTCATGCCCCTGAAATGAATATGTGCTACTTAAAGTAGCAGTGGTGGGTAAACAATTAACGTATTCAGCCCTTCAATGATGAAGCTTCCCACTACCCCTATTAAGACATGGCATCTTTATACAGTTTATCCCTGCTGTTTTATGAATTCACAATTACACCTCATTAATGTGTCATTTGCATAATTACAAGGAATGGGGACACCATTCACAGTGGGAATACACACTACCTTGAAGTGGTAAAAAAGGTGCAACATGATGTTGTGTGCTGTAGCAGCAGAGATATTTTGATGTTGTAATGTTCATGTTTTTAGGTGGGTTGATTACTAATGAATTTGCAGCTCAAAAACTGGGACAAAATTCAGTTGTGTGTTACCCAATTGACAGCTGGAATCCACAAAGCT
Source organism: Sander lucioperca (assembly GCF_008315115.2). NCBI lineage: Eukaryota > Metazoa > Chordata > Actinopteri > Perciformes > Percidae > Sander > Sander lucioperca. The sequence goes on along the minus strand of NC_050175.1, from coordinate 45,332,690 downwards.
GAAGATACATTTGTTCACATTTTATTTTCCTGAACATTTTCAACCGCATTAATTTCCAAAATTTAATTCTGTCTCATCATGGGCATGAAATAGAGTGTGAAAAAGCGATATATGCAATAAAAGCCATGTGCGAAATTCAGCGAAAGCTTATTTGGCCTGCATAGGTACTTTAACCCACCTTCTCTAGGTTATTTGTAAGATAAATGAAACCACAGAAACAGATGACAGGTCTTTAACTCAACTATAAAATGCAATTAACCAGCAAATGAGGCCAGGCAAGCCACTCTGACCATTTGGTATGAGCAACAGCTAGAGGGGAAGGAGGAGAATGGTAATTCATACCCAATCTGCAAACTGCTCTGCTGCCTTTACTGGGTTGATAAATGGCATTTGACATTTTAACTGCTGCTGATTTGAGTATGCAAAAGTATTTAATTCAGAAGTTTAATATTTTTTATCATTGCTTCACTAGCACAGATGATCAAACAGTATATGGCCTCTTTTATTGTGGTCTGTTTGTTTGTTCAAATAGATTTTTTTGTGAAATGGTTCTGAAATGATCCAGTTCACCTAAAATTTTGTTCCAAGAATTACATTTTTAAAGGCTTTGAAACTAGAACTAATGCTCATGTTTTAACAAGACTAAACGTTTAGAACCATGCTAGCAGCTCTCTAGTGCTGTGTGCTAAATGCTAACATGAGCATGTAACACATTCTCATGAACAGGTTTGTACAAACTGTTTGATACCGTACAAAAACGTATCCACAACAATTTGTGTGATATTTTAGGAAATTAGGAACGTCATGTGACTGCTACCGACCGATCACGTGACAGTTAAGTTTAGCGGCTGTTACAGTTAAGTTTAGGCAAAAAAAGGTGACAGTGAGCCTCCTCCCTAGGCAGATTTTCCGGTTTTGTACAGTGGCAGTCAATGTGGGGCTTACAGTTATAACTACGTGGAATACTGTACATACAAATTACAGTTCATTACTTTCCATAGCTATATGCACGAATGGTTCATGACAACGCTGACATGGTGATGTTAAGTGATGTTTACCATGTTTACCATCTTAGTTTAGCACGTTAGCAATGTTTGCCAATTGGCACTTAACATAAAGTACAGCTGAGGCTGATGGGAGTCATTGGTTTTGCAGGTATTTTGTCATAGACCACAGACCGTTTTGACCAGATGATGTCACCAGACCAGAGATCTTCAACAGAGGGTCCAGGACCCCTAGGTTAGACCCGAGGCCAAATTATTGAAATTTTCTTTTTTCAAAAATTAAAATGTCTGAAAATAAACAATAACATGAATCTAACATATTGTTAGTAAAGCTAAATCAGACTATTTGTAAAAAAAAAAATAATAATTTACAACATTTGATGATAGGCTTACTGGCCTGTAGATAAGGTAGCCATCCACAGGTACAGTTAAGCTTAAGGGTTCACTGTGCCACATGTATGTTTAACATTAAAACATGATGTATGAATAAATATGAATATGTCACCAATTATTATTTTAATAGCTTATTATATGCACCATAAAACAGCTATGTGTAAAGGCTTCAGGCCCCCCTACACGTTATTGTAGGCCAAGGTTAATGTGCAACACAATTCTATACAATATACGTAGTAGGGGGTCCCTGCTCCATCTCTCTTTCTGCTAAGGGTCCTTGGCTTAAAAAAAAAAACACTGAAGACCCCTTGGCTAGACAACAAAATTAGGGGATCAACAGAGACATCAGGATCCATCCTCAGTGCACCATGTATATTTCTACCAACTTTTATGGCAATCCATCCAATAGTTGGTGAGACAGTTCAGACTGGACCAAAGTGGTGGACCAAACGACGGATCGACATTGACATCCTTAGAGCCACACTGCTAACATGGCTCAAAAGATAACTGCTGATTTAGAGAATCCACAGGATCTGATTGTTTAACTTCATCATGGTAGCCTTTCCATCATTCATTGTCTTGGGAATACAATCTGCAATATCACTGCAAAGCATGCCTACATTTCATCAGGGACAATGTATAGTTCAGTGCGTACCGCCCACCTTCCCTATCCATAACCAACCCACAAGCCCTTAGTGGTCGGATACCTTGCCAAGGCCTTTTGTTCACAGCCATAATACGTCTTTGTTAGTATAATCCTGTTGCTCCTGTACTTTACTCACACTCCATTAGTCTTTATCCAAATCATGTAGTTACAAACAGTCTGTCATTGAAGGCATGGTAAATACTCTCCGGACATCAATGACGGATAATTGCTTTAACTTTTCAGCAAACTGTTTAGCGCATCAAGTCTGAAAAGCATTTGGCAAAGAGACAACAAGCAGAGCTAAGCGCTGAAATGAAAAGCCTCCTTCTGACACTTACACTGTTTCCATGCGGAAGAATCCTGGCTCTGCTTAGTCCCCGTTTCTCTTCCCCAGTCTGGATACAACAGTGTGCACAGAGGTCCTGAGATTTATGGCAGCAGCTCAACGTAGCTGGTGGGGGAAAGTCTTTAGGGGTTTTCACATCCCTCCATTTGTTTTGCACATTACTGATGTTTCCCTTAATATGCTCCGAGCATCCCCTTGAGAAGCTAGGATGGGGCTGTTCTCAAATTCAGGCTTCATTTAGTTTTCCCCCTGTTCTTCTCTGGAGATAAAACCTGACATACAGACCTCTCTGGCTCTCCTGAGGAGCTATTAATACGGGAAAAGAAACAGTGGAGAGGAGGTGGCAAGCCCCAGATCCACCTGGCAGACCAAGCACTGCCATGTTTATTTGGATCCTACATGGGAAATGGATGAATAGGCATGCAATAGCTTTTAGTAAGGGTGGCAAACTGATGCTTCCAAGGTCCCTCATGAGCAGTGGATGTTTTTGCCAGCCAGAGAACTCCTTCACTTATCATGATATCGCTAAACATCATTAATATAACTGTGAACTGTTTAAATCACCCCAAACTTTTTCTAAAAATTTGTTGATCATCTTTGATGTACGATCTCGAGCATATAAGTGAATCCACAACGCAGTAATAATGGCTGGCTTTGTTCCAGCGCATTCTTAGCATAACAAAAAACACACTTAGGATTCATTTGCATACACATGCGTACATCTACATGTATTTTGCAGTGAAGGTGGCTGACCTCATTCCCTAGTTTCTTCTCCTAACAGTTACATACAATGGACATTGTATTTCGCTCACATAAAAACAGTTCAGATGAAATTGAAGTATTTGTACTTTATTTTTCAGAACTTATGTAATGTGGTGTCAGTAGCCTAAAGCCCCTAAAATTATAATAATACAGACACTTTTGGCAAGCTCTCGTTAGCTTATACTTGAAGGCTGTTCTTTCTTAAAGTGACACATGATAACATTGAAAATGCTAAGCATGTACTAAGCATGTCTAATCATTATAGGGAAAATGCAAGTGGGGCTGGTTGCTGGGACTATGTTAGAAGTAGAGTAGTGATTTCCCAGACCATCTTCAACTAGAAAATGACTGTATAAGTCGATTGCGCGAGAAGCTCATAGTGACTCATATTTTTACGTTTTCTGTTAGGCGGCGACCTCTTGTGGCTGTAGTTATTATGCCGAGAGCAAACAAGAAATTTGAAAATTCTGCACTCAATCCATTCAGCCTCTTTTTTTCTTTCTTCTTATGTTAATCAGCTATTTTGTATATATTTGTTTCATATTTATTATTTATTTTCATATTAATGTTCAATATGTGTGTTTGTTTATGTATGCACCAACCTGATTCTGATTCTCTCTTTCACCCCTTTCCTGTCTTCAGCTGTCCTTTTCAATTAAAGGCCAAAAAAAAAGCCCAACAAATAATCTTAAGGAGGCAAGTTGGGGTGTTGGATGGTTCAAACCAACACTCAGGACACTCAGGTGTATGTCCCGTGTAAAAACCAAACTCAACTGTCACTTTTTGAAATTAACCAAGTTTTACAGACCTTAGTCTGTGACACAATGACGTCCGTCCAAGTATTGTTGTTGCCTAAACTGAACTAGTTCCGTTTCACAACATTCACTGTGTTTAAAAGTGTGACTGTTACCTTAAATAGAATTGTCACATGATTTAAAAAAAAATGCCATTGTGGTCACATGTTACGGTCACATGTTCAAAATGGCCACCGTGCGGGTGTATCACAGCATTAAATAAAACGCTCATATATGTAATTTTGGGAGTCATTGGAAATCAACCAAGTCTGTCGTTTAGGTATGAGTGTATGTCTGGATTTCGGGCACTGCTTCACCTGCTTCCAAGGTGCATGGAGAACTGAAAAAGTCTGAAAAAGGTAAAACTCCAGCAACACTTGTATGCAGAACACCTTTACTGCTAGACCAACATGTTTTGGCTTTGGGCCTTCATCATGTCCCTGCTGGGCCTATGTTAAAAACATTTAATCTCCTAGTAATTTTTCCTAGTAAAACAAGTTGAGAAGTGCACATTTTTTACCATTATTGTGTTATCTTTCTATCTATTATTCAGTCATTTTGTGTTGTTGCTGTTGTTGTAGTCTTGCTTTGCCAGACCCTCCTCCAAAGCGCGCTGGAGGAGAGTCTGGCTACTCCACATAGCATTCGGGGATGAAAGGAAAACGTGCTCTGGTTTATTTGCATTTCTTTAAACCAGTCACAATTGTCTTGGGCGGTGCTAAGCACTGGAGAAAAGCCGCGGTGTCTCTGCAAAATAGGCTCGGAAGGAACTTGTTTTGGTGGAACATGTGTACGTTGTTCTAGTCGTGCAGCAGAAAACTCAGCTTGGACAGATAGTCTAGCTAGCTGTCTGGATTTACCCTGCAGAGATCTGAGGAGCAGTTAACCATAGTCCTCACAAATCCACCGGAGTTTAGTGAAGTGAAATCCGGTGGATTTTTCGGTGGCAACGAAGCAATCATGGAAGTGGAACATCAAGCATATAGACTACTGTTGTTGTTGCAGTGCTTTCATGTTGACAGTGTCAGGTGTTATTTCAGCCAGTAAAATCAATGGTCACTAATGAGGAGCCTGCTTTTTCCTACTTCTGTCTGAAACTAGGGCCCATTATTACAAATATTATCACAGATTTTGAGGTGGAAACCTCCCATTGTCACCATTGTGAAGTACATATATGTCACTCTAAAATGTAAGGCTGCAGGCATAGCAACAGAAACAAAGGTGGTCATGAAGGCAAAGGGTCAACTGGGGATGCGCATGATATAATCTAGTTACATTTTGTTTTCAGAATAAGTCTGCATTTGCTGTTGTCATTTATGGCCCATCAGGGAAGAATACAATAATTGTTGTCCTTGTGAGCGTGTCCTTTCTGAATATTTTCATTTTTTTCTTTTAGATTTCCCCAACCAACCCCAGGCAAAATACGCAATACCCAATTCCATGCAATCTACCTTTGACATCTAGGAATGGATAATACACAAAGACACAGCCAGAACAGTCTATACTATTCAGCAACATACCCTGTCTTTACCACTCTGTCAGATAACTTTGCCATGCATGCCTCAGTCTCCTCTGGCTGGCCTTGCAATGCCTTAACATAAGGACAATGAAGAGAAGGCGATAAATCTTTATTGAAGCAATTATAGAGCAAATGTTATTTACACCACCTAATTGGGCCTGGGTATCTCTCTGCTCATAGAAATTAAGGCTCGAGGGGAGTTAAAATGGACACCAATTAATTTTTGCTGACAGAATCAGCAAAACAGCAAATGGCAACAAAGGGAGTTTCCCCAGGAGGTAGGGACTTTAGAGGGAGGTGAGAAAAACTCGACTAATGTAGTCACAACATCACACCATTTCCATATAAATAACTTCCAAAGAAATAAGAAACTCATTTGCCCAGCTGAACAGAAATCAATTACGCCAACAAACAGGCTGGCGCCATTCCCCTAGACCTTGAAAAGTACGAATGGCACGGTTATAGTACATTCTAATGCTTTGCTAGGGTTCTGGTAGAATATGCATAATGTGCACTGACGGACAGGGAGGAGTAACGGCAGCTAGTAAATGTCAAGTACACATACAGGACCACACACAGCTTATTAAAAAGCTGTCACTAGGAGAGAAGAAGCTAACAGGATGTACGAGACTTGATGAGGATTTATTACCCACTGCCATCTTTACTAAATGGCATTCTTAGACTCTCAGTCTTAAAATAAATCACCCTGTGTGTGTGTGTGTGTGTGTGTGTGTGCGTGCGCATGTGTGTTATTGGGTCACTTTTGAAAAGTTGCTTTGTTTAGCATAGTTTTTGACAAGGTGAGGAATTACAAAGGGCAATAAGAGTAGCCTCAGTTGTAACGGCTGTGTCACTGTACAGTAAATCAAATGATCAAGAGTAATTATGGACAGTGTGTATTATCCTTTGCCAAACTTTGGCTCCATTTGAGACCTGTCAATATTAATAAAAAAATATATTGTCGCCACTTAAATACACAGCAGACACAGTCAGTTCCAGCAATCAGGGACGCCACAGGAGGAAGGCGTACCCTGAATAATTTACGGGGCCCAGAGCTGAATAGGGACCCTGTGGTTTAGATATTTATTGTTTAAGAGCTCTTGAGTTGTTGTCATGGGGCCTGAATTTCAAGCACCCCGCTGGCAATAAAAATAAGCTCTTTCTTTGACACACACCAGTTTGTTTGTGTTACTGTTCATAAAATGAGCTGTCTCAAAATGTGAATAACATCCATGTTAGACAAAAGGTGAGATCTCACCATTTTTCTCTCCATAAAAAGACTGATGAATTGACTACTGGAAACAGGCAGTCGTCTGACATTGGAGTATAATACAAGCAGACCCGGAAAGTATACCCACTCAAATAAAGTGCTGAAACATGCTGTAACCACACTGTTTCCACCAGTCCCCTCTGAGATTTGGTTCAGGTTGATGACATGTCCCTCGGGGCCGTACATTCACCTGTTAGATCCATTTTTTATTATTTTTATATTTTTAAACATACAGAACAGACAAACACAATTGAACAAGAACAAAAGCCCTCTCCCACCCCCCACCCTCTGCGGTCTCGAGGAAAACAAAAACAAACAACAGGAATCACATATGCAAAGCGAGTGGGGAGAGCCAGCGTTGAGCTATCGTTTTCTTGGTTGTGGTTGAGCCGGCTAGCCAAAGTTTCTTCTATCTCCCAAGCAGGTGTAATTTAGAGTCATCATTAAGTAACAAAACAATCGGGTCAGTAGGAATTCCACATCCTATCACATCAAATATTATTGATGTTGTTTAATTTCAGAACTCATGCACCTGTTCACACTCCCAGACCATGTGCAGGAAAGTTCCAGTTTGTTCAGGTTGACAGAACGTGCAATAGGGAGTAGGAATGACTTTAGAGACGTATAATTTATGTAATTTTAAAAGTTTATTGTTGTTCACATCAAAACATTTTATACATTATATTAACTTTTTGTTAATGATTAAGAAATCCTTTGTGAACCGTCAGCAAACATAATTTGGATGTCTGTTGTACAGTTAGATCATGAACATGAAAATAATACCTTGTTAATGGTTAATAAAGACTTTGTAAAGCATCTATGAACATTATTTAGATAGTTCTTATCAGTGCTCAAATAATAAAATAATCACCTCTTTTATAGATCACCAAAAAAAGATCTAATGGGGCCAAATGAATGTTACTTGATACTTTATAAACAATGTATTAATCATTTACGTTTTATTATAAGGATTAGTTGCAACTTTATAACAGCCACCCAAATAATGTTTATAGACAGTTTACAAAACAATTATTAACCACTGACAAAGTATTACCTATTTATCTGAAGTTATAAACTTATTATTGTATATGACACTAAACTAATGATAAAATAACATTAATTATAACATTACTAATAATGAATAAACATTATAAATCATCATTTTATTGTCTTTTAAGTAAGTTAAGTAAAATACCTATTAATTAACTATCAATTTACCATTTATTAGTGATAGTTATTATAAAGTGATACTCTGATGGCTCACAGTCAAGTGTGTCACCACTTGTTCTGTCCAACTGCACAATCTGGCTACTATCACTTTTGACCTGTGTGACTACAACACAGTCTCAATCCCAACCCGGCAAATACGGCAGCTTGGTCAGGACCCCTTGGGGTCACTTTTAACATGCAGGGTTAGGTTTAGGCAACAAAACTACTTGGTTAGGTTAAAAATAAGATCGTAGTTAGGGTTCAAATAAGTACATTTGTTAACTTATGTCCGTGACTTTAGTTAAGTATGTTACGTAAGTAAGTTAACTTACAGGGATGAGGTAAAATAAGTCAACATTGACTTCTAGTTTCACGATAGTTGAGCAACAATCTCCTGGTTAAAAATCACAATCATCTTGGGCCGGACAAAGCAACGGTGCCTCTGCAAAATAGCCTCGGGAAGGAACTTGTTTTGGTGTTACATGTGCATGTAGGGAGGCGAGCTCTGGAATTAGAATGGCTGTCAAGTGTGTGATGAAAATTTTACTCCAAAAAGATATTACGATTTGATTCTCAGTTCTAGCTCAGAAGATGTTTCCTGAATCGACCTGAGTTTAGAATACCAACACAAAGAAAACAGAAGGTGAGGGACATCCAGCCAAAAAATGAGGGACATCCGACGGATCGGAACTATCCCATAAATGAAACGTCGTCGATATAGACTAGGGTTACAGTTATGTGGGAGCCAATGGGAGCTGAGCTGAAAACATATATGCATCGCCGAAGTCAACTCACTTGATTCCCGTATGAGCATTCGACCACCACGGTACAGACTCAGAGTCGCTGTGTAATGCACTGAAAAACCCTTTAGAAAGCGGGAATGGATGTAGGCTTTCTTAAAAAAAAACTATTAAGCATAGCCACAGACGGGGATGCTGTTCTAACCATGAGGCTGACTGGACTCCTAGCTAGACTGAAAGGGGTCAGCCCTATGTTCCCACAGCCCAATGGTCCCACAGCCCTATGTTCCCACAGCCCAATGGTCCCACAGCCCTATGTTCCCACATTTCTAAAAGATTTTCAGTGAAAATTAGGCCCTATGTTCCCATAGCCATAAATTCCCACATTTCTAAGATTTTACTTAAAATTAGGCCCTATGTTAGGGTTAGGGTTACATTCCATCTGTAGTCCATTGCTACTGGATAATAGGTTGGGTGTAATTGGCTACCAAATTGGGAGAAAGAGGGATAAAATCTGATACAAATTTATGAAAAAGGAAATGTGGGAACATAGGGCCTAATTTTGAAAAACAATCTTAGAAATGTGGGAACATAGGGCCTAATTTTCAGTGAAAAAAAAAATCTTAGAAATGTGGGAACATAGACACGCTCCCGACTGAAACAGGATTTCCCTTGACTTCAGGCAGTTCATTGTCTACACATCGTTTACAAGTAGTGGTAAATGATTCTTTTGAAGGTGGTGGCTGGCTGTAATCATTTAGAAGTTTTTTCTTTCAAAACTATATTCTCTTTCCCACCAGTTCTCAAAATTGACCGTTCAAACTTGGATAAAGTGAGGACATCGGACTTCAACATCAGTGGTTCCGATGTTTCAGCCTGCCCGAGGCCTGCTGAAAACGGACCACTTTGGTCTACTCTATCTGCGTAACAGTAAGACGATGACTTCTGCTTTAGGCTCTCTTTTGTTATTTTCATATTCATAAAATCTTGTCTACTGTTTAGTGCAGCATAATGTGGTGTAGCTCTGTATTGTATGAATCCATGCAATGTTTTTTGTCATGCTGTTGTTTACCAGTGTTTGTGCCGCCATGCACACAATGCACTGTTGCCCATGTGTTTTGTATGTTGCTGTTTATTTGTGTGTATTTGCGAGCAACATGCGTCTTTACATGATGCCGTTGGTGATGCTGTTTTAAAGGTATTTGTGCTGCCGCTCACACATTACACTGTTGCAAATGTGTTTTGTACGGTGCTGTTTGTTTGTGTGTATTTGTGATCTGCGTGCGGCCTTTAGGCAATGCTGTTGGCCATGTTGGTTTTTTTGTGCCACCATGCACACAGAGCACTGTTGCAGTTGAGTTGTATGTGCACCTGTCACGGCCCTCACATGAAAATCATATGCCCTCCCTACAGATCTAGCACTTGGAGTGTGTGTGTGTGTGTGTGTGTGTGTTGGAGTAAGATCACGTAATGATAAGCAGTGAAGTCTCTCTCTCTCTCTCTCTCTCTCTCTCTCTCTCTCTCTCTCTCTCTCTCTCTCTCTCTCTCTCTCTCTCTGACAGCACAACCTTTAGGCTATAATTTATTTATCTCTGGCCCTAAAGTTTTAGAGACTCCCACAAAACTCAGACTCATGTGGCGATGACAGCTACGTTAAGGCACCAAACAATTTAAGATTAGAAAAAAAGAGGTGGTTTAGGTTAAATCACGGCCTCTCCCGGGGCACAAATGCCCGTTTCCTGCGTGAAAGTCTAACTTCCTCCAGGACACGAACTTCGCTCCCCTGCTTATAAGCCCTGTGTTTTAGGACCCACCCATCCACCCCGACCACGTCTTTGATCACAACCTCTCATACCTCTCTATCTTCTTGGTCTTATACAGCAGCAGTCATTGTGGTGCATACAGTAATATAATACATGCAATACATAGAAATTACAGTGCATTACTTTTCATAGCTACATGATTGGTTCATAAGAACAGCCTGAGATTTAGGTTGATCAATTGGCAGAAATGGAATATAATACTAATAGGTATGTTTTCTTTAGTCCATAATCACCTGGAAATATATCAACTGTTGTGTTATTATCATCTTAGAATGAGCCATTTATATCTACATAGTCATGTTGCACCAACACGTTTCTCCATTCGTTCAGAATGGAACACTGGCTCTAGACAGCGCCATTCATGTTTTACGCTAGATGTCACAAAATCCCACTGATCCTTTAAGAGCATTATAGGAACGGGGGAACTAAATACTGAACAATTGAGTTTTTTAATGACTCATATATGTCTACCTTCAATTCAAATTAGCCTATAGAGCCTGTCACTCACAGTTACTGTGATTTAACTTTTTTTTAGAAGTGGTGTTAAAAAGACAAAGAGAGAAAGTTGCAAAGCATACTGAAAATCAACAGCATCCCTATGAGCCAGCAGTGGTGGAAATGGAATAGATCGGACAATCACAGAGACAAAGACATTTTAACCAAACTCACAACATCTTAAAACTGTTAAAGAGAATTTCTGACTTTTTAGAGTCCCTATAGACTGTTCAGAATGAATGCTGAGTCAGTCGGCAGTGCCGCTGTGACACTGACCAACCAAGTTGGTGTGTATATATATATATATATATATTATTACTTCATCCTCCAACTAAATTAAAGATATCATTCACACAAATACAAACGCAGTTTTGGTGGTAAGTGTTAAAATTACTTTTTCATCTGTTTTTATTGGATGCCGGTAAGGATTTTGCACATTCAATAACTTTAAATTGAAGTAGCCTTGTGTCAGCTGTTTAAAAGATAAAGTGTTGGAATTCAATCTGCTGAACAAACTGGGAGCAGTCTTCATTTGGAGTAGAAATGAGTGGGGCACCAGTGGGAAAACGCAATATTGTCTGCTCTTCCCTCACTGGACAAGGTCAATTAGAGAAGGACATGGATTGGCAATCAAACCTGACACCAAAGATTGACTATAGTGATTATAACCATGCAGATGGGGGGCTTTAAAGGTTATTAATAATGATTTATGGAATTAATTAAAGAAGTAAGATAGGATTCCGTGCTTTAAATACATTATATAAGTCCGGCTGAGGGAACATTTACCACTGGTGGGAACTCCAGTTATAAATGCAATATGTTCTATGACTGGATGGTTTGTCATTTGGGCTGTGGTGGAGTTATGATTATGATTGCAGAGAGTGAAGATGGATTAGCTGAAGGGACGCACCATAAACATCAGATATGAGATTCCATGGATTGATTCCGAACACATTTGTCCCAGCATTATGCATGCAGCATGCATCACGTATGACACATGCATTGTCTATTAATAAAAAACACTTTATTATTGGGCTACGTTAGACATCGTCTCCATCTTTGCTGAGGTGTTGCTGTGCTTCATTGGGATTGTTAGTGACTTTGTGTTTTCATGATGAATTTGAGTTTCTGTACTCAGTACTCAGTGTTGTTTTCTTTGTATGTTAGGCTTTTATTGCTAATGTGAAGTACTCTGCTCTTCTGCTACTTTTTTGTGCAACTCTCCTAAGATGTAGTCCTTAAGGGGAAAAATATATAAACATTGTATAAATGAAAGGTTTTCAATACACTGGTTGGATGTATTTTACCCCAGTGGACTCAAAACAAAAAAAGGCTACAGAAGATGTAGGATATGTGTGTGTGTATATATGTATGTATGTATGTATGTATGTATGTATGTATGTATATGTATATATATATATATATATATATATATATATATATATATATATATATATATATATAATTTAAACTGTCTGTGTCGAAAACGCATCTTGTTGTCACATAAGGGCCCTGTTCATGTTGCACAAACATTTTAATTGCATTTTATGTCTGTTTAGAGGCATAAAGGCACTCTAAAACTTGCCCCGACAACTGCCGTTTTAGCTCAGTGGAAGCTCATACACGTAGCTGCAGCTTCTCCGTGTTGCCTGCACTGATTTGGGTCAGGGTTTTTTCAATCGAAAGTACACGCATGTTTATAGCGATCAAGATTAACGTAAAAATTGGCGGGAATTCTCCTTTTAAAGAAAAGTCCTTTTTTTACCCAGTGGCCGTTTCAGACTGTGAGACAGCTCTTCTAGCTTGTTAATCATTCCCCATGCACAGTCAAAGCTGACATGATCATTTGATGCATTACTGTGTAATGCTCCAGTAATTAATTTTTCCTTTAACAAGGCAGGCAAGCAAAGCCAGGCTGACCTCTTTCCCTACCATGTCTCAGTCATTTATTTCTTCATTTTCTCTCAATTTACTGTAGAAACAATCTCAGTCGTACTGGAGCATGAAGAAATGTGACCGGGGGAGTGGTGCTCTTTAGCTAATATAGGGTGGCTAATCGGTGTTTTAGCACACTGAGCTACACTTTTCTAATATATATGATTGTTGTTTTTCACATAGTGTGTGTGTATATGTATATGTATGTATGTATGTATGTATATATATATATATATATATATATATATATATATATATATATATATATACATACACATACATACATACATACATACATACATACATACAGTCAGGGAAGCTGACTTGGCACAAATATTCTTTGTCTGTGCTAAACTTTTCGATTTTCAAATGTACACCCAAATGTGCAAGCAGCAGAGTCAAAAATGTTGCCCACTGGCAAAGTTGAGGGTTAAAGGCCCTTGCTTAAAGGCACCTGATTGGTATTTTTTGATGAAGGTTATTCACTTTCTACGCAGAGGTTTTTCCCGGCCAATCTGGAGATTTGTACCAGATGGCATGCATGCTTGCTTTTACCTCTGTGCTAAATTGTGTTTCTTGCTGCAGCTCTTTGGTGGTTATCAAAGGTGCCAGAGCTACACTGGTTGTTTTTTAGTTTTGTACCTTTATTTATTCAGGGACACCCTCACATTTACACAGCTACACATTCATACCTGGAAGCTGCCCAGTGCAACCACAGTGTAATCTGCTGGCCACGGAGCAGATTCACTGGAGCTGGGCACCTCAGTGGTGGTAATGAGGGAGGGACACTTTCACTTTCCCCACCCAGATTTTACCCTGTTGGTCTGGGGATTGAACCGACGACTTCCCAGTCACAAGCTCGCTTCTCTAACCTTCAGGCCACCACCGCTCAGGTCTAAACATAAGATAAGGAGACTGGTATGTGCAATGTGTTTGCAACAGTTGATTGCCAGATTTCAGTGAAATCTTAGTACCTAAACCATCTAATTTATTTACCCTAACTCTAACTCACATCTGTACAGCAGCAAAGAGGGAGGGTTTATTCTGGACACAGCAGTCACATAGAAGTAGAAGACCCATTAATTTGCTGCGTAGACCATGTTAAGTGACAGGCAGTTATAGCACTTGCAAGGCTTGAATGGACTCTCCCTGGTTGAATCACCACTACAAAAAATGATTTCTTGAGCTTGATATTTGTGGTCTTGAGTGAAATACGTCAACAACTGTTACCATAAAATTTACTACATACAGTACGTTCATATTCCTCTCAGGATGAATTGTAATAACCCTGATGATCCCTTCACTTTTCCTCTAGTGCCACCACCAGGTCAAAATTTCATTTTCTCCAGTTCTTTTTTACAATTTACTGTATATGTATTGGTTCATTGGTTTTATTGATCCCCACCCCCATGATACAATCTGCCTATAGTGAAGCCAGAAAGCTCATAGTGACACAGGGAGCCTTGCTCAATCATTACAGATACCGCTAATAAGTTCATAACATATAAACCGAAGGAGATTTGTGTGATTTGAAAATCTGACTGTGGAGATTACGCTTCACTAAGCTTGCCAGAGGAAGAAAAGCCTCAGGTGCTTGTTTTGGAGTTCGTGTGGATTGATACATTTGATAAAATGGAAGCATATCTGTTTCATGAGATGATTCATTTTTCAATTTTGGATGAAGTTGGCAGCTATGGTGCACTATTGTGTTCCCAAATGCGGCAACAAAGAGTTCCAAATTTCATACAGCTCTGATTGGTGCCTGTAGCTGGCCACTTCTCACTAACAATGGCGGCTACGGAAAACATAGTATCCATTTCAAACTGACTGACATTTCAAACTGACATATATATATATATATATATATATATACATATATATATACATATATACACCTATATTATCATTAGCAGGGAGACTCTAGTGTTTCTGTGGTGTTTAGGAGCATTGAGGAGACCTCATTAAAAGAAAACTTTACAATAGGGAAACTTACTTTTGGAGCCTCCCACTTGGCAACTCTGATGGGAGTTTCCAAATCACCTGCATGGAGGAACAGGAGCACCTGGAGGAAACTGTAACACAAACAATGCTTTGCTAGGAAGTAGAGTTCAACACTGAGCAACATCTGTCTACTGTATTACTGTTTCATTATCATACTAAGGCCAATAGCAACAAATTAATTCAAACCAGCAGTGAACATCTGGGAGGTTTTTTTTAGATTTTGACAAAAAAAAAAAAACAGGGACAGGTATAAGTGAAAGTAGAGGAGGTGAGGCCATTGAAAAACACATCCTACATGGTTCAGGAGACTAATTATACAAAAAGGCCAAGCTAAGTCGACCACTTCAGAGAGCTTGCAGGCTACACAGGGACCAGGCGACATGGATACCCCATTCAGAGGAGGGAAACAGCTTCTCATGCATGCCTTATTACCCCAAAGACCTACGTCTGTGGCAGATAAGTCACCTACTCCTCCTAGCCTTGCTCCTCGGTGGACACAGATCCTGTAATGATACATTTTACTTCTGGCGATTTCCAGTTTGATGGGTAGAAATGTGAAAACAAAAAAAGGAAAAAGTATGCAATATGGGACATCATCTCTGACCCCCATCAAAGAGATCTCTCTGTACATCGTGTCTTGAGGCGAAACAGTGCCAACCCCTCATTTTCCTGCGGTCCATCTCTAATGGGATTTTGGTTTTATATTAAGTCCACCTTCCCCTCCCCACACTCCCTTTGTCCTGACACTGTAGTGTGAGTGATTTGAATTTAAAAAGTGACTAAATCCACAGAGCAGGCTTCAAATAGGATTGTGTGCGCCTTTCACTGTTAAACAGGGCCTTCCAGGTAAGCCTGTCCTGTAAAGTGACAGAAAAGGTGAGGGGTGCAGTTATGTAAGGCATCACTTACACACAGAGGAAGCTCTCATTGATCGTCTTGTACAACTCAGAAAGGCAGATTGTTCAGTCCCAGAATTTCTGACTGCCAGCCTTCATCAAAAGGCACCAGCTGAATGTCACTGGGGGTATTCCATGAACAGTCAAAGCACTGTGTTTTTGTACATCGCTTTCATTATTTACAATAATGAAGGGGATGTGATTCTGTTAAATACATGATTCAAGGTCAGGTACGGAGAAGCATCAGTTACACGGAGTGTTAAACTCCTTTAGCTTTACAGTCCATCATATGAACCGCTGCAGCTATATTAAAGCTGCATGATAGCATGCAGGATATTACAGCATTTTTAAAGCTTAATGCAATGTATTGAAATAATTCCATATAAAACTAGTCTACATTATAGTGTTCAGCAGGTAATTTTCACCATGTTCGCCATCTTAGTTTAGTGTGTTAGCATGATCAGAGATGGACAGTTTTTTTTAAATTAAATTTAAAATGTGTATGAAATTACTTTTGAGTATTTTTTAATTTGTATTTTCTACTGTATCATCCTCTGCTGTAATGGTACTGTTTTGTGTCTTTTGCACTTAGTCAATTCATTAATTGCAGATCTTGGAAATGTACTTACTGTAACATTTGCTAATGACCCTAAACAATCTAGCTGAGGCTGATGGGAATGTTAGTTTTGCAGGTTTTTAGTCATAATCTTGAATTCTAAACAAATAAAAATTGTGACTGCATGGTGGCGCTAGATGAAAAGTCAGCCAAAAGGTCATTACAATTCATCCCGAAGGGCACTTGATCGGGTGTACAGAGTCCCATGGCAAACCATCCAATGGTTGTCAAGACATTTCAATAAAAATCAAGTGTCACCAATGACCTCATGGTGGCACAAGGTGGAAACGTCAGGGGATCACTGAAGTTAGGATTGAGAGGATCAATCCTAATGACTTTAGTGATCCCCTGACGTTTCCATGACTGTCTGGACAAGATTTTGTGCCACTCCATCTAATAGATGTTGAGATTTTTCACAGAATAAGTGAACATTTTGACCTGATATGGCAGTAAAGGAAAAGTAAGAAGATCACGAAAGTCAGTAGACGTCATCCTCTGGTGACCAGGAAAGTCTATTGTTAAGATATTTTAGTCTGGACCAAAATCTGACTGAAATATCAGTGGTGGACAGACGGACCCAAAACTATCCCTGCCCAATGCTATATTTAATTTAATTTGAAAATGAATAGAAATATGTAAAGCTGTTGCTCAGTTCTATTCTTATTTTCTTAAATAAGTGTAACGTAACATTCAACCACGACCAAGATAAAATGTCTGTCACTGATTTATTGGCATGCATCTGTCAGTGTGTGGTCTTTGTCATGCATTCAATCTTAATCTGGCTGACATGTTCAGTGTCATAGCTAATTACAGAAGTAATACATTGGTCCATTAGTAGCTGCCTCAACAGCCTTAGATTCATTTCTACCATAACTAGTTGGGACATTTTCATGCACAAAGCCATGTCTTCAGGCAAGAATGTAAAAAAACTGTATTTTTTGAGCTATATACTTTAATTATTCAAACCTGTGTTATGATCTGGTCAACATAATATTGGCATTCCTGTCTGACTATGGAAGATTATTTTGCTTACCTCTGCTCAGATGGTTTAGGTTTTTTTTGTTGGTGGTTCAGATTCAGATTCAGATAACTGTATTAGTCCCCAAGGGGCAATTCAGTTTTTCAGCCAACCCATCCATTAAGAGTTAAAGTTAAAAAGTGCATTAGCATACAATGTATATAATGTTAATAATAATAATAATAATAATAATAATAATAATAATAATAATAATAATAATAATTGAAGCTGCAAGCAGCGATGGACGGGCCCTCGCTCCTCTGCGCGCGTCGGGGTCACCGGCGGTCGCCGCTCCTTGCGACCGTGCATTTGCGCGGCACTCAGACACCGCAAATCGTCACCAATGAAAAGGGAACTCCCTGCTGCGTTCAATGATACCTCACACAAGACTCTACCTTAGATGGTTCAAATGTTATGAAAGGGGGCGTGGCTTAAGCATAGGGGGCGGGCCAAACCATCACCAATGAAGAAGCAACTCTCTGAGTTCAATGACACCTCACACAAGACTCTTCCTTAAATGGGTCACCAGTTATAAAAAGGGGCGTGGCTAAATTATAGGGGCCGGGTCAACCCATCACCAATTAAAAAGGAAGTCTCTGCTGAGTTCAATGATACCTCACACAAGGGTCTACCTTAATCGGTTCAAGTGTTATGAAAGGGGGCGTGGCTTAAGCATAGGGGGCGGGGCAAAACATCACCAATGAAGAAGGAACTCTCTGCTGAGTTCACTGATACCTCACCCAATGGTCAACCTTAAATCGTTCAAATGTTATGAAAGGGGGCGTGGCTTAAGCATAGGGGGCGGGCCAAACCATCACCAATGAAGAAGGAACTCTCTGCTGATTTCATTGATACCTCACACAATGGTCAACCTTAAATCGTTCAAATGTTATGAAAGGGGGTGTGGCTTAAGCATAGGGGGCGGGCCAAACATCACCAATGAAGAAGCAACTCTCTGCTGAGTTCAATGACACCTCACACAAGACCCTCCCTTAAACGGTTCAAATGTTATGAAGGGGGGCGTGGCTTAAGCATAGGGGGCGGGCCAAACGATCACCAATGAAGAAGGAACTCTCTGCTGAGTTCAATGACACCTCACACAAGACTCTACCTTAAACGGTACAAATGTTATGAAAGGGGGCGTGGCCTGAGTAAGTGGGCGTGGTTATATTATAGGGGCCGGCTCATTATCACATGTAGACCACACATTCTAAGTTTCATGTAAATCGGATGATGTTTGTCATATAAGGCGCATTTCCTGTTGCCAGCGGGGGGCGCTATGACCAAAAGTCAAATATGGCCTGTAGGTGTCCTCAGGCCTGGACCCTTGTCAATCTTGAGAATTTTCGGGCAGATACGACAACGTACACACAACAATTTATTTGTTCATCGCTCAACACTCAAAATGGCCGCCACGCCACGCCCACACCGTCAGACAAAAAGTTTTTCTTTTAATAACTTTTCATCTTTAAGGTGTTGGGATGATAGAGACCAAGTTTGAAGTACATCGGATGAAATCTCTAGGAGGAGTTCGTTAAAGTATAGCACCTTGACTTTTAGGCCTATTTCCTGTTGCCACTAGGGGGCGCTATGACTTTAAGTAAATATCGGCCTTTATTTGTCCTCAGGGTTGGACTCTTATGAATCCTGAAAAGTTTCGAGCCAATCGGACAATGTACACTCGAGTTACACCCACTTCCTGTTTCGGCGGCGAAACGCACAAAATGGCCGCCCCGCCACGGCCATGCCCTATGACGAAAAGTTTTTCTTTTCACAACTTTTCATCTTTAATGTCTTAAGATGGCACAGACCGAATTTGAAGTTGATCGGATGAAATCTCTAGGAGGAGTTCGTTAAAGTACGACATGTGAAAATGGCCAAAATCGCACTAATTTCGAACTTTGAAATCAAAATGGCGGACTTCCTGTTGGGCTTAGGGTATGGCTTCAATCACGTTTTTTGTACATCTTGACATGATACATATGTGTACCAAGTTTCGTGAGTCTACGTTAAACGCACTGCAGGGGCTCAATTTTTTTAACATTGTAGGGGGCGCTAGCGAGCCATTTTTGCGCGCATATTCCCGAAACCCTTAAAATACGTAAATTTTCACCAGACTTGATGCGACCGCCAAATTTGGTGAGTTTTTGAATATGTTAAGCCCCTCAAAAAGCCAATTCATTTGCCGGGAAAATAATAATAATTCCTTCAGTTTCAATAGGGCCTTCGCCGCTGTCGGTGCTCGGGCCCTAATAATAATTGTGATGTTCTGTTGTTGATCTGGAAAAAGGGAGACCTCTAGTGGTGACTCCTAATGTAATGTAATGTTATGTTGTACTAGCAGTCTTGCTACAGTTCGACCATACATGGTGAAGTTAACAGTCACATATTTTCTCTCGGGACTTAAGTTGGCCAGAAAAAACGTTTGCCTGTAAGTACGAGCTCACACAGTTATCTTGTCATTGAGTACTACGAATACTAGTAATGAAGTCCTTTGTTAATGAAGCTAAGTTTGTTTTAAATGTGTGTTTTGATCGCATAGGCTAAACGTTAGCATCGTAATGGAATTTCACATAGAGGTTAGCATTAAGCTAGCGCATTTGTTTCATACGTTTTTAACAGAAAATGCATCAGTATTGTTTTTGAACTACATATGTAATCGAATGAAATACTGAGATGTATTCTTTGTTCTTTGCAGTTTTACAGTACTTCCTCAGTAAAGTTTGGAAAGAATACACAAGCTTCATTCTTGTCTGGAGGAAACTGTTAGCTCTCTGCCGAGCTAATGTAGCAGGCTAGACCGCGCCACACACACACAGAAGCGGGGGCAGAATAATAATAATAAACAATAAATAAGTACTGCAGCAGTCATACATCCCCCTGTATACAGATGCTTCTCTCTCTCCCATAACATCCACACATTTACACATGACCCAATCATTAAACACACACACACACACACACACACACACACACACACACACACACACACACACACATACACACACATTCACATTCACCTGCCAGTGATGGAACAGAGCAGCGAGGTGCAAGAACCAGTTTTGTTGTAATTATGTGTATTCATTTAACAGTCTCGTATGTTGTTCATTTAACAGTCTTATAGCAGAGGGAATGAATGAGTTGGCATACTGGTTAGTTTTCCGTATCGGCATATAGTACCGCCGACCTGACTGCATGATAACCAATCCATCCATGTAATACCATCATTACATGATCTGGTTGGCACAATATTCTGTCTGCTTTCTGGACAACTCTTGTTTTCCAGCGAGAACAACTGGGTACCAGTGATTTTTGAGCATACCTTAACAATGTCGCTCAAGCTCTTTTTGTCTTTCACAGATAGTACATTAAACCAACATAAGAAAGAAAATGTTAATAGGCTCTCAATGAAGGCTTGATACAATCTGCATAGAATTCTTTTGCAGACACCAAAAGAGTTAAGCTTCCCCAGTAGGTATATGCTTTGTTTTGCGCGCTTAATAATGCTATCCGTGTTCTCACTGAATTTCAGTTGCGGTTCAAACACTGTGCCTAAGTACTTATATGTTTGGACTATTTGAACATTTTCATTGAGTATTACACTTGGTTTTGGTTCGTCACTGTGCTTCCTAAAGTCTATGATTAATTCTTTAGTTTTAAACACATTTAAATCAAGGAAGCTGTCAACACAGCATCTGACAAATTCCGTAAGGGCACTGTTATGACCAGATTGGTTGTGGTGAGGTGATAAGTAGTGATGTGCAGTTCCCCCTTTGTGGTTTTCTCACAGGTAACTAAACATATGCCAAAGTTATCCCCAAATAATCAAATTCCTCCCATTGGCCACATCCCTCAGGGCACACAATGTTTTTGCAAAATAGCTCAAAAAGACATAAATTTTTGAGAATTCTGCACTTCATGATTTACTGCCAACGCAAAAATGTGTGTGCTTAAAGGACAATTACGGCGCAAAATGAAACTAGGGGTTAATAACAACATATGTGTACCTTGTCGAACGTTGCCTGGGACATGTTTTCATGCTAATCGAAGGTATCTCTAGCTTTAAACAAGCTACCGCAAACCGGTGGTTAGCTGTTAACGCTAGCTTTCGGGGCACATGGTAAGTTGCTATTTTATACCACTGACCAGGCTCAAAATAGCACCATACATATATGTAGGGTCCCTACATCTAAACCGAAGCATTGAGAACTTTGTAAGTGTTCATGTTTACATGAGCAGTCGAACGATCGCGAACGCCGTGTTACACACTGTGCAACCAGTAACCAGTAACACAGCGTTTGTGATTCGACTGCACATGACTGTTTTCCAAGATGGCGCCCACATGCAAACATGAACACTACTGTCTTTTATAATCTATTTTTTTAATAAATTGTCTGTCTGTACCATCATTATGCTACAGTTGAAGTGTGGTGCTATTTTGAGCCTTGTTAGTGGTATAAAATAGCGATTTACCATGTGTCCCGAAAGCTAGCATTAGCAGCTAACCACCGGTTTGCGGTAGCTTGTTTCAAGCTAGAGACGCATTCGATTAGCATGAAAATATATCCCAGAGAACGTTCGACTCAGTACATGTTATTAACCCCTAGGTTCATTTTGCGCCGGAATTGTCCTTTAGTATGTACCATAGCATTGGAGTCAAAACAAAGCATTATTTGAGTCTTAACTTAAGGTCCATTTACTCGCTTTTTTTCTGGCAAGGACCTTGACAAGAGACTGATTAAACACTGAACAGACATCAACTGCCTGTGAACATCAGAGGGTTTAAACAAGATGGTCAGATATCATCAACCAGGAGTCGGTTGAAGAAAACGTCTGAGAAAGTTTGAGAAAACTCCATTGGCTAATAAGGGCCATGAGGTGATAGCTCTGAAAGAAAGTGGATGTTGACTTCAATGTTGTTGTTTTTATGTCAAATTTGATAATTTTGAATTTTTTTATTTTCATAAGCTGCTTCTATATTCTATTACAAATTACAAATCTTTTCTCTGCAATGAAAGAACATTCAGTTACTTTCAATGAAAATGTTGGTATAACAATTCTGATATGTATCTTAAAGGACACAACTCCCTGCTTACTGTCAACAACAAATGTTTATTGAAGTCAAACAAAAGATATTAGGCAGAGGAATTTTAGTTAACCAACTGTGCTGTGAGGAGCTGCAGAGTCGGGTGATGATCTCTCTTTACATTGTCATTTGCCACATTGTTATGAATATCTATATAGCCACGTTAAGTTTTAATGGTGCAACTACTACTGCAACAAGCTAGTTGTTAAGAACTTAGGAAGGGCTTCAGGCAGAGGCTTGCCGGTGCAACCCAATCAGGATTGGTCATGGCAGGATTGTCATCTGTGATGTACTTTTTCTCCATTTTGTTTTGTCACATCTATACTCTTTTTGTGCAACCTTCTACATTCTGGCCTGATGTCTCTTCCTGCCTACAATTACAAAATAAATTAGATAAAGGACTTTCACCTATTTGCTGCCTTAATATTAGCTCAATCTGAAATAGAACACCCCAGACACGCAAGTTTTTTCTTTGGCTCCACCAGGGTTCAGCTGGGTCTTACAGAAGGAGGTTTTGATTTCTTGTCCTGTTTCATGGTAGGTCTCCACCACTTTGTTACTGTGTGAGCCATTGTCTGATCATGTTCCTTGACCCATACTCTGACCTCTGGTGACAGCAATCAACAGAACTGTTCGAGAATGAGAATCTCACTAAACCTGTTCTGTGGTTCTGCTTGGTCACTTCCACTTGTGGGAGAGTTCCCTTGGTGGCAGATCTCCCAGGGGGCCTTGTCCTGCTTGATGTCAAACTCTGTGGGCTTCAGTCTGAAGACTTCTACAATGACTTCACAGTTGGCTAACAGGCATGTGATATATAGAATATAGCATCTTTTTTTCGCAATTCAAATTGTGAAAAGAAAATTGACTGTCTGATGGAAAATGGAATACTATTGTGATGCCCTTTTTATAGATCAACCATGAAGTTAAAACACACAAGCCCGCAGTGGACACCTAAACTACACCAAACAAGGCACATTTATATTTTGGTTCAGCAAAAATATTTGATATCTCGTCTTTCTGGACAGTGCATGTATTAGTTATTTCACTGTAACATATTGCACAATAACCTCTACATTTGATGAAGCACTCCTGAACAAAAGTATTACAGATTAAATAATAACAGACAGGCTTCTTGGACTTTTTTGGACACATGTGAGACCAATACAATCGGAGGTGTTGTAGTGCTTCAGCCCCAGAATAAAAAGGGCTGCTGTAAGTTTTTTTTAAAAGCCCCCAGATGTCACTGTGTTTGCTGCATTTTTAGCCTCGATGGCTTTGAATCTTTTTCGGCGCAAATAAAAAGAAAGTCCCAAAGCTTCATAAGGTTTTGTTTATTCCAACTTTCAGTGCTAATCCAGCAAATAGAGAGCAATATATGTACAGAGGTGGAAATTGACAGTGTATGTCAGACTTTACTGAGGGAAATCAGAGTTGACTTCTCTGTTTTTTAACTGTAATCACAATCCTTTGCTAATCTTAATCCTTTCTTTAATTATAGTTGCCTAACCTTAAACATGGATCGAATGAGTACATGTAATTAGGAGTCATTTGTAGTGATGAACCTACAGAGAATTAACACCCGACTCCACAGATCTCCTAAAACCGGCTCAGACTGCCAATCTGGCAATTCTGGCAAATGCAAGATGGGTCTAGTGCAAGGCCACCACCATCAGTGCAGGGATAAAAAAATGTGTGAAAAAAATGTTCCTGCCAGCCACGGCTTTCATAATATTGGAACCGGTCCAGACAAAAAGTGCCTAGGCCGGATTTTGTTCCCAGTTTAAATGCTGCTCTCAGCCCTACAGAGTGTTTTAGTGTCTTTCAAGCCCAAACTACTGTTTTGTTTCAGTCTCTCGGCTCTCATCAACCTTGTAATAGCCACAGCATTGTAACATAGTGGTGCATTTCACAGCTAAAGAGCCATGTATTTCTATCAAGAGCTAGTGGAGAGCAAACTAGAGCTTAAAGTGAATATTAGACTTACATTCATCAGTGGCCAGCCACAAGTCAAAATTGCTTTTTGCCTGCTGGATACCAGCTAAACAACAACAACTTTATAAGTTGATAATGTGTCAGTGTTGTTTATGCTGCTTGTTCTGCTGTCCTCAAAGTGGCCAAAAAATCAATTAATGCTGCTTTAACAAAACCTTAACCTTACAAGCTAACACGGTGGTTAACTTACAGTTAACAAAGGTTAACATGTAGGTGCCTAACATGAACCATGGTTTATTTGCTGTAATCATCAAATAACTTCAACCATGTTGGCATTTATTTTACTATTTTGTAGAGAAATATATTTTTCTAAAACATTGGCATTGGTTATTTAACATAATGCTGTGTTTTGCTGAACAGGGTTGCCTAAGCATAGGTTGAGGTTTTATGTTATGAAATATGATCATGAAAATAAAGTTATCAAACATGTCATTCTAGGTATTTCCTATTCAGCTGGTTCAAATTGATAGAAATTGAGCAGTCATTGGTGAGTGTTTTTCATGGCCTGTATGTTACATAGTGTATCACATGGTGTGCAGTGCTGCTGAGCAGGTAGGTTAACTTGATACAAGTTGACTCTAAGGAGTGTGTTGTGACGTATATGTGCAAAGGACATAAGCAAGGCCCAAACTGGTCACGATGACATCTTTGCATTGCAAATACTGTAAGTGTACCATAAGATACAAATGTTCCAGTGTGTAAGGGTGAGATGTCTGGAGTACTGTGATAATAACTTCATATAGTTACAGGTGAGCAGAGAGTAAAAGACAGCCTACACGGAAGGAAATGAAAAGAAAAAGAAGATACTTATGATAGTATATGAGATGAAAAGTGCTTTATTCTAACCACAAAATAATTTTTTCATTTGGTGTTTCATTGCAGAACTGGTCTACATCTCTCCAGTATTCTACTCCAAATTACACATATGTTCTCTTCAATGAAACACATCCATTTATTTTCAATGACCAACAACCGTCAACAACAATTGAAGTCAGACAACAGATACTATGAAGAGGATTTTTTTAGAACATTTACATTCATGTTTGTCTAGTTAAGACAGAAAATATGGCTCACACTGTAATTTCAGATACCACCTCAGTGGCAGAAATCTACTTCTCCAAGTGTAATTTCTTAAAAGTATTTTTTTATGTCTATTTGTAAATACATACAATAAATAATATGTAAGATAGATTATAAAAACAGACAACATGCTGAATCACAGCATGTTTACCTTATCTTAAATCGAGAAGTTATAGTTAATTTCTCAAATTTGTATACAAATGCTATATCTACTCCAAGCACAAGTCAGAAAATATGACTCAAACTGTAATTTCAAATACCAGTGGCAGAAGTGTAATTTCTTAAAAGTATTTTTTATTTGTAATACATTTTTCATTTGTAAGATAGATTATAACTCGGAGATGCACCGATTGACCGGCTGGTGACCGGAATTGGCCGATTTTCAAGTCATCGGCCATGACCAGTGACCTGCCGGTTAGTCTGACATATGTCGATTTTATGCCGGTCAAATTCACTCGGGAGGCGCATGATTTACATCGCGCAACATCAGCACCACACGTGCACATGCAGGGTTTCCGCAATATGCATGTAGCAGCGGCGCACTGCCGCTCAATCAGCTGTTTATGAAATGTCATAAAGTCGTAATTATACACGGCTCTGCAGAGCCGTCTGCTCTACTGATCTCAGGCGAACAGTCAGCCGCTCTCACTCTCTCCTCTGAGGCTGAATAACTGGAACATGAAAACCGCACTCACGCGGGTCCCGTGAAATATGACAGCTACAGTTTATCGGAAGATAGCGTTGGGCACACTGACTTTGATGAATTTACTGTTTATCAGACCCCAGCTGAGACAAGAAGCTAACGTTAGCAAACGCTGTGGTCGCTCTGCCTCTGACGCCCTGCTGGCCGCTGTGTAAAAAAAAAAAAGAGACGCTGTATTCCTCCGACACGCTGTATTAACGTTACTGTTTAAAACGCTTTCCAGGTTAGTGGGGATGCATAACGCTCAAAACCAACATTAAAAACCTACCGCCAGCTGATGTTAGCAGCAGATAAGCCTGTTGACAGCAACGGTATTGTTCATATTTATGCACAATGACAAATAAAGCAAACTTGCTAAAAAAGGAACTACACGCTGTTTTCAGGTAACGTTACTGTTGACGTTCAAACAGGCCTGTGTGTGTGTTTTGAGAAATATCTTTATACTGCAAGGCTATATTTATTTTATTTTTATTTGTTATTTATATATTATTTTCTTGCCCTTACCTGTTTTCCCTGTTTTCATACATACAGAAGTTTAGTTTGCTAAATATATAAAAAAAAATGTAGTTGGATATTGGATGTGAAAAGAAGGAAATGGTTCTTCCATAATGTTGCACTTTAGATGTGTGTGAATTTCCCCCACCAGAAGTCATTTATATAGTTCTATTTTATAGTGATCAATTATCTATTCAAAAAATGTTCTATGTTCTATGAAAAATGGTACATTTTCTATTAAAGAAAAGATGGAAAATAAATATTTGTGTGTGCTGTAAAGTGGTTAGAGAAAATGAAATCGGCATCGGCTAAAATCGGTATCGGTAATAAAAATTGCAATCGGTGCATCTCTAATTATAACAACATGCTGTACCTGTGCTTTACCTGTTCTAAATCTAGAACTTACAGTTCTCAAAATTGTAAATACAAATCTATTCCTCTTCCAACACAAGCACAAATCCAGAATACAGCTAAAAGATTAACTAATAAAACATGCATCTACATATACAGGCTCTGAACTAAATGTACTCTATATTCCTAAGCAAAGAAAATTCCTTCTCTCCAAACAGTCCCTTTGTGTCAAAATCTCCCCGGTCTTGGACATTGTCCCACAGTTCATCCTGGGTGCAGGGCAGGCAGGCAGTGGTTGCAGCAGAGGCTTCCCGTTCACCCACAGCCACTCTCCTGCCAGGAAACGTAGACCTATCCATACCTCTGGTGTCTGGGCATCCAGGATCGCTGTTCTGGCATCCGAGTTGTCGCCTCCAAAGTCCATGTCTGGAAGATCGTAGGTATTAACTGAGAATGGGTTGTTTGAATTGGAATGAAGATTCCTGCAGTGTTCCAGAGCCTCCTCCCATGTCTTGTTCTCTTTCACCAAGATTGGATTATCATCGTAACACAGAAATGCATGTTGTTCAGCGCAGACTATATCATACCAATATAAACTTCCCGTAACAACACAATTCTCGTTTCCCAGGTTGTTATCAGGCTGATTTTTGGAGGAACTCCACTGTCTATAACTGCTTTGCTCTCCATCAGTCCAAATCCAGTCATTTTGATTATGTTGGTCTCTTTGGAGACCAATCCAACAGAGATTGTTGCCCTGATAATGGCATGGACTCTGTACTTCATCAAAGTCATTCTGATTTCTAAAAGTGGCCAGGTCAATATGATACTCCCTGCAGTACTTTTGGGCCAAAGTCCAGTTCATTTGGCGAGAGACATAAACATACCTTCTTTGAAAGGTCTGCACGAGCAGAGGAAGGTAGAAGATGAAGTTAAGGATGACGATGAAGAGACGGGTGGAGCTGCTCTTCGTCAACATGATTCTCCAGAAGTGACTTGACTTTGCTCCAGGGCAGCGTTGACTTTCAGCATTCAGATCATTCTACTCTACCTCCCTTGTTAAATATCTAAAGTTTGAAGCCTAGAATTCACTTGGACAGTCCTACCATGAGGAGGGCCCTGGTCAAACTGACCAATTATATTGCCCACGTTAATATGGGATGGCATCAGAACACACACAACAAACAGGCCTGCCCAGTGACGGAATCATTTAACTATTTTATCAGATTATTAATACCGATGCATTACCTTGTACTTGGCATTTTAATGTTATAGTTAGTGAATATGGAGATTCATTTTATAATGCTATTTTTGCTTTATTAACAGGCACAGTGCCCATTGAAATACTTTGCTGTTTTAAGGCAAAATGTTTATTTTTCTTCCATCTGTGGTGGTTCATCATCCGTAGGCAGTTGTTGCAAAGTCACTCTTGGAGTTGAATGTTTGAAACACTGTCAACCAATGACTATATATTTCAAGTAAATATGTACAGCATACAACACCCTCTATCCTATTGACTCTTGCTTTGGATGATGAAAAACCCCTAAACTAACCCCTTAAATGTGGGGAAAATGGAAGAAACCTCAGAAAGAGCTGAGGAGTGATCTCTCTCCCAGGACGAACAGACATGCAATAGAATAGAAATTCAGATATGTCTTATATTAATGATAATACAGCAGTCAACTAAAGTACAAGTTGCCTCTAAAATGTAGAAGTATAAGTGGCATAAATGTAATTTGCACTATACTTAAGTAAATGTACTAACACATGTTCCACAAATTTTTTTGTTTTTATTTTACCAGGGAAAAGAATCACATTGAGATTATAATCTCTTTTACAAGTGCCAAGAAGGCTGCACATGAAGGATACACTTTAACAGACAACAATTAACAGACAAACTGTGATGGACTGCAAAAATAAATAAGAAATAAAAACAGAACACATTTTAAAAACAAGCGCAGACATGTTGATATATGATGATTTTGCAAGTCATTCCATGAAGTTGGAGCACTGTAACTAAAAGCAGTTTTGCCAAACCCTGTTTTAGTTTGTGGAACATCATACAGTATGCATCTACTTGATCTTAGGTTGTATTCAGATCTACTAGATGTTAAAAGTGTAGTTAAATATGAAAGAGTTTGTCCAGTTATTGATTTGTACACAAAGGTCAACCAATGTTTGAACCTTCTTGTGTTGAGTGAGGGCCAACCTACCTCTTCTATCTCATATAATACACAGTGATGGGTAGAGTGCTTTGTATGCGTTATAAATCTCAGTGCTGAATGATATACAGAATCCAATGATTTTAACAGGGTCTTTGTGGAGTGTCTGTAAAACACATCTCCATAGTCTAAAACTGGCAAAAAAAAGTAGATTCAATCAGCTTTTTCTTGACTTTCTTTGTGAAGCAAGAACTGTTTCTGAAGTAAAACCCCAGCTTTAAGTTCAATTTAGTGAAATGCTCACACGTTTATTTGATTCTATTTGTTTAAGTAAATCAGAGAACCAGGCACAGCATCCTTTCATTCAAATATGTATTGCATATTATTAGGCAAACTGCAAGTCACCTTCGACATTGTTAAGGTTAAACAGGGCAGTGGAAAGAACTGACTTACTTTTGCTTGGATGAATGTGCATGGTGTTTGCAGCTAAGGTCCGTAACAGTGCCAGTGTAATCCATTTCAACCACAGGGGCCAGACAGTTTTTTAGGGGCGGAAGTGAAATAAATCCAAAAAAGATTGGCTCAGTTTAGCCGTGAAGACGTTCAGAGACACTGAAATTAGTAAACGTTTAGATGTTCACATCAAAAGGAAATAATGCACATATCATAGATACATGACTTACACATTTCTTATTTGTAAGAAAATAAGAATTTAAGACTGTAAAAATAAGATTTTTTGTATTTTCTTAGCATACATCGGGAAAGTGTCATGTGCTCTCAGCCCTATGTGCCCTGAGCCCTATGTTCCCTGAGTCCTATGTGCCCTCAGCCCTATGTTCCCTGAACCCTATGTGCCCTGAGCCCTATGTTCCCTCAGCCCTATGTTCCCTCAGCCCTATGTTCCCTCAGCCCTATGTGCCCTCAGCCCTATGTTCCCTCAGCCCTATGTTCCCTGAACCCTATGTGCCCTGAGCCCTATGTTCCCTCAGCCCTATGTGCCCTGAGCCCTATGTGCCCTGAGCCCTATGTGCCCTGAGCCCTATGTGCCCTGAGCCCTATGTTCCCTCAACCCTATGTTCCCTCAGCCCTATGTTCCCTGAACCCTATGTGCCCTGAGCCCTATGTTCCCTCAGCCCTATGTTCCCTCAGCCCTATGTGCCCTGAGCCCTAACCCTAACTCCTAAACAAAGATTATCAGTATAACTGCAGCAATGAATACAAAGTCCCATATCCAAAACTTAAAATACGACCGGGAGTGGAGTATGTGGGCTGAGGGAACATAGGGCCTAATTTTGATGCAGGGAACATTTTATAGAAATGAGGGGACATAGGGCTGAGGGAACATAAGAATGACCCCCATACATCAATATACAGCACTACAAAGCATATTCTCTGATACAGATACAGAACAGTATTGAACACTAAAAGATTGTAGATTAAAAACATTCACAGATCTAACATGTTCACATCCAAATGTATCAAATACATGGGATACATGAATTACTCACAGTCTACAAGGTCTGCAGTGTTCTTGTTACTTTAAGCTCATTGTGCAGCACAGCTTGAACACAAAACGCAAATGAGGATATTCTCACCAGCAGTAGCAGCCCTTCTGCACAGGCTCATTCACAGATCGCACAGTCAACAGGTGATGGAACAACCAATAAATGCAACTATTCAAAGCCCTGCAGGCTCTGTCCCTGCGACTGTGTCCGTGTAGACTGTGCACTGTAACAGAACAGCTGTGGTGTCCAGGCAAACAACCTGCAGTACATAATATGACTTGCTTGATGTGTTATTGTTATTAAGGAGTTAAATACGCAGACGGCAACAGAGACACATTTAACCATCGGGAAAGAAAGCAGGGAGCAAAGAGTCTGACAGACAGATGGCACAGAGAGCGTGTGTATCACTTTGACTTACTTTATTTCAGGTCCATTCTCCTTTTCTTTCATGTAGATGAAATGTCCATATAATGCCCCACTGCATATGTCGCTGTGATGGTCATTGTGACAGACAGTGTTGGGCAAGTTACTTCCAAAATGTAATACATGGTAGATTACTAGTTACTGTCATTTGAGAGTAATTAGTTATATTACAATATTACTGTGTCAAAATTGTAATGCTTTACACTACTTTTGAGTTACTTTCACCAAAATAAAAGCGGAATTAGGACTTGGCAGGTAGTATTCTGAATTTCACCACGGGATCAACAAAGTCTCATCTTTATCCACTATATACATCAACATTTATTCATATTATTTTGTATTATTAATCTGAATCTGCAAAGTAACTAAAGCTCTAAAATAAATAGTTAAGTAAAACATACAGTAGCCTACTTGACTCTGAATTGTGGTGGACTAGAAGTAGCCTAGTAAGTAGGAGAAAATGAAAATATTCATTTAAAAGCACCTTACAATTGAATCGAAGTAGCCTACGATATAGTTTCTTTCCACTGTTGATAAAATGTAATGATATTACATATAGCAAGACTAAACACTAATTACTGAGATGTTGTTATCTGTCAGTTGCTCGGGCACATTTCTGTCGGCACTGACAGGACACAGATGTCCCTATCCTACCGTCTCTGGTTCTGGCCCTGACCACGGGAACAGTGACAGGACACAGATGTCCCTATTCTACCGTCTCTGGTTCTGGCTCTGACCACGGGAACAGTGACAGGACACAGATGTCCCTATCCTACCGTCTCTGGTTCTGGCCCTGACCACGGGAACAGTGACGGGACAGCTCGCTTCAACGCAGCGTAAAAAACTCCTGAAAATAATGTCCATGTTGCAAATGTATCCGTCTCTGCAGTCATTTCAACCACCGAATACAGCAACGGGAAATAACACTCGCAGACTTTTTTTTTCTGTGCTAAAATGTTTTGCGGTGTTAGTGAATTCTTAAAAAAAACAAATGCCACTAAATGTCGGGTTAAAATGCGTTGTAACTCGCGTTACTGAGATTGTAACAGGCATTTTATTAGTAATGCGTTATATTACTGCGTTACAGCAAAAAGGAATACATTACTGTAATTGCTTTACTTTTGTAACCCGTTACTCCCATCACTGTTGACAGAACTCCATCGATGCTTTTAGGATGTCGACTGCCTGTCCTCACTCCGATAGAGTTACAAAGGCTGGCTGAAGTTTACCAGCTGGTACAATCACAGTACAAAATAAGCACCAGCCAAATGCTGGTAAAATATGCAAGTGGCTCACTCACCAGCCACCAAACCAATGGTAATCTATTGCATGGCTGGTAAAATTTTAACTATTTAACTACTTCAACTCACTAGCCATTTGGCTGGTGGGCAAAAAAAGTTAATTTTGCACCCTGGTTACAATCCAGAGGGTTGCTTTTTCAGTCATTAGACAAAACTATTATATTATATTTATCAAAATCACAGTGATCACTATTAGTGATCACTAGGGAGTCCGCCTTGCTTTGGTTGTTGAGAGAAAACCCCACTGCAGTTGCTACACGGGTCCAGGTTTGTTGCAATAGGGGCACTGGCAGCCCTGGCCCCCACCTAGACCCGCCACAGGTCCTAAAATATTTTAAAGGTCCCATGACATGGTGCTTTTTGGATGCTTTTATATAGACCTTAGTGGTCCCCTAATACTGTATCTGAAGTCTCTTTACATTGTCATTTAGATAGTTAAGACTGGCTCACACTGTAATTTCAGATACCACCTCAGTGGCAGAAATCTACTTCACCAAGTGTAATTTCTTAAAAGTCTTTTTTTTATTACTATTTGTAAATACATATTAAATACAATAAATACATATGTAAGATAGATTATAACAACAGACAACATGCTGAATCACAGCATGTTTACCTTATCTTAAATCTAGAAGTTATAGTTAATTTCTCAAATTTGTATACAAATGCTATATCTACTCCAAGCACAAGTCAGAAAATATGACTCAAACTGTAATTTCAAATACCAGTGGCAAAATTCTACTTCTCGAAGTGTAATTTCTTAAAAGTATTTTTTTTTATTTGTAATACATTTTTCATTTGTAACATAGATTATAACAACAGACAACATGCTGTACCTGTGCTTTACCTGTTCTAAATCTAGAACATCTACAACAATCTGTTCTCTTTCACCAAGATTGGATTATCATCGTAACACAGAAATGCATGTTGTTCAGCGCAGGCTACATCATACCAATATAAACTTCCCGTACCAACACAATTCTCATCTCCCTGGTAGTTATCAGGCTGATTTTTGGAGGAACTCCACTGTCTATAACTGCTTTGCTCTCCATCAGTCCAAATCCAGTCATTTTGATTATGTTGGTCTCTTTGGAGACCAATCCAACAGAGATTGTTGCCCTGATAATGGCATGGACTCTGTACTTCATCAAAGTCATTCTGATTTCTAAAAGTGGCCAGGTCAATATGATACTCCCTGCAGTACTTTTGGGCCAAAGTCCAGTTCATTTGGCGAGAGACATAAACATACCTTCTTTGAAAGGTCTGCACAAGCAGAGGAAGGTAGAAGATGAAGTTAAGGATGATGATGAAGAGACGGGTGGAGCTGCTCTTCGTCAACATGATTCTCCAGAAGTGACTTGACTTTGCTCCAGGGCAGCGTTGACTTTCAGCATTCAGATCTCTCTACTCTATTCTGTTTACTACATCACAAATCCAGTTACTATTGAAAGGATGCTGAAATTGGCTCGGACAGTCCTACCAGCCCTCCCCTATATCAAACTGGACAATTATATCATCAGCATTAATATGGGATGGCATCAGAACACACACACACACACACACACACACACACACACACACACACACACACAACATTAAAGGAACTATTTAATTTCATTTGCATACTTACTTTTGCTTTTTTGCTTATGCAATATTTCAAGTATTCAAAGTAAAGATATAGTAGACTATAGTTAGTGAAGATGGAGATTAATTTAATAATGTATTCATTGCTTTATCAACAGGCACAGAATTCCAGATATGTTTTACATAATACACAATAGTAGGAATAGCAGTCAACTAAATATAATAGAGTAAACACAAAAAATGCCTCTAAAATGTAGAAGTATAAATGGCATAAAAAGTCAATTGCACTATACTAAATGTACTGACACATGTTCCACAATTCTCACACCTTTTTTCTATTTGTTTAAGTAAATCAGAGAACCAGGCACAGCATCCTTTCAGTCAAATATGTATTGCATATTATTATGTAAACTGCAAGTCAGTATCAACATGGCCGAGGTTAAACAGGGCAGTGGAAAGGTGTGTGTGTGTGTGTGTGTGTGTGTGTGTGTGTGTGTGTGTGTGTGTGTGTGTGTGTGTGTGTGTGTGTGTGTGTGTGTGTGTGTGTGTGTGTGTGTGTGTGTGTGTGTGTGTGCACCATAGCCTTCAGTTTTTCTTTCAAACTGGTCACAATGACATCTTTGCATTGCAAATACTTTAAGTGCATAGAAGATACAAATATGTCAGGGTGTGTGTGCGGGTGACGGTGTTTTGAGTGAAAGTAATAATAAGTTCATAGAGGTGAGCAGAGAGTAAAAGACACCCTGCAGAGAAGGAAATGAAGAGAAAAAGAAGATACTTTTGATAGGAGACATGAGATAAAATATGCTTTACTCCAACCACAAAATAACTTATGTCCTTTGGTGTTTCCTTTTAGAACTGGTCTACATCTCTCCAGTTGCTGCTCCGCCAAACAAAACTAAGACAAATATCTGCTTTGCAGTAGACATCATATGGTATTTTCAGTTCCCATACATCCTTTAGAAACAAATAGTTTTTCCCACTGACAAGCAATTCATCACACTGACTTCCAGATGATGTCAGCGAGTGAGCAGTGGGGGTCAGGATGGGCAAAGGAAAAAAAAATCTCATCTAGTACAGATGTTGTGAAGATACATGACACTAAAGACAATGCTATGTAGATGAAGCTGTGTGGTCCAATTATGATTTGGAATCTTTTAAGGTAGTCACAGACACAGACATGTCATCTTTAACTGTGGACAGTGTAAGGGACCGGTCATAACATGTGTAGTGTGTGTAATGTCTCACACTTGTGTCTTAAGGGTCAAGTTTATGTTTTTTTTTTTAGTTATGACTGCCTCTTCCTGTTTTATTTTGAAATGTACTCTTTGTCTCAATCATTCAGATTCACTCAGTCATTCCGATTGCATCACATAGCTTCACTTCCTGTCTTTGGCCGTTTTCTAAATTGCCTACTACATACTATAGACAAATGCTGTATGCAGTACCTACTGCATACTGTGTTCATCAGTAGTATGCAGTATAAAACAGTTAAATCGTTTAATACTAGGCCAAGCTGAGCCTTTGAACAAGCTCTTAAAGCACTGGACAAAAAATGAACTTACACCACTATTGCAAATGAAAAATATATTGGGCCCAATCTTGCACCCAGCGCAATTGACTTTGTACACCGACGCATGTATCATTCCTATTTTGCACCCGACGCACTGCGGATTTTTCCTTCCACAAACTCACGTCGGTAAATTAGGAAATAAACTTGCGCTCCCGGGGACGGTTCAGCAAAAAGAGGAGGCGTGTTCCGGCGCAAACGTTCCCAAGTGCTATTTTGCAGTTTCAAAAAACAGTTCCGCCACAGACCAGGAAAAACCTGGTCTAAAGTCAGTGGTGCGTTATTCAGATGCTATTTTAAGGGCGCATGCTTGGCCGTAATGTAGAGTGTGCACACCGCGCATACACTTTGCTTCTCTCATCTCACGGACCCAGCAGTTCCCATTTTTGCAAACCATACATAAATACAAGGAAAAATATGACCTTGTTTTACACATTTCCATGAATCATGGATGTGTTGATGACATAAATGAGGAAATATTAGAGGACTTAAGGAGATGTGGTGTTGAACTACATGTGCCGATGCCACTTAACCCAAATGCCCCAGCAGCAAAAATATTACCATGCATTCATAACCTTGTGATTCAGTGAGAGTGAGCCCAACATATCGACAAGTATGTTTTTGTGACATTTCTTTATTTACATTTTGACAAAAAGAAAAACCAATAGCAAACGTCGGTCTCCTCGGCTGTGAACAGCTCCTGGCGTGCGCCCATGGATGTGTTAAGAGCGTGTGCCTAGCAAATCCACCATTATAATAGCAATCCGCCATGGAACAAGCGCGCCTGCTTTTAAAGGGAATGTGAGATAATGCTCTGATTGGTTTATTGCACGTTACGCCCAAACCACACCTATGAGTAATATAGCTACTTCAGACCAAACCAGATTTGCATCGGGCACATTATCCCGCCGGTATAATTGCAACAGCACCCGAGATCTGCCCACAAAGCTACTTGCATTTGGTGTTTGATATTTGCGTTTCAGCTCGTTAAAATAGGGCCCATTGACTTATTAAACTTTGAATCTTTTTGTTTATGACCATTGTCTGTTTATTTTATAAGATGCTGCATGGTTTAGCTCCAACACCCCTTAAACCAGTTAGTCTAACAGCTCATGGTGACATAAGACAAACAAGATATTCCATGAGGGGAGACGTTATAATAAAGCATTTGCTCAAACTTTTTCAGTTACATGAACACAACCGTTAAGTCTACATAATATATGCCAAAGCATGTTACCACTTTATCTACCATACAAACTGAAACTTGGCGTCGTTACTCCCAACACTGTTCATAGTACAGGCCTTAGGCCTGCCTTGTTGCATGATCCAAAGTTTCTTCAAAACTTGCCATTTTCATCGTGTAGTTTGCTATTGCAAAGTTTGTTTTTTCCCAAAGTGAGCAGTTTTGAGAGTTTTGCAAGGCGAGGGACACCGGCATCTGTCGTTGATCCAGACTACCTGGTTTGTAATAAACCCTCTTGTGAACTGATACCCTGCCTTGAGTTGTGCATTTGAGTCCATACCTTATTTAGATCTGATAGTGTGTGTACAACACAGGATTTACAGTACACAGACCTCAAACATCAGCAATGTGATTTTCATAAGAGCTCGTTGCTTGCAACTGATCCTTGACTCTTCTTGTTTTTTTTTCCTCTTTCATTTGTCTTTCATTTTCTCTTAAAGTGCTCATATTATACTCTTTGGCCTCTTCCTTTTCCTTTATGGTGTTATATACTCAGCAAAAAAAAGAAACTGTCACTTTCAACTGCTTTTATATTTGAAGCAAACTTAACATATGCAAATATTTGCATGAACATTAAAAGATTTAACAACTAAGACATAAACTGAACAATTTTCACAGACATGTGACTAAAGTAGCCCTCAGTATCTGGTTTGGCCACCAGCTGCATTAACTGCTGCAGTGCATCCAACCCAGTCTCATGACAGTTTGTGAAATGGTCATGTTATTGAATCTATTGATTTGTGTACTGAACACGTTAATGTTGTTATTTTCGTGTGGTGAGCAGGGGCGCAACTACATAGTGTCAGAGGGGTATGCAGCAACAATTTTGGCGCCCCCCTCCCCCCCCCACAAAAAACAAATAAATAAGTGTGCCGGACATCATCATGTATGGGCTTTAAATAAAAAAGGTTTATTTTAAAGTATATCAGCCACTGTAGGCCTACCAAAATTATAAATAATTATATGGTAATTAATATATTACATATTTATAAATATGGGCTTGACATTAACAGTTGCCCTTGGCAACCAAATTGTGACAAGTGGCAACCTAATCATCACCCCTGGTTGCCCCCGTGGCAACCACATTATTGTAGTCCACTTTTTTCTTGTACTGTATTTTCATTACAATAAATAAATCATCATTGATGGCATTTGAGCATATGCATTGCGGATGTTTAAATTTGCGTTCTGATTTGTTTACTACGTTCCCGCTGTCAGACATAGGCTAATTGTTATATTTTCCATCTTTGTCTGCACTATTTCTTTGCCCAAAAAGGACACAGTGAATAGGTTGGTCAACATATTAAGAAATTAATCTGTTGGTATCAAGTGGCTCCCCCTACACTTCCACCTAATGTTAGCCCTACCTGCTGCCTTCCCCTGTCTTTCCTGATCCACCATCCTCACACCTGAATGGAATGAACTCACTGTTAAATATAGCAGATCTAAATTCAATTCTTAAATCAGCCTAGTGATGGCATCCGATAAGACAACTATTATGCAGGTTGTGCTGCTGTTGAAATTACATTCACATTTTGGATTTTGAAGTACAAATATGGCGAGCCACTTAGCACAGACCTTTAAAGAGAGAGAGAGATGTGACCCTGTACAGCTTCCATGTCACTCAACAAATGTAACTATAGGCCTAGCCTGTCTGACAGCTAATGGTAAAACAAAACAACAAAACAAAATCTATTAATGATTCCATGGTAAACCAGAGTTATTGCATTAGTTATGTTTTCCAGATTCTTGTCATTTATTGTACATGCTACCTTATATTTACCAGTTTTCAGCTCAGCAACCTCGGTTTTGCATACTCTAAGCTAGCTTTAAACCCCATTTGGCTGCTACATTCTCAGTGTTAGCAAATGCTAGCTAGTCCATTAACATGAATATTTGCAAGCCTCCAAGCACAGACGTCACACTTTAAATCCTACCTGTTGCCTTTCACCATCCACTTATTTAACTGCTGTTGCATCCATTGACATGCCATCTCCTTTTCCCTCTTTCTTTTTCTATTTTAGCACCCAACAGCTTTTTTGCTTTATCCATCTTTTTCCATAGACGACAATTAACTACTCATACCTGCTCGCTCAGCGCTCACGGCGCCCCTGCTCGCGATATTACGAATCCTACTATGGTCACGCCAAGACCAGCACTTCAATTTTTAACCATCGCTTTGGCGCCCCCCATGGTGCTGCGCCCCTATGCGCCGCATATAGCACATACCCACTTTTTGCAACACTGGTGGTGAGTATGAATTTTAAAGTAATGTATTTCAATGGGAAGCATATTTCGTGATCACAGAACAATTACGGTAGCGAGTAGTATTGATAAGGCGAGTTGGTGAAAGTCCTGTGTTGTTTGACCCATCCACCACCCCAACCAACCTCCCTACGCAGATATTCGGGCTTTCATACTACTCGTTATCATCGTCACTCCTAACTACGTCTTATTGACTTTACATTGGCATTGTTTTCCGTGGTGGTCACACGGAATTTTCACACACTCCGTGCCACCACCACGTAATGCGGCGTTAACAGTAGAGTTGAGCCGGATACCCGGCTGAAACGAGTATCCGGTACGGATAAAGCACTTTTGCCGAGTACGAGTATTATACGAGTAATACGAGTCAATATCTGTGCTCAGATTGAATAAAAATCCTCATTGGGTAGTTGACTGTGTCTGCGTTCTGTGATAGGCTAGTCGTCACAGCGCCCCTCCCCTACACACATACAGATTTATTGTGTTGCTGTGTCTCGCTCTGCTCACTCACACACAGAACTCTGTCTCTCCCTCTCTGTCTCTCCCTCAGTCACTCAGGTTCGCGGGTCTTTTCTGTTAACGTTTAGGGTTTCTTCAGCTTCAGGTTTGTTTTTTACTTCGGTTTGTAGTACTTCCTTATTAACCAGTAGAGTTCTGGTAAACGTGGGGTTTGTTCAGACGTGGTGCTTGGTAGAATGCGACTCGCGTTGCGTCTCTGCCTGTCGGAGATTTTTTTTCTTTTTTAAACCGTCAGCTGGCTCTAAACAGATCTGAAAAACAGCGTCGGACTATTTGATCCGTAGAACACAGTCTCCCCCGCCCCCCTCTCTCTCTTTCTCTCTCTCTCTCTCTCTCTGTCTCTCTCTTACTCACACACACTCACACACACACTCACTCACACACTCACACACTCACACACACACACACACACACACACACACACACACACACACACACACACACATACCTGGTGTGGAAATAAAAAAAATAAAAAAGAACCAAAAAAAAAAAAAAAGTGTGATTTTATGATCACACTGATCATAAAAAAATTAAAAGTTAAAAAAAGAAAGTTATGTTGAGTATGAAAACTCTTGTTCATTACATTTTACTTCATAATTGCAACCGCATGTGTTGTATTCATTGTTGCAAAACTTGTTCTGTATATAGTTTGTTTGTTATCGTGATCAAAACCATTGATCTGAAGCTCAATGCTGATGCTGTCATGTAAATAGTTTTCTAATCAGCAATAAATATAACAATTTCTGATCAACCCATATCAATTGCATGCTTAAAATAACATACCGGTTAAAGCCCCGCCCATTTCAAGACAACCCGACCCACTTCCGGATTAAATCCCGCCCAC
Source organism: Sander lucioperca (assembly GCF_008315115.2). Classification (NCBI taxonomy): domain Eukaryota; kingdom Metazoa; phylum Chordata; class Actinopteri; order Perciformes; family Percidae; genus Sander; species Sander lucioperca. The sequence continues at coordinate 45,292,103 of NC_050175.1, read as the reverse complement.
TTTCGGGTTAGGCCCCGCCCAGTCCGAGTACAGATACAGATACAGATAATTCATATGGTTAACAGATACAGATACAGATAATGCTGTACTCGCTCATCCCTAGTTAACAGTTTGTGATCATTTCATGGAATTCTGTGAGACCAGGCTGAAGATGGAACAGAAGTGAGATGCCTCACTCTGTAGCTAAAACAGAGAGCTCAACACACAGGGTGAAAAGAGGAGCTGCAGTAATGTGCAGTACAACAAAAATATGTTTTCTGAAAATTAAACCATGTAAACCTATTCTGATATAACCTCTAAATACAATTGTGAACCTGAAAATGAGCATAATATGAGCACTTTAACATCATTCTAAAAGTCCTGCAATGTAGACATTTTGAGAAGCTCATGAACAGGTGCCATATTGCCGCCACACTGCAGTACAGACAGCCCTCATGTGCGATATCAGAAACTTTAAAGCAATATCTCACTTGTGTAGGACATTTTTCCTTTTTTGCACACATGCCTCAACCACTGATATTGGCTGCCCCAGGTATCTATAATACCTCATTTGCTTTCAACTTAAAAAATCTGAAGATGCTTACAGCAATGTGAGGCTTTTTTTTTCTCTGCGCAGCATACTTTAAAAGAGGTTATTCTGCCTTGTGCAGACAGTAGGCAAACATGTTGTGAAGTTACTGAAGCTCACACAGAAACACCATGAAATAACACTGGGCAATACTTCAAATCAAATACTGTCAAGTTTACATCTGTGAACACTGGACATCTCAGAAGGCAACCGATGTAGCCTTGAGTATGTGTATCAGGTCCCATGCAATGAACTATGACTAGTTTAGCATCATTTCCATTTCAGCTAGTCAGCTAAGCAGGGGTATCTGCTCTTTCCAGTTTGGAAAGCCTGAATCTGTGTGGTGAGTTGACTGAAGGACATCCAGCTTGGGCACTGCAATTCATCTTGAGGCATTTTTAAGCTATGAGAGTATTTACTCTAACAGTAACAGACTAACCATCTTAATGGTGCAGCCCTCGGGATGATGACTTGTTGTACACAAACAGTTTAAAAGAATGGAACCATAAATTGTATGCACCATCTGATAAAGATTTCAGGGATATTACAGGGATATACTATAAGAGATAAAGTATGATGAGGACAAAATTAGCCTGGCTCAACGGAAGTACATTTCCAGGATAATTGCCTGACATCCCACGGGCTCCAACCGCCTTGCACTCCCGTATTGCTGTGGACAAAGTACAAACAGGGATACACTGGTAAGAGCTAATGATGTTTAACCATGTATCCAGCTAATTTAAATAGCTCACGTTACTGTATTGGGTGAACAGGTAACTTCATATAATATTGTAAGAGGCGTTTTCTTTTCCGGGGTGCTAATGTTCCATCAAAACAAGTTCCTTCCTGAGACTATATTGCAAAGCCACCATCCCTGCGTCCAGAGCTTAGCACCGCCCAAGATGATGATTGGTTTAAACAAATGCATTTTTTCTCCAATCCTAGAATGTATGTGTGGTGTAGCCAGACCTTACTCCACAGCACTGTGGACATAGGTCTGGCAATGCCAAGACAAAATAAAGTTATTGAATACAATGCAGAATCAGGACCTATTTTAAATCCCTTTTACATTTTTTTTTCATAAGCTTTATCTTTATTATTGTCACACATAGGCTTTATGTATTGTTTTAATGTTTGATCTGTTCTATTTGTTTATTTTCTGCTTATTTTACCTAATTTTATTCATTTGTAGTGCTTTTTTTTTTTTTTAAATCTTGACTTCCCCATGTTAAGCACAATGTAACACAATGTCAATGTTTTTGATAAAGTGTATCAGGATTATAAATATGCTAGATACTATTGTAATAACATCATTGGTATATTATGAGGATACAGGGGACAGAAATGATCATAAAGTCACCAAACAGTGTATTAAGGACAACAACTGCACTATTTAAATGTAAAATACCACAGGCAGATTACTTGTGATATTTCTCTGAGGATAAAACCACTATATTGTGCTGTTAAATTGTCATCCCAGATTTATCAGGCCAGCAAACGTGACAACAGCCCACCAGCAGCCTTTTCATTGGCTGAGATGAGACAAGATCACTTCTGAAGTGTGAGGACATTTCGGCACCGGCTAATTAATTGTAATAAGGCAGGCTGGCACATACGTTGGCAATGACAGCCATGGGGTGAGAGGCGAGGGCTCTGCTTCCCTACTGAAACCAGTGTGGAGTTTGAGCCGTCAGGCCCCTGTGCTCCTGAGACTTGCTCTGGCACTCACCTAGATACACATCTGCTCTGATTAATCGCCTGCTTCGCCCAGCGCATACATTTCATTATCAGCTTTAAGTGGGCGAAAACAACAAGGATCAGGGCATGGAGCAGAGCTGTGACGAGAGGAAAGATGAAAGGGGTGGGGGGTGGGTGGGATATGACTGGAATATATTGGGTGTGTAAAAGAGGTGGATTTCTAATGACCTCTCTCATTTATTCTCTTGGTCACATTAAATAATGTATGACCTTTATCAACCTCCATCGATAACCAGTAACCACCGATCCTATCTGCTCACACTCAGGTCCCTCAACCCTTTTATTAAAGATGACCCTATTGTACTCCTTTTCACTGTCATATTTGTACTCTTGCGGTCTACTAGAATAGGTTTACATGCTTTGATGTTCAAAAAATGCATTATGTTTCTCATACTGCCCATTGCTGCAGCTCCTCTGCATAAAACAGTCTGTCTGAGCTCTTGGCCCACTCTGTTGTGATTGGTCAGCACCTATGGGCAGCACATATGAAAAACTGGGCTGGTATTCTCAATAAATGACATCTTTAATTGAGGATTATTAAACAGGAATGTGGGCAAACGGTTTTTAGACAGTTGAGAAAAAGTGCTGTCTGTGAAAAAAAATTAGTTTTTGTTTTTCATACATCTATTACATACACAAAAAAGCTTTATAACACACTAAAAGATGGGGGAAATCTAAAAAAGCATAATCGGGGCTCTTTAATGGCTTGCCATTGTCACCACAATCAATAGATCCGACAAAAAAACCTCTAGTAAAAAGGTAAGACGTGTTGAGGTTTTGTGGGTGAAATATTTTATGACACAGGTTGCTCCCTTGTTGCAGTTTGCTGTAGTTAGCACCTGGCTGAGTAATAGTAGCGTCACCAGTTTGATCAACACCCCGATAAAGCACGCCCAGATGTTTTCACTGCAGCTGCTCGCAGTTGAGAGCCTTGCTTAAGGGCAACCTGACTACAGGTTTTGAGAAGGTTATGAAAGCTACTTGCTTCCCAGCCTTTTAAAAAGCATTCTGCAAGTGTAAGTGGTTTAGACGAGGGGGCTTTACCCTCCACAACATCACTGTTGAAGGATGAACACTTACTCAGGCTACATCCAAAGGTATTCAGCAAGATTCTCTTGTCCATCAGTCCCTCTATTGACTCTATGATTGTTCGTGTCCTTGCTTGTCAAGAGCAAAGCTCCTCTGAGTTTGGTTTCAAGATGTAGGAAAAACTCAAAAGAGCATGCTACAAACCAATTATACTTACATAGACGTTGGATTTCTTGCCAAGTGTATTGCTAGATTCCACATAGAGCAACACTGCCATCCCCTGGCATCATGTGTTCATTACTCTGACTTTTCGCCATACAGAAAGAGCAGTTATGCATGTCTGGTGTTCAGCCTTTAGAGCACAGCAGTGGAACTTGAAATGAAATGGGTCAAGGAGATGTAGATCTGGGCCATTATTGTCAAAGAGAACAATGAGCATAGACGTTGGTGTAATTGGTGGAAAAGGGTAAGCATTTGTCATGTAAATTCAGATTGGGTTCTGTGCACATACCTAATAGGGTTTCACACAATTTACAGAGGCTTTTTTTTATTGCAGCCAATGCCATATTAGCTATTCCTAACTATAATTAATATGTGACACCCTCTTTCTCCAGCACCACAGACTGAAACTGTAAAGCCATGAATTACATTGTTAAATTACATTTGAACGTATGCAACTTATGTGGTGATGTCATTATCAATCAATCATTTTCAAAATGAAACTAGTATTATTCTTGCTGATATTCGAACATCGAACTATAGTCCAAGGAACTGTAGAATAAAATTGATTTCATCATACTTATAAAAAGGTATAGTAAAATAATCATTAATAAACTAAAATGTAAAATTGAATTAGCCTTGTAGCATCGTTGATGTAGTTATGAGAGTCTACAGCAGTGCTAGCAGGACTGTAAGGCTGGCCATCAGTGCTTTTAGCTAAATGCTAATGTCAGCAGCTAACATCCTCACAATGACAATGTGACAATGTTCACCATCTTCACCATCTTTTGCATGTTAGAATGCTTTTTTGGTGCTACTTGGCACTAAACACTAAGTATTTGGAGGTACTAGACAAATTTAAATGCTGACCTGATGATGGCGCTATATGGAAAGTTTGGCTATTATTATAGAGGTTATTACAGTTCATCCTGAGGGGGACACAGATGTCTGTGTTAAATACCATGGCAATCCATCCCATAGTTGTTGAGATATTTCACTTAGAAAAACAAAAATGTCAACATCGTGGACTGGCCAACCAACATGGCAAAACATAAAAATAAATTAAAAACTACATTTCAAACTGTGGCATTGTTGATTTGCTTAAATACATAGATGGACAATCGAGTTTAAACAAGTTACAAAATACACATATAATGCAGCTCCAGTTACATTCATACATCCAGTTTGAGATGTATTTAGGTGGTATTACTCTCCTCTTACTCTCCATCTCCTGGATGGTACCATTTCTCTGTAATGACCTGTGTAGGGCTGTACAGAGACAAACTCCCTGGGATTCAGGAGTTCAGATAAAGGTGAGGTCGAAAGACACACAGATGACCGGAGACTGTCCCTCTTTGTCTGTCTCTGTCTGCCCCGCTATCTGCTGGACAGCCTGTCAATCTGTTTTCATCTACTTCTTCCTTTGACTTTGTTAACTCTCAAACAGCCCCATACGCCCTGCGCGCACACACACACACACACACACACACACACACACACACACACACACACACACACACACACACATCACTCCTTTTCAGAATAGATAAAACTCTAAATTGATTAGGAGTTACTAGATAAACTTGCTTAAGGATACCCAGAAACAATAACCTGGCAAGCAGATTGGCCTTATTGGAGGAGCTTTTCTGGAGGCATAAACAATCTGAAATTTGAGTTTAACCTTACTGTGCAAAGCCCAAGAGCCTCACACTCTGTCTGTCTGTCTGTCTGTCTGTCTGTCTGTCAGATAAAAGAAAATGTGTGATTAAGAAGAAGTAGAAGAAATAACACATTCTGGCTTTTAGGAATGAAAGGTTGTATTTGCCTAATTGCATTTACTATTTGGCATAGGTATTTTGCAGCTACAACTTTACTCGTTCTGGTATGAGCAGCAGCGTATGCTGGCAAACATACAGTAGCTAGTGTGTAATTACTGATTCAGATCATTGATTTCACAATTTTTCTCTGCGTGTGCTACTGTTGCATTTTATTAAAAACTATTATCCCATAATTGTGGTTGCTGTTCAGCAAAAAGTTAGATAATCTCACTTAAAAAGTTTACTGATTTACTGTTTTTCACAGAAGGCATTTTGAAATGTCACAGTAGGAAAAGCACAGGTGTCGGGTAAAGAAAATAAAATTAATAATGGCTGAATTCCCACTGTCATGGCTGACTGGAACACTGCTGGAAGTGAGCCTTCATTAACAGTATTACTTACACCTGCGCATTTCCTGCTATGACAAGTTGAAATGTCTGCTGTGAGAAATATTGGACTGTATTATTTCTGCCCCCAGGAAATGTGTAAAACACCAGACATCAGTCTCTGTCTATCAGATTCTTGTATTCTTTGAGTGTATCTGAAATGTGTCAAAATCTGTTACAGGGCAGACCAGAGGTTGATTAAAAAAAAAAAAAAAACTACTCTTGATGTGGCAGATTGAGTTCCAGGAAAAGTAGCCATTCAAAGTTTGCTAATTCAATATGAACAGTTGTTGCCTTTGGTTTATAGCAGGGTGGAGTGACGCTGAGATCGAAAAGTGGCTGATGGTCAGCCACTGTGGTACATAGCCATAAACGTATCCCCCGGCAGCACTGGCCGCTCACTACACCGACCTGTGCCGGTTGTGTTCCACCGGCACACCGTTTAACGGCAGGTGGACGTGTTAACGTTAGGCAACGGACATTGACAAACAGTTAAGTAATATCATTCTTGCAGATGTACCCAAAATATTAGAGCTAACATGGCTGTTGTTGGCTTCTCTACCGTAGTGACTTATTCCATGGATGTATTAACGTACCACAGTGGCATATGCCATCAGCCACCGTGGCTGGTCGGTGTAGTGAGCGGCCAGTGCCGCCAGGGGATTAGTTTATGCCGCTGTACCACAGTGGCTTATGCCATCAGCCACCGGCAAATGCCGCTGTTGTCTCCTGATTGAACAAATAAAACTCAAACTAGGTGGTACATCACTGCCTAACTGGGAGCTATTCAACCAGTTTACCCTATTGGCACTACAATCCAAGAGAAGGTGATGATGCAGTATGTTTGACTTGCCACTCTTTCCACACTACATGTCATTATAAACACAGATACAGCCATGCAAGCGTGCTGCTTCTGTCAGATCTCCGACTATGTCCCACGTATCTGTGTGAGGGTCATATTTCTCCACACTCTGCAGGTAGGTCCTTTTAGAGCAGGAATAGCCCCCAGTGACGTACACACAGCCCAGCATGGCCACCGCCCCGCACTCTATCCTCCCCTCCTTCATCATGGCAAGCGGGATCCATTCTTCTGTGTCTGGGTCGAAGCGATCTGCGAGGGTGGTCTGGCCCCCTACCAGGTACAGGCTGCTGTTCAAAGACACTAGGCACATCCCATACTCTGCTGGGAGCAACGAGATGACAATATGTGTGTTTCAAGCCAGGCATTTCTATCTGTTTACATGTTGAGTTAAAAAGGCTAAGTTTGGTGCTATCTCTTTCTGCATGCACAATCAAAAGCAGATGTAATTTTATTTGTTTTTACTAATTCTTTAGTATCCCTGAGAAGTTGGCTATTTAATGATTATATCTGATTTTAGACCTACCTGGATGGGGGCAAGTGGTTAGGATACTCCACTGGTCGATGTCCGCCTTGTAACTCTGGATCTTGTTGTAGCTGCAGCTGCCCTTGAAGCCATAATTACCACCTGCTATGTAGATGTTGTTTCCCAACACTGTCGCAGAGGCGTTCCCTACACCTGTAAACACGGACAGGATCAAGTCAATTTAAAATTTGACCTTTTGCGGAATAGACTTATTTGCTTTCTTAGATTCTTAGTTAAATGAGAAGATTGATAGCTGTGATTGATAGATTGATAGTGGTATTGATCTAGTGGTATTGATCTTCTCTTCTACTTCTCTGCAATTATAAGCATATATTTAAGCTTATTTCCCAAAATGATGAATTAACTATTCATTGACGTTAACTTGTTTGCACAAATTCTATTGTGGCATTCACATGGAATATTTGCAACACGTCCTCATACCTAAACGATAGAATAGGTCGACTGCCAATGACTTCCAAAAATGACATATATAACCATTCTATTTAATAATAACTATACAGCCTAATAAGGCCGCACGGTGTCCGTTTTAAACAGATGGTGGTGGCAGTAAATAACATGACTATTCGATCTAACGTAACAGTCACAGTTTTTAACATGCACTTAAAGGTCCAATGTGTAGGAATTTCTCCCATCTAGCGTTGAGATCATATATCACAATCAACTCTCTCGCACCACGCAGTTCAAAGTACATATTACAGCTACGGTAGCCTTCACGCTTCAAAAAGACGGTCTCTGTTATGGGTTGGTGTGTATTTTATTTTGGTAGTCTGTTTCTGTTCTGTATTTTGCTTGTTTCCTGTTTTACTTTGATAATCTGTTCTCTGTCTTGTCTTGTTTTACTATGTTTTCCCGCTCTTGTGATTACCTGATGTTTTCCACCTGTTTCCCAGCCCTTGTGTCACCTGCCTCTTGTTTCCTCGTTACCCTGTGTATTTAGTCTTTGTCTTCCCCTTGCCTTTTGTCAGATCATTGTATGTGTTTGGGTTTGTGTGTTTCGTCTCCAGTAGTTTTCCTGAGTGTTAGTCTTCGTGTTCCGGTGTTTCTACGTTTATCTTGGACTTTATTTTGGATACCCTTTTGCCTGCCTTTTCCTGGACTCCTTTGGTTTTGTATGATTTTATGTTTGATTAAATCATCTAACTATCCTCTGCTTCCGTCTCTGCTATTTGGGTCCGCCATTCACCTACCCACCCTGACAGTCTCTTGCTCTTTTCAATATCCTTTTTCTTTTTAGGGACGAAGAAGAAGACTCCTGTTCCTGAAATTTGTATTTTGAATATGTGCGGTCCTCCATGTTTCCTTCTTCAAACTCACCGGGGCCAGGAAGCTACGATACCCATTAGCAGCGTTAGCAGCACCTGTGAGTTTATCATGTGACAGAGAAAACGTGAAAGGCGGAGCAGTATGTCCTGTATGTCCCTTACCGGCTAACGTATTTCAAGATGGAGCATGAATATGGAGCGTCTACCCCAGGTCATGCTGATGCAAATGTAAAATTTCAAGCCAAAAGGAATACTTGGAATTGATGGTGGTGGTAAATATTCATGAAAAAGAACAAGTTTGTGAACGGGCAACACAGATTTTGATGATTAACAACTAAACACGTTAGTTAAGTTTAGGCAACAAAAATACTTTGGGTTAGGAAATCATCAGGGATTGTCATGGACATAACTACAACACAGAATCGGGTCCATAACAGTCAGTTATTTAAAAAAAGTGACCGTTGATTTTTGCTTTCACACAGGACACGAGTCTCCTTAGTGAAGAGTCCTGCGTTTGTTCAACCCATCCACCACCCCAACCTGCCTCCTTATGTGGCAATTAGTCACTTCACTTCCGCCTTTTGTCCCATGATCATAACTATGGCTACTAGAGGTTGCAGCCTAATAAGAAACGTAAATATGGGTTATAAGCTGCTTGCACAATCAACCTTTATGGCCGTTTTCTGAGTGAGGACGGTCTGAATATTTGGCAACCATCATTCATTGAAAGTCAAGTCTTATCAAATGTGGTATTGTGGGTTTGTCCTCAAACGTTTTGAACCACATAGTACATTCACCAGTTTCAAATTTTGTATGATCTTGGTTGTGATACTTTTGACAAACAAATGCTCATGTGATACCTGGATTACAATGAAACAATAGAGATGAAAAACGACTTGTAGAAACACACCATGCACCATATCAGCTACAGCCATCCACCTCCTTTTCAGTGGATCAAACAGTTCAGTCCGCGGCATTGCTGAAGCTCCTCTGTAGCCTCCCATGACATACACACAGCCACAACAGGCCACAGAACAGTGGTAGTACCTGCAGGGGGGGGTTATGATTAGTATTAGATACATTTTAAACCAAATTTCAAACAGTATTGCCATGATGGAAAGAGCGGTAGCTTTTGTGTTCAATAATTTGATCAGTAATGTGATGGTGAAGGGCAAGTACATTTACTCAAAGACTGTACCTCAGAACAATTCTGAGTAACATTCTGAAAGGGGTCAATCTTCATTATTAGTATTTCATTTTTATATTTTCAGTACATCTATTGTAAAACTATAGCAGCTTTGAGTAAAGAATCCTAACAATTCTTCCACCACTGCAGTCATGCCAGGAAACTCAGTCTAACAAAATTAAAAAGTACCTGGCAGTCAACATGGGCAGCCCTTCAGTCCAATAGTCAGAATCGCTGTTGTACTCCCAGACTGTATCCAACACCTGTGTGGTGTTGGTTCTGTACCCTCCGCTCACATAAATGGTACAGCCCAGTAAGGCCACCGCATAGCTCTCCTTGGAGTGATCCGGCATGTCTTTAGCCTGAACCCAATCCCCACTTAGAAGGTCCCAGCGCTGAACCTCAGACAAAGGGCGCCAATGGTAACCCCCAATGACTATCATCTTGGAGCTGGATCTCATCCTATTAAACCCCATGGAGGCCTGTTTGAACATGGGCGCTAGGGTAAACATGGAAAGGAGGCTGTCAGAGTCATTTAGCTCATTGTAACCACGTATTTTCAGCAAGGCATCGCTGAGGTTCATTGGGTCGATATCCAGTGCCAGGGAGGAGAGATGTTTCGTTCGCATGAGAGGGTCATGGCCCAGCCACCTGACCACTGCCTCCGCCGCCACTTCCTGGTCCTCCTCTTTTAGGACAGTCCTCAGGCTTTTAGGATCCAGTTCTAGAAATTCTTCTTCTTTGATCACTTCCTGAAACCTGCAGCAAAGTGGTCAAAGTTAGAGCCTTCCTGAAATTAAATGAATTCGGAATCTCTTACAGAGTGACTTTGGCAACCATACAGTAAAAGATATGTATATGTAGAGGGCATGGATGTATAATAAGAACTGGATCCAGCGTTCGAGGCAGAGCCCGTTCATACCTATGAGAGTTGCTCAGTGGCGCATGAAGCCATCATGGAGCCAAAATGACCCGGATGATGGGCACTGCTTCCGCATTGTGCGGCCCATAGAGCTTGCGCACTAGAGACATCCGCCTGCTGAGCCGGCTACTTCCAGACTGAAGTAGAGTGAAACAAGTCATTTTGCAGAGGTTGTGACTCTCCAAAAAAATGATCAACTGACATACAGACGTCTCTTTCGCCATGTAAGTCTATGGGGAAAAAGTATATTTGGGCCAGAGGGCATAACGTGATGGGCCGAGAGTTGCAATTCCACTGTTTGGCCACTATGTTCAAATTGCTTCAAAGCCTGGCGCACTTCCTGGGGGCCTGGTAGGTGACTACAATAGATCAGTATGTATTATATCCTAGAAGGGAGCATTTATATAAAAACTAAGATTTTTTGTCTGCATTCATTTTTTACAGTACAGTATCTACCTTAGTTCATAGTTGTGGCTAGCTCGGGGCTAATACCCTCACTTTAATCAGCAGCTGGCAAGCAAGACGTGGTAACTTGGCTTGGGTCTTGAGGAGTACCATTTATTCACCAACAAAAACTGTTAACATTACACACATTGCACTGCTATGTTCACAGCTATAACGTTACTGCTTACTTCATGTTCACCGTCACACACACTCTGTCTCTCTGTCTCTCTCTTGTCCACACATTGGCTAACATTACGCACACATCCTACGCACAGTTATTACTTAAAGAAGTTTGCCACTTCTATAACATGTTTTAGTTTAAAAACATCTTGTAAATACTTTATTTTTTAATTCCCAGATGCTTAACACTGGCAGGGAGTCAACTTTGGCCTGGCGGCCCGCCGGGCTTACAATACACTGGTGGAAACCCTGTCTCAATACAGCATCTCCATATGAGTTTAATAGAAAGAGGAGCGCCTGTATATATGATGGTTTTGAAAATCATACCTTCAAGATTTCTAAATATCCTGGTATACCATAATACCTTGATAACCGCTCAAGCATATTTGTTAATGTGTAAAATTTCCTTTTTAAAATCACCACACAGTGGAAAAATACTCAATGGCATGGAAAGCAAAAACTACAATTCAGTATTGTCCTGCTTTCACTTTGTCTTCTAAAACTTTCAATTTCCCCATTGCAAAACTTTTTTTCATGAAATACATAGAGAGAACTGATCTCTGACCTGGCGGCTAGCAGCCTGCGGGCTTCTTTCTCCAGGGTAAGACATGCGTGGAGCTGGGAGAACGCCAGCATGCCGAGGCAGTTGTCCACATCCAGCAGACGCACCAGGAAGGCCTCACAGGCCCTCTTCACCGCTCCGAACTGCAGCAGGTCAGCGGTCTTCAGCAAGCTCTCCACATTCAGCTGGGTTATGGTGAGTCTGGAGGAGTAGATGTAGTCTAGCAAGGCTGACAAGACCTCCACTTCCACCACCGGCAGCCTGAGAGGCGAGGAGAGGCGAGGAGAGGAGAGGAGAGGAGAGGAGAGGAGAGGAGAGGAGAGGTTTTTGGTTTTCAAAGTCCCTTTATTGGACCATTTTCAGAGAAGAATCAAAATTAACGAAATCAAAAACAAAGTCAAGAAAAAATCTTAAATAAAAAAACAAACAAAAACACACTACAAACCCTGTCAAACAAATCAAAAATGTGCTTTCTTAATCAAAAATGAACCACCGACTCTCCATCCTTCCTCATCTTTTCATAGCCATAACTTCAGTATCTTTTACATTTAGCATTACTAAAATAAAAGCGGTTGCAGCCCAGAGATATATTGTTATAACATAACACTAACAACTAAATAAGTCAGTGTAAATCACAGATGTCACAGAATTATACTCCCTGATGGTAAAACAGCAGTTTTCTGCCACACAGCATCATTTTTTCTTACATGCCATTTTGCCACACAGTAATGTAGTAGAGACCTGATATGATATTTCAATATTGATCAAGTTTACTATGTGCATGGTAGCCATATCAAAGGAACTCGATCTTTGATCATTGATTGGCCACTTGCTTTAGTTATGACCAGGCCCACACATAATCGGTGCGCCCGCAGAATTTTGACGACACCTCAGCAGATTTACCGCAGATTTGAAACAATTTAAAAAAATAAACTTAGCACAAAAAGTAAGGAAATTTGTGTTTGGTAGATTATTTCTCTGTGGTAACAATGCTTTTTGGCAATAAATCTTATACCGTTGGAAAGCCTGTTTAGTTCCCTTTCAAATTGTGCCCCATTTGTAAGGAACATGCATTTGTGGGATGAGCAGCAGCGCTGAGTATGTGGGTTGCGCCCATGAAAAATTTGCCAAATCTGCTCTGCCAATGCCAAACAGCTTATTCTGCCATTGACTCGTTTGGTGTTTGGTGGATTGGATGATTCTGCCTACGGCAGTTGGATCATAGGGTCAAAGTGTGGAGAAGACGCGGAGAACGCTATGCTGATTGCTGCACCGATAGAGTAACACCTTTTGGTGGAGGCAGTGTGATGGTGTGGGGCGGCATCTCCCTCACTGGAAAAACGAGGCTTGTCATCATTGGAGGCAATCTCAATACAGAGGGATATAGAGATGAGATTCTGCAACCAGTGGCAATCCCATATCTCCACAGTCTGGGACCGAACTCTATCCTCCAAGATGACAACGCCCGCCCCCACAGGGCGGGGTTTATCAGAGACTACCTCCAGAATGTGGGAGTGGAGAGGATGGAATGGCCTGCCAGCAGTCCTGACCTCAACCCCATTGAACACTTGTGGGATCAGCTTTGGTGTGATTTTTATCCTAAATGAATAGTGTCTATCACATTACAAGCAACAACAAAAATATGCAGCTAAATTCTGCAGAATTTCATTTTGGATCACTGCTGAAAACTGCTACAAAAAATCAGCACTTAACCATTTGTTGGTAAAACAAAAATGTTGAAGCCTCTAGTGCACATACACAGAATGGACTTCACAGTGAAGAAACAGTGAGGAAAGAAATATGGTCAGGGGGCAGCTGTGGCTCAGGAGGTAGAGCTGCCCTTCACTATGGGGTAATGGGTGAATGGTAATGACCAATTGTTAAACGTTTCATCCATTAAGGTAGGAAAGCTCTACGTATATAAGTGCAGCCCATTGACCATTTACAGTACAGGACACAATCTGATACCTGTAATCGTCTACCTGTACCACAAATGAAGACTGTGATGTTGAGGAGGCTAAGTCATGCCATGACATGATACAGTGCACACTAACAGCTTGCATTCTGATACATTGGAGATACATCATGCATCAAAGCTTTCCTTTGATAATCAAATATTTTGGATAGTGATAGTATAGTATGACCCGCATTCACAGTTTGTTTTATAAAGTATCTGTCAGTAAATGTGGAAAAGCTATAAAGACACAGGTGACGACATAGGCAATTCATTTCCAGTTATAGGTGGCACTATTGACACTTCATAAAGAATGGATAGTAAGGGCAAAGCTAGGTAAGTGTATCATCTTGTTTTGACATTACAATAGTAAGTTATACAGTAATAACTGAAACACATTGGTCATTTTATAAAGGTTAGGAAATTGGCACAATACCAACTATGTGCCAATATCTTTTGAAACCTCTGCAAGTTGTAAGAATTATTATTCCCCAAGTACTGCTGAAATCCATTAAGGGGTATTTGACGATAATTTCACTGTGGGGGACAATATGGAAGAAAATGTACTTGCAGCCCTCCATCTTCATGACTCATGTCCCCTATTACCATCTGGTCACGCAGAACACAAGACCCTGGCTACACTTTCAAAGGATTTTGTGATAATTTATTGATCCCTTAAAAAATCTTTTCTCCCTTTCCTCCTCCCCCCTGTCTTACAGGGAGGTCAGAGGTCACGGAGCTGGCAGGGCTTCATTGTCTGTCTAAAGGCTGGTACAGCTCAGCAGATGTTTGCAAAGATGAGCCACACGGATCATGAACCAAGGTTGTCCACATGAAAACCGTTAAAATGTCTTCCAACTGAATGCCAACAAAGTGTTTACGATGCTGTAAGCCACGATATGAACCGGTAGACTCCATGTCTATGTCGATGCTGTTGATTTCATATTTCTTATTCATACATTTAACATTGCCCTAAGTGCTTTTTAGTCAGACATTAATGTCGTCCTTCAATATTTACTGTAGTATTGCTTACACAATGAGTCAAGGCAAACCTGACTGGTCCTTGATTAGGGTGATGCAGATGCACAGGGTGGGTCAATGCTGATTGCCTGCAGATGGCAGTGGGGCATGGAATATGAGTGCTTGGGTGTCTTTAATTGGCATAATCAATCTACGATGAGCCCCTACCTTTCTCTCACATACTCATGCATACCTGACGAGGCTGTCGGTCCTCTCCCTCATGTCGGCAGTGAACATGACCCTGAAGTATGAGCTGCTTGCACAGAGCGCCACCTTGTGGCAGTGCAGGACCTGGCCTGAGGAGCACTGCAGGGCGATGTCTGTGAAGAGGCCTTCGGAGTAGA
Source organism: Sander lucioperca (assembly GCF_008315115.2). Classification (NCBI taxonomy): domain Eukaryota; kingdom Metazoa; phylum Chordata; class Actinopteri; order Perciformes; family Percidae; genus Sander; species Sander lucioperca. The sequence continues at coordinate 45,277,046 of NC_050175.1, read as the reverse complement.
ATCCTCTCAGGGCACCCAGCACCGCCTCGGGGTGGCTCACATCATGGAAATCATACACATAGAGTTCCTGGGCTCTTGTGGGTGACGCGGTTGTGGTCTGTCTGTGCATTACAAAGTTTGACACAGGGCCATGTCACATAATAGTCATGATAGGTTTGGATACACACTGTACGGAGCCCCTAAGGGACATGGGAAATTATTTTTTTCTTGTGTGCACCAGAAAGTATCTCATGCGCACAAGAAAAAAGTCCCAGATACTGTCTGGTGCACAGAATGCAGACGAAGTACTGCTAACATTACGTGGGTAAAGTTAATATGTCACATTCACATCATGAAATCGGTTAACAGTTGCCTTATCATCTTTATGTTAGTTAATACACTATCAATACATTTCGTTGCGTTTTCAGGAAGATGAATACCTCCTCCTTGGCAGCCATTCTGACTGCTACTCAGATTGGTTTCTCATGCGCACCAGAAAGTTTCTCAGGAAAAAAAAAAAAACACCTGACACCTTTTGGGCGCCTGGGTAGCTGACCTGGCCCACATACAGAGGCTCAGTCCTCACCGCAGCTGCCGCGGGTTCGGTTCCGACCTGTGGCCCTTCGCTGCATGTTATTCCCCATCTCTCTCCCCTTTCATGTCTAAGCTGTCCTATCTAATAAAGACCTAAAATAACAAACAAAAAATAATCTTAAAAAAATAAATAAATAAAATAAATAAATACACCTTTAGGGGCTCCGTATCATTGTCAGTATGGTTGTGACAAATACATTTCAAAGTTACACTTGATCTGCATGGAAATTGAAGACATCTCTGGGGTTTTCTGTGATGTAATGCTGTGTTTTTTGGAGAAATAAAAGTGTAATGTATCAGAAAAGAGGGATGTTAATTATTGTGGTGCCCTCAAGGTCTCTTACCCCAATCTTCAGTTTGGTGTGCAAATGAGACAGTTGCCCGCTGAAATCAAGGATTGCTCCTTTAAATATTTATCAACACTTCATGCATAATTTATGGTGTTATTGTGATATAATACATATACATGCATCATTTGCAGTGTTAAATTATGGTGTTGAGTTTCTCCTATAGATCTGGTTGCCCTCGAATAGCTCTTGCAAATATTATAAAATACATGGAAAAACACATTAGAAAACCATTATTAATGGGCTATTATAGCGAGGGCTGAACGATTTGGGGAAAAAAATCTAACTGCGATTTTTCTGCCAGATAATTTTTTAGCTACATATTGCACCTTCTTTGGTCATGTTAAATAAAGTAATAAAAATAAATGAAAATCCACTGAAAACAGGACATTTCTTTAAACAAGCTGTGTTATGTAACATTATTCCAGCATGTATCTTATGAAAAAAAACTGTAAATATAATAATGAAAAGAGGAATAAAAAATGTTTAACTGAATGTTACACCAAACATTCAACTTAATAATTGACATTTGCTGTATCGCTAATCTTAATGATTAGCTAATCACATTCTTTTAAATCGCGATTTCGATTTGGAAACGATTAATCATTCAGGCCTAATTATAGATAAGCCCAGTAATACAATTACAATACTGCCTCTTGTATTATGATTTTTAGCTTTGCAACTCTCGTTGGCATTGGATTTCCCCCCCTTGATAATGAACTGTAAAGTATGTGGTGAAGTACATTTTTGGAGTAAAGTTAGAAAAAGCAACAAAACGATATTTTGAGCATGATACAATCAATGAGAATGGACAATGGCCATAACATACCTGGTCAACATAGTCCACAGGATTTGATGTCGGTTCCACTGAATTTCTAAATAATTAGCAAAGATAGCATTTGAATTCTGTAATCGATTCTAAGGGTTATTCTTTCATGTCATGCCGTTTAATGTGGCAACGTCGCTCTGCTTTTAGAAGAAACACATTACACACGACAAACCGTGAAGCCACTGTTATTCTAGCCGGAATAACTTCTGGTCGTGACTTTCAAAATAAAACGCTGGTTTACATTTCAGCTCACAATTCGGTAGTATAAGTAGGGCTACAAGGTACTGGCCTACAATTTGGAGCCTACTTTAAAAGTAGTATTTCTGTTTTCTGCCTCTAAGGAAATATTGTAGGCTACTGTTTGCTAAACTAGGCTAAATGTAACGGTGGTAGCTCCAACTTACTTGCAGATGGAGATTATATTGGAGATTTATATTCAAAACATGTTATCAAAATGTGATGCATTATTGTTGGTTGAACACTATTTTATACAGTCTGGTTACAAGTAGGTTAGGTCAACTGCTTAGCCTACAATGTAGGCCCTACATGTTCAACATGTAGGGTTCTGCTTACATAGTAACGATCAATAGTAATGATCAAATAGTACCATATTACACTGACCGTGTTGATAGCCCACTACATTATAGCATTTCCTTGTTAATTTTGTAATTGTACTTTCAAAATTTGAAAGCTTGGAGCTTTTACTTTGGAGACCAAATCGCTACTGTTCCGATTATGTGTGTCTAGCTTGACTCAGCTGTCACGCATTCATTCCACACTGTCACAGTGTCACTGTGGTCAACAGAAGTGAAATGAGATAATAGAGGCTGTAAAGAGAGGGGTGTATGGGGGGTGGTGCAGAAAAGGGTTAGACCTCTAGGCTTGGACAGATTTTAATCAATAAACCTATTAAGGCAATAGGAAAAGTGCATAGATAAACCTGGTTCCCAAAATCATTAGACCTATCCTATGATAAGATTTCTCATAGTTCAAGGTAACATCTTAAATGCCTGGCTTTGTCTGACCAACAGTCCCAAAAACAAACAAAGATACTCAGTTTACAGTGATAGAAGACTAATGGAAATATTCCCATTTGAGAAGCTGAAATCAGAGGATGTTGCCATTTCTTCTTTAAAAAATGAATTCTCAAAACAATTAATTGATTTGCAAAATAGTTGGCGATTCATTTTCTATTGGTTAGCTAATTTATCGGTTAAATGTTGCAGCTCTACACCTGCGTTCATTTGGGATTATGCATGGTGTAAGCATAATAATATCCACTGATAAAAGTATTTAAACTGTATGTGGGGCTTCTTACCAACTAAATGGATTGTGAAAGGGATCATTTTACATTCAAGTTGAAACAGCTTTCAAATGAAAACATGGACACCTATTAGTAAGAGGTGAAGGAGAAGTTTCAAGGACTACAAAATAATGAAAAATACCAAACGGGCCCACACTACGCCCCAGAGTGACATCACAAGTACATCCTGGTTTTGTACGCCTGACTGACTTGTTATGTGTGTTATGTGGCAAAAAATGCCCACAGCTCCTGCAAGAGCCATTTTGGTTAATGTTTTTTTGTTTTGTTTTTAACCTCCCACCACTTGGGGCAGTAGTTAACTATCAATTAGAAGAAGGTTTTATAATCAAAAGGTAACTGCATACGGGTGTTGCTGGCAGTTTTTTTAACGTGCGGTAACGACAGTAATTGAATGACACGTTTTGTTTGTCTATGATCGGAAAATAGACTAATAAGCCGGCCCAAACTGAATCTGCAGATTCTTTTAAAAATATATATTAGTGCCGTCAAATGATTAAAATATTTAATCGCGATTAATCACATTAATGTCATAGTTAACTCGCAATTAATCGCAATTAATCACACATTTTTATCTATTCTAAATGTCCCTAGATTTCTTTTTGTCCCATTATTTTTTCTCATTTTAATGCTCTTATCAACATGGAAAAGTGGATCAGCTTGCTTTGTGCTTTTGTCGCCTGGCTTTGACGAGGGGGCGGAGAATTGGCATCAGCTGTGTACTTGGTCATCAGCTGTGTGCTTGGCCATCAGCTGTGTGCTTGGCCATCAGCTGTGTGCTTGGCCATCAGCTGTGTGCTTGGCCATCAGCTGTGTGCTTGGCCATCAGCTGTGTGCTTGGCCATCAGCTGTGTGCTTGACCATCAGCTGTGTGCTTGGCCATCAGCTGTGTGCTTGGCCATCAGCTGTGTGCTTGGCCATCAGCAGATCATCAGAATCTTATTGGCATCCATTTCGGCGTCTCGCGCTCGCCATCCACTCAAAACGTAACGTTAGCCTACTACTCTTTGGCCGGCTCGAGAGCCCAAACAAGTGTGCACGGCGTGCCTGTTGTTTTGTTTCCGGTCTAGCTAGATCCGGTGTGGTGTTGTAGTTTTTCTAACGTTACTAGTTGTTGCAACAGCATGTGAAAAAAACTACAAAGTTTGCTATGCCAAAAAGAACGTTAATCTTGCGATAAAAAAATTATATAATTATTGCCGTTAAAATGGGTTTGCTTTAACGCGTTTAACTGACAGCACTAATATATGTAAATATATATATATATATATATATATATATATATATATATATATATATATATATAGTTTCCAGCGGTAATCCAGAATGAAAATTTGCAGAATTAAGCGGACTGTTCTGTATTTAAATCTGCAGAATATCTGCAGAAAGTCTGCAGAAAATTCTGCAGAATTCTGCGTCTGCAGATTCTGTGTGGCCCTGCTAATAAACGCAGTTGTCAATTTCCCGTCCAGCGCCCACGTTGTTTAATAGCAAATGCACCAACGTCCATCTGTGCACCCATGGGCGTGCAGGTCTTACAGGGAGGTGTGTTCAGGTGCATTCTGGGCGTATTGCTATCTTGAGGCAGCGGGAAGTGATCGCGCCATTGACCAACAAAAACCTGGTCTGAAGTCAATAACGCAGCATTTCATTGTTATTTTAAGGCCTGCTTCACCTCGTGGACTTTTGGTGGCATAGTGCTCGTGCCATTTAAGATCTGCTCGCGCGTTTTCACTTCACTCATGAGCAGATCAGTGCCTTCTCCTGAAAAGCTCTCCTTCCTGCTTAGCAAATCCGCCATCAATAGCAATGCGCCAAGGTCCAAACGCGCCTGGCTTTTAAAGGGAATGGGATATGACACTGATTGGATTATTGCATGTTACACCCAAAACACACCTATGATTAATTAAGACATTAAGTACAACCCTTTTGAACAATGCGCCCGGCGCACGGACCCTTTTTTCCGCAGTTAAACTACCAGGTGCTTCTCGCCGTGCGCTTAGATCGTTAAAATAGGGCCCAAAGTGTCTGTACTCTGTTGATTGTGAACGATAAGAAATTAATTGTCTTTGTATTGGAAAACGCTGGACATTTGGTCATCTATTATTATAATAGCTCCTTAATAAACACTTGTGGCTGTATTGCATGCTGGTCTATTGAGACTACTACAGATAGAAAGACTACTTCCATACCTACAATAGACCACATTTTTTGTTATTTTAGATTTCCCTGCATAAATCCGCTGCATAAATAAGGTGTTATGGACACAAACAGCAGGACAATACTGCATGTGACTAAAGAGTTTAATTATAGTTAAACTATCATGACATAAATGCAACATTTCATAAAGTGATGGAGTAAAATCTCATTTGCGGACTCCAGCTGTTTCCGAGCCCTCTCTCTGGCCTGAACACTAAACTTTCTGAGTAAACTTCCAAGACTAGTATCACAGTTTGACAGCCTCACTGTTGAGCCTGCCTGGCTGTTATGTATGCAACTAAGCATCTTCCTTAAATACAGCAAGCCTCATTTAAAGCTTCTTCCCACTGAAGAGTGAATTCAGAAAGTAAACAAAGCCTGCTGAGCCTTGGATCATAATACTGGGTTAGATCTCAGGCAAGAGCTGTCTCTGTGAGTTGTTGGCATGCATCCATCTTCAAATCGATCTTCAAATCCCTCTCCATTTGTGCCAATCCTGTGATGCTGTTTTTTGTTTTATTTCTGTCAGTTTAGAGAAGGAATATCTTTGCAGGATGTATCTGCCTACCTGAGAAGTGAGGATAAAGCAGTTCTTCAGTTAACTTTTGGCTAAAGGTTGGCTGAAAAACAGAAAGTTACATCAGTAATGATTTTAGCAAAAAAAAAAGGAAGATGAATCAATGACCGTTACTAAGTTTGATATATTTAACATCTCTCATCATTTCCAGAGGATGAAGCCCCCCTGACTTTGGTCTAGAGTATAGAGAAACATTCAGGGGCTCACCAGAACTTTGTATTTTCCTTGACATAAATTCAGATGATTTCACCAGAAATTTGTGCCTGAAAATGTATCAGAATGCAGGAAATGAAGTCTTTGACTCTCAAAATTTCCTGGGGGAGGACACCCAGACCCCCGCTTCATTTGTGTCGTTCCCATTTTCAGACAGGAAAATAAAAACCTCTATGACCATGCAGTCAATACAGATATTTCATAAAAACATTCAAAACACAAGCAGGGCTATAACACAACCCTAAGTCTGTAACTTTTGATATGTTGCGGTAAAAGTGGCTCTCCTATTGACTTTGTCCTATCAGTGAGGCTGTCATGAAAAAATAGTGAAGACCACTGCTTTATAGCCACGGGTTAAAGTTTTCACTCATCCTGAGAAATACGTTGACACCTACTAGATGGACTGATTAATTAGATGGAACGTTTTGAACAGTCATGACTCCAACTTTTGGTGATCCCATGAGCTACCATGAGGTTTGGGTTTTGAGTGAAATGTTTTCAACAACTTATTGTAGTCAACTTTGGTGATCCCAATTACTTTTCTATCTAGTACCATCATCAGCCATCATCTGACATCATCAGTCAGAGATAAGATCCATATCAATGCAAATCAAATCAGCTATTAGGCTAACTGAAATAAAACCATGCCAATCTCTAGGTATGGTGAAGGGGATGTGATGATGTGGGGGCCAAGGGAACTTTATCAGGATGCATAGTATCCTGGATCCATGAAATAACTGGCCTTTAAAAATAAAAATCTGCCTTCCTCTATGGGAATTTAATATAGGGGTATGTATAATTATGGCCCCTGTATTTTAAGGAAGAACATTTATTTATTTACAATACATTATTAATTCACAAAAAAAATTGGTGTCCTTAAAAGGTCGGATTTTTCCTCATTTTTTTAATTAAGGCATTAAGATCAATTTCCAAAAGATGATTTTTTTATTCCTCTTTTTAGTCAACTTGACCATGGGTATGAATACTTATGAGCAGCACTGTATATATATATATATATATATATATATATATATATATATAAAAAATATGTGCATAGGTTATTAGTTCAGATAACATTTAATTCATATGCATTTTTTTATTAATTTGTGATAACTAATGTTTGAGATATGGCACGACATGTGAAAACACAGATATTAACACCAATAAAATGTGCTAAAATCATTAGTAAGAGCAACCATTAAAAAAAAGCCTAGACTTGTTTTTGTTTAGACTAACTAGTGGTGCTAAAATGTATTAGATTTAAGTTGTTTTTAATAGAATTACACCCTGTGGACCGAAATAGGCCCAAATTCTGGGAAATACCCATATATACAAATATATTTGTTCAATAATATGGTTTATGACTAAATACTTGCAGAACAGTTACATTTTGGAAAAGATAGTGGTTTGGGTTAAAATAAAGCCCTGAAGGCTCACTTCTCCCATATGCAATATTAACATGCTAAACCGCTAAACTAAGATGGTGAACGCGACAAATAATATAACCTATTAAAAGTCAGCATGTCACTCAGTGACCAGTACATAAAGAAAAATGGATCCAAGAGGTTTCTTTATTTCACGAGTTGCTTCATGACAGTGTCAACCAAAATCTCTCAACGCTAAGTTGGAAAAACAATACTCTACCTACGGAACAGAACCTTCTTTAACGTATAAAGCCTGTATGGATGTGAAAACAGCAGTTCTGGATTTTACTCAGGAGAGTTAAACCCAATAGTGCAGTGCCGATTTAAAACGTGCCTGTTTGGAACGGGCCGATTGCTTGGCTTCCTGTATTGCTGCTTGCAGCTTTCTCCAGAACCACTGTACCCCGCAATAACCATAGACTGTATATAGAATGGACCAACAGATCCCGTGTCTCTGGACGGAGACCAGTGAAGGATATTAGAAGCACTTTTCCGGTGAGCGCTGAGCGTTACTGAGCAGCCTCCAACTGAGAGAGACGACGTAAATGTGACGTGAGCAACCTGTCTGAAAGTTGGAAGTCTTCTGGTAGCTGTGCCAAGAGAAATCTCAATCATTCCCAATCTAGCAGAGACGGAGAGTGTAGGTATATGTAAGGAGATAACATAGACACAGGCTAATTATTGATCACTAAAATGATAGTTAACATTAGTAATTAAACTTAAACAGCTAATGTAAGTCCAAACTGCCTGTGAGCTTCTCCTGTACTATACGGTAATTCTTCTACTATGAGACAGTAAGTTGCGTGGTTATGACACAATTGTTAGTCTATTTTTATAAAAACGTCTGCTACGGAGCCATAACGTGAGGTACAAGGTAATGGAGCCTTTTATACATTGTCGTGTTTCTTTAGAAATAAACAATGGACAAATAGAGTCTTTAAACTCTTCAGATGTAAAGTTATTCTCTGTCAAAGTGACGTCAAAATATATATTGGAAATAACCAAGGGGGTAAGTTTCGCTTCAGAGCTCGAACCTCCTATGGCGCCATTTTGATACAAAGCGATCACCCGACGTTAGCATTCCATTGACTGCCATTCATTTTGACGTCACTTTGACAGTGAATAACTTTACATCTGAAGCGTTTTCTGTTTATTTCTAAAGAAACACAACAATGTATAAAAGGCTCCATTACCTTGTACCTCACGTTATGGCTCCGTAGCAGACGTTTTTATAAAAATAGGCTAACGATTGTGTCATAACCACGCGACTTACTGTCACATAGTAGAGGAATTACCGTATAGTACAGGAGAAGCTCACAGGCAGTTTGGACTTACATTAGCTGTTTAAGTTTAATTACTAATATTAACTAGCATTTTAGTTAGCAATAATTAGCCTTTGTCCATGTTATCTCCTTACATATACCTACGCTCTCCGTCTCTGCTAGATTGGGAATGATTGAGATTTCTCTTGGCACAGCTACCAGAAGACTTCCAACTTTCAGACAGGTTGCTCACGTCACATTTACGTCGTCTCTCTCAGTTGGAGGCTGCTCAGTAACGCTCAGCGCTCACCGGAAAAGTGCTTCTAATATACTTCACTGGTCTCCGTCCAGAGACACGGGATCTGTTGGTCCATTCTATATAATGTCTATGGAAATAACTATAGAAGGACCCCAAAGCACTTAAAGGCATACTATGTCAATTTTCCCTCTTTGGTCCCCCTACAGGTTGTCTCATTGGAACTACAGACAACCTGTAGGGGGAGAGCAGTCAGAGAGTCCTGGATTTATAGATAGATGACTCAGTAAACCTGGAGGGTATAGTAGGAAAAAAAGACTTTGACCTTTTGTTCATTTAGCTTAAACAATTAGTTGAGGTTTATTCATTCGATAGAACAAACTCAGAGTTAACATGATCAAGTTAATCCAAACCTGGTTTAAAAAAATCAAGATAGCTTCACATGTAGGACTACAAACCACAGACCTGAGGTGTGAAATGGCCAAAATCACTGAAGGGCAGAGATGTTTCCAGCCACAGAGCAGCAAATATCAGATTCAATGTATAAAGAGCAAAAATATAATCCAAAATCCAACATGTGTGTGTGTGTGTTCTCCTACTGTATGATCTTAAAATCAAGCAATGGAATTTTAAGATGTGAAGAAGTGATGTTATACATTCAGTGGTAAGTAATATTATCCAACTATTATTGCACAATTTCAATATAAAAAGTGTACATCTTAATAGTGAATTTTGTTTGGGGGGGAGCAATACTAGGTGTTATGGCGTGTTAAGCCTGATTTATGCTTCTGCGTTAAATCCACGCCGTAGATACGTATGTAGGTACGTGTAGATACGGACCCTACCGTAGCCTGACATGCACCAAAAAAATGTAACTACACGTCACGGCGACGCAGACCGCAACAACTGTGATTGGTTCTCTAGACTAGGGTTGGGTACCGAAACCCGGTTCCTACGCAACCGGTAGGAATCGGACCGGATTAGAACGTAAATTCAGTTCCACTTAATATGTCGACTGAAATATTTTCCCTCTGTCGCTCCGAAACGGACGTAAAAATTTCACCCTTTCTCTGTAGTCTACCATTAGCTAGCTACCGTAAATGTAGGCTACTTTTAAAATGCCATATTTTCCCTCTGGGCTCACCAAAACAGACGTAAAAGCATATTAACCATTCACTGCACGTGATCGCTAGTAAACATATTACATTTTTGATGTCATTTTTCAGTTTTTCAAGAATCGGTTTAGGAATCCGAATTGTTTTAAAAGTACCGGTTCGGCATCGGAATCGTAAAAATCCAAACGATACCCAACCCTACTCTTGGCCATGGCTTGGTAGCGTTGCATTTCCTCCTACTCATTTCCTGGTTCTCCTTCTCTGTGAACAACATCAAATCAAGGAGAGGGTTAACTTTATATATATATGTATATATATATATATATTTCAGTTAACCAGCATATAGCCTAAAGCAAAGTAAACAGTTTATAACTTAACACCTTCTGCTAGTTTTTGCTAGCTGTTACTGTGTGCGATGTAACATTAGCTTGTTTGAGCATGCTAATTGAGGAGGTGTAATTCATCTGTGTCCATTCATTCTTTACTGTGAAACAGTTCTTTTATAAATGAGTTGTTGACTTTAAACCCTACGTTTGCACACAGCTCACACTGTCGGCTCAAATTTCAAAAGTAGGCTATCTACTTAACTTGCTAGCTAGCTAGCTACCTCACCACATGGCACATTTCACAAAATAAAGGAATTATTTTTTTATTTCTAGCTGCTTATGATATGGTACAGAGTTAGCTTCTATCTGCATACAACATATAGGGCAGATAAGCCCTATATTTTCATTTTATTCACATTATTTCCCATTCACTCCCATGTAAAGTTTACACCTTGAATATTCCTGGAATACCCTAGGCCCTGATTTTAAATTATATTTATTAGCTATACTATATAATATCCCTTTTTCACAGTAGACATTTTGACATGCCACAGTAGGGAAAGCACAGGTGTAAATAATAAAACGACGGATTCCGTTTAGCTGCATTAGTGTATTCTGGCTCACTGTCACTAACATAGCTTACTGGGACACTTGGCCATGTTTTTAGTTAGGCCTATTGCAAGTGTATTTTTATGTTTTATAGTGTTTTTTTTAAAAGCATAAGTTAGCTGACGTGCTCTGAAAAGGGCTTCATGCATAACTGATATTTATAAAATGTTACTCAAACATTTTTGTAATGACATTACCTACTGGTGAGGTGGATAAGATATTGTGTTACAATGTGAATGAAAGATGGTAACACCAGTTGAGCTTCATGGTGGAGAGTTAATACCTGGGGTTAAAATAGGAGTTGATTAGCTTAGCTTAGCACAAAGACTAAATGCAGGGGAAACAGCTAGCCTGGTCTGTCAAAGAAACTGAAATAAAATCTGCCTAGCAGCACCAGTAAAGCTAAATTACATTTCTACTTTTACTTGTTTAAATATTACTAATTAACAAATTATATCTCATTGGTTTGGAGTAAAGAAAGCAGATAAGCGTATTTCCCAAAATGTGAAACCTTTCTTTGAATGCGCTAAAAGAAGCCTGTTATATAGTTACTTTTAGAGCACACGTTGCCATTATAATAGATACTGTGAATAAAAGGCTTTTTTGTAAACATTGATCCCCAAATTTCAGTTCGATGTAAACATTGTTTTTGTACTGTATTTGTATTGCAATTGGGCACAGAATCCTCCATTCCCCTAGCCTGGTCCTACCAGACTCTCGTACATTTCATTTGTCCAGAGAGTCTGGCCTCTCTCCATTGACAAGTGTTAACTTCCTTGAAGGCGGGTACTCTGTTGAAGTTTAAAACTATTGGATCTGCCCAGAGCCACTCTGGATCTGCCATAACCAATCGCTAACGTTTGGTCGTGACGTATGTCATGCGCATGTGCAACAAGAGGGGAGGACGACAAGGCTTATATTTAGCATTAGCATCGCTAGCGTTAGCCTTAGCCAACTCCTTCACCACTAACGGAGCGAGCTGGAAAATCAAACTGTTCCCGAACCCCGTAGGGAGGAGGGCCACAAAACCATGGCCACCAACACAACTCAGCAAAGATTGTTCTTGCTCGGACTTCTGGATATTCGGCAGCCACAACGGACCGAATGGCTTCGCTCGCATCTTTCTCCGCCGCCATTACGGAACTACAACTCTAGCACACGGCCTCAACAGCATTGTTCTCAGCCACTCCCTCTGTTCGCTGATTGGACCGCCAAAAATTTGGCTGGAGAAAACCCAAGAATATACAGCAAACCCAGACGTAGTACTGAAGGGAAATGAAAATTGAGCGGAAGTACGTAGGAGGGCGGAGCCAGGCTACCATTCCCCACCTCCACCTCTGAATAAAAGACAAATCTGATTAGAACTGACAGTCCAACCTTGTTTGAGGGGCTCGTTACTGTTTTGAAAAAAAAAAAAATATTAAATTACCTGCAGACACATCACCAAATTTCAAGGATTTGTACCTGATTTGAAATAATTTTTTTCAAAACAATTGTACTTTAAAATGAGAAATACTGTCTTGGTAATGTGAAATAAAATTTAAACAGTTAAGGAGAGCAGCATGTGCCCTCTACAGTACACACTCACAGTGCAATATTTCAGTTACAACTGAGAAGTCGATCAAGTATTGTACTACAACTGCATACTAGCTTTCAGTTCCTCGAGGATGTCAGTGCCACTGCTCCAGGCAACCACTTTAGCTCGGAGAGAAGCGTTATCTTCCCGTTGTTCCAGTCTGGCCAGCAGTTTCTCCAGAGTGTAGCCCTTCCTGGGCATCACAACATCACGTCCTCTCAGACAGGAAGTCGGGCAGAGATCATTCCCACCGTCCCCCGCGTAGAATACCCGCTCGTACTCCACACCGCCGTCCAACTGCTCTGACAGATACACTTCCAGGACTTTCCTCTTACAGAGGTTGACGGGGCATCGGTCGCAGTCGTGAGAGTGGTGGCCCCGCACCTCCATGTGCCCGAGCTCATTGAATCTAGCTGGGTTGGTGAAAACCTGATCCACAGCCACCTTGAACCCAGATGCGTGAAGGATCCAGTCAATGAACATGGTGTTGGAGTCAGAGATGACTATGCAGTCAATGGTGCTTTTATGCTCTGATATGAATGTCAGCAAGTCTGTCATTCCAGCTGTGAAGGGGATGGTCTCCATCACACTGCGGACCCTGTCTGGGCTGATCTGCTGCTCTCCTGGAAGGACACACGGAATCAGTAGGTTGGAAATGTCAGGGTTTCCCCTGCCTTTATAAGGCCTCCTGCACACTGCCTGCGTGGCGTGAGTGTGTCAGCTGCGTTTTTATTTCAGCTCCCATGTTAACAGGTCAGAGCTTGCATGGTAGAAATAGGACCAACGCCTATTTTTCACGCGACACGCAAGCGTGTTAGAAGCGTTTCCAGGCAAAATAGAATACAAAAAGATGTTTATATGTCATTTTGACACAAATACATATTAATAAATGACATTTTGATGTTTGAAAGTCTCTAGGTTTTGACATAAATACAGATATAAATGTAATTAAAAAAAATATTAATAAATAATTATCGATTTTCAAATATTGCACCTGTCAATACAGAACAAAATATTCTGTAGCCTATTTTGCCGTCAATACTTTCCCGTTGTCTTTGCTGTGCAAACAAATGTAAAAACACAAAACTATTGACAAAACAAAGTTGAAGAACACACTATTATTTCATTTTATCAATGGGAAACATCCATGTGTCCAGACAAGGCTAGCAGCAGCAGCGCCGCGTCAGACACGTTTCTGGTGTGCAAAGACATAGAAAACGCCACGCAGCAGCCACGCAACTGACACGCAACAGAAACGCCACGCTCACGCCACGCAGCCAGTGTGCAGGAGCCCTAAGGTTTAGGTGCAGCACACGAGCAGTTTTGGGCACCACCTAAGCCGAATGAATGTAACTAAAAGACTTTCCTCAGATCTAATGATTGTAGTTGGTCTTCTTTAGCTTTAAAGCGTCTTTTTGTGAATGTACCCGAGTCAAACTTTCGTTTAAAAGCATATTTAGGACGGAAGCGCCACTTTTAAGATGTACCGTAGTACCTGGTGATACTTGGAGCAAAGTCTCACGTTGTGTCGAGCCTTCTTAGTGTTTTAAAAATAGCTATTTTGAGGCTAGCATAAAAGTGCCCCTAGCACTCCCATTGAAAAGGCCATTTGACCAAAAAACAAAAATACGGTCAATCTTAAAAGTGGCGCTTCCGTCCTAAATATGCTTTTAAACGAAAGTTTGACATACAACATTTTGTACATTCACAAAAAGACCCTAGGTTGCATTTTGGCGAGAGTTGCGCTTTAAGTAATCGTGATTTCAATATTGACCAAAATAATTGTGATTGTTTGTTCCATAATCGTGCAGCAAAGACATTTGTTAAAATACAGTAGGATCCAAAACAGAAAATAAACAAGCAAAAACAAATACAATACCAATGAAGATTAAGAGTCTAAAAACCCAAAATTACAAACATGAGACAAAAGTGAATCACAAAACCATCACAAAGGGACACAAACTGAGTCCAAATGACCACAGACCCTAAACAACCTCAAAGAAAACAAAAATGACCAAAAACAGACACAATCCCACAAAGAGACACAAAATGTATGGGGAAAAAAAGCTTTTTCTTTTTTTTCTTTTAAAGAAAATGCACATTTTCTTGAGGAAGGACGCCTAAACCCACCGCCATATACGTGCACCTAAGTCTTCCACAAAGCCAAGGAAAACACTGAAATGTTAATGTAGGAAAGAATGAATAAATGGCCCACAACAGGATAAGGAATTCTCACCTATGTAGTTCATCACTCGGCCCATGAACTCAGTCCAGTGGCCTTTCCTGTAGGAATTCTTCACAGAGTCGGGAAGAGTCTGACCTGGAAGGCATCTGGGAAGAGCGAGAGAAAGAAAAAAAACGAAGATCCATAGTGGAAAAAGTAAGGATTTCAGCTGTGGTTCTTTACTGTATAACGTCCTTGTAATAGTACTCTTATATGTATATTTTTATACATTTTTGCCGAAGTAAAAAATATACTAAACTTGTGTTTTGCAATATATATTTTTATAGCAATATTTATTTGATTCATAAATATATATTATTTACCTAATCACCCAAGTGTCACTGTTGTCGTCGATCACAGTGTGGTCAAAATCAAACACCATCAGAGTCTTCATGTTTTCACCTGGAAAAAGAAATAAACATGTAGAGCAGGACTTGAAGTATGGAAGCAATTGTTATTATTTTGGACCGAAAATAAATGAATAAATAAGATAGATAGATAGATCAGCCCAGTCTCATGGCAGTTTGTGAAATGGTGACGTTATTTAATCTATTGATTTGTGCACAGGGACACGTTTTTCTGGTTTTTATCATGTTGGTGAGCACGAATTTTAAACTAATGTATTTGAATGGGAAGCATATTACGTGATAACAGCACGATTATGGTAGCGAGTAGTATTGAAAAGCCAAAAATCCGCGTAGGGAGGTTGGTTGGGGTGGTGGATGGGTCAAACAACACAGGACTGTCACCCAGGAGACCGGGGATCGCGTCCCATGTGTGGTAGTTCCTTTGCGCATTCTTGTTCTCCTAACCACAACCTTTCCCCGTCTTTCTTTTCCTAACCACAACCGACCCGTTGTTGTCGCCGTTGTCACCGTTATTGTCGCGGCCTAGCTGGAGCCCAGTTGCATGGCAGTTTGTGAAAGAGTAACGTTCCAATTTCGTGGTGACCAGCACGAAATAAAGTAGAAAATCGTTTCCCTGTACACGAATCAATAGATCAAAATAACGTGACCATTTCACGAACTGCTGTGAGACCGGGATAGATAGATAGATAGATAGATAGATAGATAGATAGATAGATACTTTATTCATCCCGAGGGAAATTTTAGGCATCCAGTAGCTTAGACAACCATAACACAACAAACACACATACACACATATATCTCACATACATAAAAATCACTCACAGAAATTTAAAGAGTTAACAATTTGTGAAGTGATTACAAAGGTCTGGTATGGACTGAACATGTGATGCAATGACCATGATAAGGTGCTATGGTAGAGTGTGTGCAATGCTGGTAGTGCAAAATTGAACAGTGCAGGGATTGAACAGTGCAATAACTTATTATTAAATATTAACTATGACTATGAAAAGACAAGAATGTAAACGTAACAGAATTGCTTGACAAACAAGAAATAATATACTTTAAGAACAATATATAACAGGGAATAAGTTATAAGATGTAGATGTTATGACCAGAGTCCAGAGTGTGTAGGAGGGCTAATATAGCCTATAAGACAGTCAGGTGTACAGCAGACAGAGTGATATAATGGTAGGGACTGAGAGAGACAGGCTCATGCTGAAAAGTCCATTTCTCCCCTCCCCCTTCGCGTCTTTCTGTCTATTATTATCGTTAGATAAAGTTGTATTACGCATATTTGCTCGGTCATTTTAACCTCTCCGGTTTGGCCGTGACAGGGTTGGGTTAGTAGCTATATAAAACTATCTACTTGTAGCTTTCTGTCCGTAACGCTCGGCCAGCTCATCTGTTATCAGCACAAACCGTGACTGGCCACGATAAACTGCAACGTCAACAACCAACTGTTGTTGTACCTCTATGGTATATACATCGCTTTCCCTTTTACTGCCGAGTGAACTACAAGACCTCAATTAACCCTGAGATATTTACAGACACAATTCTAATAACTATAGAGGTAACGTTTTAACGCACTATGCTTTAAATGACTGATTTGTATAAGAGGTCTGGTGTAACCTCGTCTCCTTACAAGGAAACGACTTAGCAGCCCGGCTAATCTTCTATTAAAGTTCTGCTCGAAACAATTCAGATCAGGCTCAGGGGGAATAACAGGGATAACAGTGATTTCTGTACTAGAATAATACATCAGGTTCAGATACATAACATATAGGATTTAGCAAGCTAGCTAGCTATGTAAAACTGTGACTAACGGCATACTGACCTGTCTGTCTGACATCAGTCCGCCGCTCTGTCTTCCTCCTCGTCTTGTTGTCGTGTTAACTTACAAGATGTCAACATTCTGAGCTCCCTACCGCCACCTGCCGGTGAAGTACAAATGTTTTTGTTTTTTTTGTATGTGGAGTTTTTTTTAATTGAATAATTTCGTAATAAAATTGCTACAACTAACGCACTTGTCGCAATATTTGCGTTAACATTTTCGACCTAAACACCGAGTATGCAGCAAGTCCGTCACATTTATGACAACATTCTACAGTTTACCCATAGACCCAGAGAACACTTGAAGGCATCATTCAACTGTACATTCTGTGGAATGCAACAAAAGAGAAACTCTTGTGCATTTATTTTGGTTATTTCCTCATACTAAATTACTTTGGAGTAAACTGTCTCGATACTTAACTGATCTTATTTACCCTGAATTGTCCTTGTGCTGGGAAAATGTACTTTTTGGTTTCATTAACTTTGACACAAATCTCACCTCTCAATTTTATTTAAACAACCTGATTTTAATTTTGACCAAATTTTACATCCATAAGTCCAAATTCCAAAATAAAACACCTAACTTCATAGAGCTGTCCATTCACATTAAACACTATATATCTACTATATCCTGTTGCAGTAATAAGAAGGCTGTTAGAACACACACACTATTTGTACTTTTCAAATGCTTTATGTAAATTGAGTTGTGTTCTTTCTTTTTATTATTGTTTTATTTGCTGTATCTCCTCTGGCGTGCTTGACCTGTTTGTATTGTATACACTTGTGGCTGTATGCTGTATACCTGTTATGTGCTTATTAATAAAAAACAGACCTGAAGGCATCATTCCACCCCTTTGACCACTCGGTGGCAGTAACACACAACTTGAATGACACAAAGCAAACTGAGAAGAAGAAAACCTGTCGGTTTAGTTCCTGGTTGCATAAAGTCAAGACTCACCCTCTGTTCAGATTGTTGTTTTCTTCATCTGTAGGCTTAAACGGGGATTTTATATCGACCGAAATGTTCAAAAGCTTCGGGACGTGGTTGGGTTTGGAGGACCAGGCGTACACGAAGACGTCGGACGACACGGAAAAGCTGAGTGTGGAGCAGGAAGTAAAGGTGGTGGAAGCACAGAACGAGGTAAACAAACAGCAGCCAGCTGGCCAGGATGGAGAACCAGAGGCCAACCGAGAAGAGAACTCTGAGCTCGGCAAAGGACTCGGGGGTGAGAAAGAACTGTGGCATTGCTGTTTTATTGCTGCGACACAAGTTTGTTTAACGTCAAGCTAGGTCATTAGCTAAATGCTTCTCAGTAGCTCGAGGATTTGACTTACGTGCACTTTAGTGTCACTAATTTTTTTCCAAAAACTGAGTGTCCCAAATGATGAGGGTCTTATTTGAGACAGGTTAGGGTTAAGGGTAGAGTTAGGGTAGCGTTTATCGGTGTTTTTGCCCCCAACGGCTCCTTCCAGGCAGCGCTGCCTGGAAGGCACTAGGATTAGGCTAGGGTTAAGGTTAGGTGCCTTGGAAGGAGCCGTTGGGGGCAAAAAACACCATCGAGCTAGGGTAGCACAGGTGGTTTAGCAGGTTCATAATTAATTAAGGACATTGTATGGGGAATTTGGGACACTAAACTGCAGGTATACCCTATAAGTCTGTCTGTGTTACCTAACCCATTCAACCGGGAAGATTGTAGTTCTGGGTGAACGCTTTCCCCCATCATGTTCTTCATTCTCTTGAAATATATCTACGGTTTCTTCTTCAGCTTAATTGTTTGCTGTCCCTGTGTCAACAAAGAGGCTTATCCGACTGCAGGAGGAGCTGTCTTCAGATAGAGTTCAGGTTACTTTATTGTCCCCCAATGGGGCAGTTTGTTGTGCAGCAGATAGTATAGAACAAATCACACACACACACACACACTCATACACACAATACAGAGATTGCCTACCTTGCAGGCATAGTTAAAAAAGCAGTAAACAATCAATAAATACTAAGTCAATAAGTTATCTATGGTTCTTTATAGAATTAAGAAGTAGAATGGCTGGAGGTACAAAAGAGTGTTTATATCTGTTGGTTCTGAGTTTGGGGAGTTTAAAGCGTGATCCAGATGGCAAGATGTGAAATTCAGCCTGTAAGAGATGAGAACTATCTGACAGGATAGATTCAGCCTGTAAGAGATGAGAACTATCTGACAGGATAGATTCAGCCTGTAAGAGATGAGAACTGACATGATAGACTCAACCCTTCTTAGCATCTACTTCTGGTAAAGTTCCTCCAGGCCTTTCTGCCTAGAACCTGTGCTGCAGCTGCTCCCCTTAATTAACCCGGAAAGACGACGCTGAAGTTGGCATCCGAATCGCAGCTTCCGATTCGGCAGTTAAGGGGAAATCTAAGGGAAACTTAAATCTTCTGATTCACAGCGCGTAGACCACATTAGACCAGGTGCAGATCCAAAACCACTGTACCTAGACTTGTCAAATCTGGACCAAGTTATCCTAGAGTTAAAGATTGTTAAAAATCCAGTTTCAGATTTGTGAGAGTATTTTTGTTTTACAGTAATGGACCCATACCAGCAGATTAAGGAGAAGGTGACAACTAACTCAACAAAGGACCTATAGAAAAGAGTCATCAGGGTCTTGTCCACATTAAACTTGGCCAGCTTCCTAAGGCAATACAGGCGCTGCTGGCCTTTCTTGCAAAGCAAACTAGTATTTGACTCAAAACACAACTTGTCATCAATAATGGATCCTAAATACTTGTACTCTTTAACAACCTTTATTTCCTGACCATTCATACTATATGATAGATCTGTGTTGTGTTGTAGCATTGTTTTTAGCCCCCCAATAGTCCCACAATATGGTTTAGTTTATTAGTTTATAATGTGGTGGACAGCCCCCTTTAATTAACTGTACAGTAAAAGGAGCAACATTAGCCTCTACGTGTAATTTCCAGCTGTCATGCCCGGCCAGTTGTCAATAGGCATCCTAAAATACAACAGTTAAGAGATTAAAATAAAATAAATTATATTGCATTCATAATTACAGCAGGCCTAAGCTAAAGGGAGTAAGACATACAAACATGTGGCACACAGTTGGAGCAAGCACAAACAAGCAAGCACAGATGATGGCAAAGGTATGAAAGCAGTTAATGCAATAAAAACAATGTAAAAGGAGAAAAGGGGACAGCAGCAGTGGCAGCAAAGACTGTCCTGTCCTGTTAGTAGTGTCCTGAGGAGTGTCCCGGGACAGTCAGACACTGTCCTGTGACTCCCATGACTGTCCCGGGACAGTCAGACACTGTCCTGTGACTCCCAGACACTGTCCTGTGACTATCATGGGAGTCACAGGACAGTGTCTGGACACTCCTCAGGACCCTACTAACAGGACAGGACAGTTTTTGCTGCCACTGCTTCTCCAAGGGGAAGGAGAATAGTCACAGAGGCCACATCGAAAGCCCATACAAGACATAACATGGAGGCAGGCAGCAACAATGACTATGTCACATCAAACACACATCACATCTGACAGATTAATGTGTGCTGTAGTTGTCGGACAGCCATGTTTTAAAGGTGTGTTGTAAAGGTGGAACATGTATGTATATCTTTGATAGTGGTGGGAAGTGGACTCCAGTTTTGTATGGCTGTGCCTGTGACAGAAAATGATAATTGACCAACTGTGCTTTTTCCTGAATGGGATTAGAAGGTCACCTCGTCGTAGTAGTAGATAACTTTATTGTCCCCGTGGGGCAGTTGGGTTTGCAGCACTTCATGACAGGACATCAGACATATGATACAAACAAATAGTCCCTACATCAGACACCGACAGACATAACATGAAGAGCATACATCACACTACAATACACTATACACCCTTGGGTATGACCAGGCCAGCTGGACATCTAGCTTATTTTGACTGATTTAAGGCTTTTATGGCTTGTGGTACAAAAGAGAATTTGGATCTGTTCTTGGTCAGAAGGGGTGGGCCAAAACGACGCCTAGATGGCAGCAGTTTAAGATGAGATGCCAGGGGGTGTGTGTAGTTACTTACAATGTTATTGGCCTTTCTCACCAGTCTGTCTTTGTAAATGTGTTCAATGCTCGGTAGTGTTATCCCAAGTAACTTGCTGTCAGTTGTAACTGTTTTTCTGATTGTCTTTTTCTGTGACTCAGTGGCATTTCCGAACCAGCAGATAATACAGCAAGTTAAAACACTTTCAATAAAAGCAGTATGTCGTGTGGTGCTTCTGGTGATCTGACTGCTGTTATTAGATTAGGAACTTTGTAGACCAGACAGATGTTTTTTGTATTTTCCCCGTTCAGTAGTTTGCTGTTACTCAGGATAATGAAGCAGCGATGTGAACTGTTAGGCTTCTCCTCCAAAACTTTGAGGGCTTTCTTGTAAAGAGTTGCTAATGGCTTTAACGATGATGCAGTTGTCAACCTTCTCGTCTTCCTCCTCCATCTGAAGATTACATCTTCAGTTTTGCCACCAGTGCCACCAGGAAGATCTCTGATTCTGTGGTAGAGACAGCGCAGAGCATCAAGAAGACTGTGGAAGAAGGGAAGATCGACGGCATCATAGACAAGGCACGTTGCTTGTTTGGCAGCTTTTAGAAGACAACTCGTGGGTCATGTTATACAAGGTTTTTACTTGTTGTCAAGAGCATCAATTTGCTCAACATGACATAAGATAAGATAGATTTTATTGATCCCACACTAGGGAAATTTCCCATGTTACAGCAGCTCAAATGCAAACAACAGATAGAACAAATCCAGATTAAATACAAGTAGAATAGAAAACAATATAATAATAAATAAAATAATAAGAGTAATAATAGTAAAAATTAGTTTTAAAAAATGTATACCAAATAGACACCTTTTATATACAAATCATGATCAATAATTATAATATCATGAGCTCCATTTAATGTGTGTGTGTGTGTGTGTGTGTGTGTGTGTGTGTGTGTGTGTGTGTGTGTGTGTCTCACTTGTGTATTTGCAGACTTTCCTAGGAGACTTTCAAAAGGAGCAAGAGAAGTTTGTCCAAGAGAAGAAGGCAAAAAAATCAGGTACAGTAAAAAAAAAAAAAAAAAAAAGCAACAATCTTCTTTACAACAAAATAATTAATTACACATCAAATAATCTCTCTCAAATGACTTTTATTCTGGGAAATCCCCCCTTGCTTTACAGGGCAAACTAGCTTCCAAATAAGCCTCTTGGTTTGTTGTGGGGGAATTCTCGGGTCTTGATGAGAAAATGGGGAAACAGTGGATTAGTGTCAGTAATGGTGGTAATGTAGTAACCATGAAACAAAGCAGTGACGTCACTTTTTCTTTTTTAAAGTGCTCATATTATGCTCATTTTCATGTTCTTAATTGTATTTAGAGGGTGTACCAGAATAGGTTTACATGGTTTAATTTTCAAAAAACACCATATTGTTGTTGTACTGCACATTGCTGCAGCTCCTCTTTTCACCCTGTGTGTTGAGCTCTCTGTTTTAGCTACAGAGTGAGGCATCTCACTTCTGTTCCATCTTTGTTGGGAGTCGCACATGCTCAGTAGCTAGGTAAGGACTACTAGCCAGTCAGGAGCAGAGTATGAGGGCGTGCCACGCTAGCAGCTAGGTGAGCATTATAACGTGTGTTCCAAAGTGACCACGTTTGTCTCTGAAGTAAAGGCTGGACTACAATAGAGCTGTTTGGAGCAGTTTGTGAACAGTGTTTTCTGTTGGAGATGGGGTGGACTTTGGGCTTTTGATAGTATTGATAGAAATTGTATTAATTTTAATGTCTACATTGAAGGTGATGCCTTACTTTTAATAAGCTGGTCTTTTAGAATCATGTTTTGTACTGTGGTGTCTATCTATTTATTTATTGTATTGTCTGTGAGTATGGTGCTGACCAGGGCTTAATGACTTTTTATCTATCGATCTATCTGTCTAGCTTGACTATGTTGACTATCTATCTATCTGTCTATCTGTCTAGCTTGACTATGTTGACTATCTATCTGTCTATCTATCTATCTTTCTAGCTTGACTATGTTGACTATCTATCTATCTATCTGTCTAGCTTGACTATGTTGACTATCTGTCTATCTGTCTAGCTTGACTATCTTGACTATCTATCTGTCTATCTATCTATCTTTCTAGCTTGACTATGTTGACTATCTATCTATCTGTCTAGCTTGACTATGTTGACTATCTATCTATTTACCTAGGACACAGTCACATTATCAGCTTCTAAAACTTACCGATCAAGCAGCTTCTACTACCCCAACTTCCCGGTGTGTGCATGGCTGTATCTGAGAGTTAAGACTAGTGTGTGCTGATGTTTGTGTCTAGAAGCGGCGGTGCCTCCCTGGGTCGGCTACAACGAGGAGGAGACGATCCAGCAACAGATCCTTGCTCTGTCAGCCGTAAGCAAATCATACACTACAGTATATGAATGTGTCAACATGTCTGGGACATAGACCTTTTTCACGGCAGACATGTTGACATGTCATAATAGGAAAAGCACAGGTGTATTCAAAACCATTAATGATGGCTGCATTCCACTTAGGAGAGGCCCTGGTATTGTGCATGCTGACTCACTGAAATATAGGGGTGCACAATATATCGACTCAATATCGTTATCGCGATATCACGTTGCGCGATATTATACCGAAAGTCTCGCGATAATTACGCGATATTTTGTTTGCGTTGCATCCCGCCCGACATGTACCCAAAGAGTATAGAAGCAACAAGAGGCGAAACTCAATAGAACGTTGTGTTACATTCAGTCCAAGATGGCGGAGCTGCAGTTCCATTGAGTTTCTCCTCTTGTTACGTCTATACTCTTTGATGCACCTCTCGAAAAATACACATCACTTGGTAGCGTTGTATTTCCCCTGACTCATTTCCTGGTTCTCCTAAACAACATGAAATCAAGGAGAGGGTTAACTTCTCCTGCTCCAGATTTCCCACCGTGGTCAGAAAGAACAGGGGAGACACTTTGTTTCTCTCACTAAGACTCTAGAGTCACTACTCGCCCCAAAGAAAATCGCCGTCATTCTCTCACTTCTCCTTCGCTCTACCACACACCAGAGCACGTATAAACATCAGCTGCGTGGAGCCTCCGCAGAACCATAAAACGAAGCGAAAGAAAAGAAAGGACCTAAAGAGAGAGCGAAGAGTGGAGCAAAAAGAACACAAAAGTAAGAAAATGAGTGTTGCTCTGGGAGACGACGAAATAACATTGACGAAACCTGCCTAGCCTACCCCCAGTTGCTTGGCAACAGTAAACAGAAATTCTCCGGTGCTACCTTAAACCACGCCTTAAAAGTTACTTCAGAGGTATTGTTAAGTCACAAGAACGATGTTTTTGGATTTAAAAGTATTTATTTCTCGATAAAAGTAACACAATATATGAGATTAAATGCCAAACATATCAGATATATACATAAATACGATGTCCTGAAGCGTTTTCCGCCATCTTGAATTATTTTCTTCGACTTGAGCCACTGACATACGTCACGCTGCCCTCACGCTGCCTTCACTCTGATTGGCAGTCGCTCGTGGCCAAACGGCCACTCCCATTGAAAATGAATGATAGCTGTCTCTTGTAGCTAATGTGACTGTAGGGTAATGCCTCCTCCTCGGTAGCTTGGAAATACTTTGGCTTTAAGCCAACAGATGTGCATTGCATTGTTTTTTATACTGTAGTGTATATACAACCAGTACAACATGTCCTGTTCTATAGACATGCTCTTTATTTATTTATTTTATACTGTCCAAGCAGTAGAACATGTCCTGTTCTGTAGACACATGTTGGACCAGTCCAATATGACTGTCAGTTGAAATAAACCTTGTGTTGTAAGAAAACTTGTTTTATTTGTTATAAATCTATTTTGATGTGTTTTCCCATAACTTTGGTAATTTTACATATGTTTAAAAATATCGAAATTAATATCGATATCGCAATATTCATTATCGATATCGCAATATCACATTTTTTTCAATATCGTGCACCCCTACTGAAATATCTTACTGGGATACTTGATGGAATTGAGCCATCGTTAAGGTTATCAATTTCAGCTGTGCTTTTCCTACTACGACAAGGCAAAATGTCTGCTGTTAAAAAGGTCCATTATCGCTCTCTATCTCTGGAGGATAATTAGCCCCTTTTTTTTGGTACAAACTGAGCTCTCTGACTGCTGATTCTAGGACAAGAGAAACTTCTTGCGAGACCCCCCCGCTGGTGTTCAGTTCCACTTCGACATGGAGCAGATGTATCCTCTGGCTGCAGTGATGCTGGAGGAAGACCAGCTCCTCAACTGCATGCGCTTTGACCTGGTCCCAAAACAGTCAGTAGTTGTGTGTGTGTGTGTGTGTGTGTGTGTGTGTGTGTGTGTGTGTGTGTCTTCCAGCATTGTGTGTGCGTGTACAGTGAAGAAGAAGTAGATATACTTTATTAATCCTGCAAGGGGGAAATTCAATTTGTTCACTCTGTTGTTAGTTAAACACTCTACACACAGTCCCGAATACCATTTTTTGTGCTCCAAAGCTTTGGTACTAATCAATAGCGAATATTCGAAGCTTCTGATCAGGACTCAGCCAGCCAGCGCCACACCTCCCCCGAGCGCAGTGACATTACGCGCGGCCGCACTGTTTCTACAGTCATTAAATTGCCTGAAAACGACACGAGGCTGCTGCATTATAACCACACAGATC
Organism: Sander lucioperca; assembly: GCF_008315115.2. NCBI lineage: Eukaryota > Metazoa > Chordata > Actinopteri > Perciformes > Percidae > Sander > Sander lucioperca. The sequence goes on along the minus strand of NC_050175.1, from coordinate 45,251,291 downwards.
TCTGCACCTCAGACTGCTCGTTTTTATAACTCGACATTTTTCCGTTTTCGGCTGAGATGGACGGAATAGGACGCTGCATGAATTAGCCAGCAGCTATCGGACATTTAGCTGCTTCATCCGGACAAAACATCATGGTGAATTTCAGCCTGCATGCACATTTTTACAGGGTTAATTTTATTTAAAGTGCTCATATTATGCTCATTTTCAGGTTCATAATTGTGTTTAGAGGTTATATCAGAGTAGGTTTACATGGTTTAATTTTCATAAAAACACCATCTTTTTGTTTTACTGCACATTGCCGAGGCTCCTCTTTTCACCCTGTGTGTTGAGCTCTCTGTTTTAGCTACAGAGTGAGACATTTCACTTCTGTTCCATCTTTGTTGGGAGTCGCACATGCTCAGTAGCTAGGTAAGGACTATTAGCCAGTCAGAAGCAGAGTATGAGGGCGTGCCACGCTAGCAGCTAGGCGAGCATTATAACGTGTGTTACAAATTGATGCATGTTCGTCACGGAAGTAAAGGCTGGACTACAATAGAGCTGTTTGGATCAGTTTGTGAACAGTGTTTTCTGTTGGAGATGGTAAGTCCCTTTGGGGTGGACTTTGGGCTTTTTACCTTTGTCAACCTATAACGTGCACAAAAAAGATATATAACACAATAAAGGAAAGGGAAAAAGCCAAAAAGCATAATATGAGCACTTTAATTCATTTCATTTTCGGATATTACAGTATTGAAGAAAAAAGGAAACAACAACATAAACGAATATTTAAATTCCAGAATTGAAAATGGAATACCTACCCAATGAATGAATATGCGAATAGTGGAATATTGGGGTCCAGCCCTAGTGTACAGTATGTATTTTACACTATGCACCTGTTTCTGCAAGCGTGTCCACCTGTGGTATCAACTTTGACATGCGTTTGTGTTTGACAGTGTAAAGGAGGAGGTGTTCTGGAGGAATTATTTCTACCGGGTGTCTCTGGTCAAGCAGTCGGCCCAGCTGACAGCGCTGGCAGCCCAGCAGCAGCAGAAGGACGGCGAGGACAGAGCGGCCAGTGTTTCCCCTGAGGACGTCGTTCTAACAGGTCCGACTTTCATCCACGCAGTCATTTCACCTGTTCGTACACATCAACAGGGGGCCAATGCCAGAGCTGAATCTGCTTTTTATAACTACTGTAGTGGGAATTTGTCCTAAATAGTGCTGTCAGTTAAACGCGTTATTAACGGCGTTAACGCAAACCCATTTTAATGGTGTTAATTTTTTTATCGCAAGATTAACGTTCTTTTTGGCATAGCAAACTTTGTAGTTTTTTTCACATGCTGTTGCAACAACTAGTAACGTTAGAAAAACTACAACACCACACCGGATCTAGCTAGACCAGAAACACAACAACAGGCACGCCGCGCACACTTGTTTGGGCTTGCGAGCCGGCCAAAGAGTAGTAGGCTAACGTTACGTTTTGAGTGGATTTTGAGTCGAGCTCGAGATGCCGAAATGGATGCCAATAAGATTCTAAATGGAAAGTTTACTTTTAAAAAGTTGCCAAATGGTTCCTTTGACAAGACCAAAGTGATCTGTGTGTTTTGTCGTTGTGAACTGAGCTATCATCGCAGCACGTCCAGTCTGAAATACCACTTGATGGCCAAGCCCACAGCTGATGGCCAAGCCCACAGCTGATGGCCAAGCCCACAGCTGATGGCCAAGCCCACAGCTGATGGCCAAGCACACAGCTGATGGCTAAGCCCACAGCTGATGGCCAAGCACACAGCTGATGGCCAAGCACACAGCTGATGCCAATTCTCCGACCCCTCGTCAAAGCCAGGGGACAAAAGCACAAAGCAAGCCGATCAACTTTTCCAAGTTGATAAGAGCATTAAAATGAGAAAAAAATAATTGGATAAAAAGAAATCTAGGGACATTTAGAATAGATAAAAAAATTGCGATTAATTACAAGGTAACTATGACATTAATGCGATTAATCGCGATTAAATATTTTAATCGTTTGACAGCACTAGTCCTAAATAAGGCCCTAAGGCCTATCAAATCTGACTCCAATTTATTAATTCCCGCGCCTTCTTTCATCGGACTTAAGTTTACAAGAACAAAAGGATCAATCTGTGACGTAGAGTTCAGTTAAGCAAAGTTTACTGAGTCCAGCATAAAAGTTACAACGCAATTGTGGGTTCACAAACAGAGTTTAAGTTTCCCAAGCAGGGTTTCCCGCAGCACTTTGCAGTTAATGCGGCCGCCTTAACAACACGCGCCTGCCACCTTAACTAAGTCGTCAAAAAAATAAGAAATATCTGCCGTGTTACTCTGTCCTGTTTGAGTGGCTGTAATGTTTAAGTCCCATCAACACAGTCTCTAGGAAACAAGGTAACGGCGAGTTGTCAAGATACCACCAATCACAACGGAAAGAGCATTAGCTGGCGGTGAGTGTAACTGTCGTTTATTCACATTTAAAGGGATAAATCGCCATTTCACCATCACGTGCGCGTTAGTTTGTCAACAAATGTGTGGGCAGCTGGGGCATGCCCGGGCAGAGACGGGGTGAGTGGACTTACTGGAGCGTTGGCATATGGCAGGCAGAGAGCATTTATATATGTATCTCTGTCCTGTTCTTCACATCAGTGAGGCTTTCTTCTCTTGTTTCAACGAAGTGAATACATGACGAAGTGACTGGAACTATCATCACCTCTCGCGCGTGGATTCTTAACGTCCCGGCTGTTGCCCGGTCTTTAATCACTGCACGCAGTTCACAGCACACGGTTAGTTAGCATAGTTAAACACTACACACAGTGAAATTACGTGTCCTGTTTTTATTTCACGCATACTGTCTGCTTTGAGTGAGTGAAACTATGGGCTGAGCTCTGTTATCTCAGAGCTGTTTGTTTTGGAGAAGAGTTGTCAGGTGAAGTGTAAGAGAGCATGTCACGGAGGATAATGGGAGCAATGCCAGTAACACTGTTATAGCACGTTTTTGAAATAATAAAATAATTAATATTTAGTGTTTAAGAAGTAGGCTAATTGTTAAATGTAGTACAGAGTCTGTAGTCTATCTAGGACCCCCCCCCCCCCCTCCGGTCAGATGGCAACCCCAACCCTGCCACCTTAACTAACAAATTCTCTGCAGGAAACCCTGCCTAGCAACAGACATGAAGTCAGAGCCCAGTCCACTAGCATCTCGGTTCGAATGAACTCCAATCTAAACTGTCCCTGTGTTTTTATTCTCTCCTCACAGGGGGGTGTCTCCTATTTTCTAAACAGAAACTGTTATCTTTCACAAACCTATACACCAAGGTTGGGGTCTCTGTGTAGTGCAACTACCTCTCCCAGTCCCTTAACTTTAACTGTCTTTTCCTGATCTTCTGCTTATCTGTCTGGTACACAATGCATTCTTATGCCATAAAAAGGCTTAACCTATAGTTAAAGGCTTAGGCTTAACCTTCTATGTGTCAGAGACTTTTCCTTGAACCAGTTCCTCAATGACTGCACACAGCTAATTTTCTACACTACACATGTACCTCATGAGCCTCTCCCCACTCACTGTATGCTTGGAGGGTCTGCTAATACATTGAGATGCATCACACTGAGTGTAGATTCAAACTCCAGAAATGTGTGTATGTGTTGTGTTTTGGACAGAGATATTAAGCCGCATGCGGTTGAATTTTTTTTTATAACTCACCCATTTAAATTGTATCAGGGCTAGTCTCGCATTGCCAGACCTTCCTCCACAGCGCTGCAGAGGAAGGTCTGGCTAGTCCACACAGCGTTCCGTGATGGGAGAAAAGCGTGCTCTCTGTCCGCTGCAAAATAGTCTCAGGAAGGAACTTGTTTTGGTGGAACGTGTACGTTCAAAAGTAGTTTTAGTCGTGCAACAGAAAACTCAGATTGGACAGATAGTCTAGCTAGCTGTCTGGATTTACCCTGCAGAGATCTGAGGAGCAGTTAACCATAGTCCTCACAAATCCACCAGAGTTTAGAACGCCAACACACAGGAAGCGGAAGGTGACGGACACCCGGCCGAAATGAGGGACATCTGGCGGGCAGAACTTCCAGCGCCACCTGAACAATCCCGTAAATGAATCGTCGTCGATATAAACTAATATTAAGGCTTAAAGTCGCAAACTGTTACTATCTACACAAGATAAGGTATTTTGATTAAAACTTTAAAAAAAAAAATCATTTAACCAATTATCCTGCATCATAAATACATTTCTGGCATTTGTAACAAAGCAAACCGCTTGAGAATCGGTTGAAAATTCAGCGAGACTTGATTTTAATTGTGGAGGGACCTCCTCTCTCTCTCTCTCTCTCTCTCTCTCTCTCTATATATATATATATATAGCATATATGCATAGTATCCTGGATCCATGAAATAACTGGCCTTTAAAAATAAAAATCTGCCTTCCTCTATGGAAATTTAACATAGGGGTATGTATAATTATGGCCCCTGTATTTTAAGGAAGAACATTTATTTATTTACAATACATTATTCATTCACAAAAAAATTGGTGTCCTTAAAATGTCAGATTTTTCCTCATTTTTTTAATTAAGGCATTAAGATCAATTTCCAAAAGATTATTTTTTTGTATATGTGCTGTATTGTCTTTGTGTTACGAGATGCTTCATCTCAAGGGGTCATCCTCCTAACAATACATTTCAAATATATATATCTATGGTCTTTGCTGTCAATGACACTCCTACTACACATAACAGGGCTGTGGTTTTCAAAGAAATCCACAGGTCATTAAATGAAGCAAACACCACATTGTGACTTGCATATGGACATCTAATGGCACTGTATTCTTTTATTTTTAGACAACGTCAGACCAAAAACACCACCAGTTTCCATCAGCGACATACAGAAGGTAAGAGTACTAAAATGAAGACGTGTGTGGGTGTGTATGCATATCTTGATACTTTCCAACAACCATTCTAAAACTTAACAAAGTGCTACAGTCAGTTGCCTTTTCTGTTCCGTCCGTGCGACTCTCAGCCACCTCAGGAGGATGAGGAGGAGATGTCGACCAGCCCCGGAGTGTCGGAGTTTGTGAGCGATGCGTTCGACTCGACAGGCATTGACCAGGAGGACCTGAGGAAAGAGATGGAGCAGCTGGTGCTGGATAAGAAGGAGAGCGTCCCTTCTCCTGATGGTTAGACTTTCTTCTGATCCTTCAGCTAAATGTTGTCTCCTAGGTCAGTGGTCATTGCCAGAACTTCCTCCACAGCGCTGCAGAGGAAGGTCTGGCTAGTCCACACAGCATTCCGGGATGGGAGAAAAACCTGCTCTGGTTTATTGGCATTTCTTCAAACCAATTAGAATCCTCTTGGGCGGCGCTCAGCTCCGGACGCAGCAACGGTGCCGCTGCAAAATAGCCTCGGGAAGGAACCTGTTTTGGTGGAACATGTGGACGTAGGGAGACGAGCTCTGGAATGAAATGAAATGGCTGTTGAGGGTGTGATGAGAATTTTACTCAAAACATAATTTGATTGTCGGTTCTAGCTCGGTGGATGTTTTCCGAATTGACCGGAGTTTAAAATGCCAACACAAACCAATTGGTTAAGTAGATTTGAGGCAGTGTCGCTAAAAAACGGTCGGTAGTCCGACAACACAGAAAAAACACCCAATTTAAATAATGTTTGAATTTACATATGAGTTCATTTCATATTGAAATCAACACATCTATGCACCTCACTGTTAGGCTTTGGGGTTGCTGGCAGACAGTTTGAGAAACACTGTTTTGAATTTTAAATTATGAACTGAATTTTTTACCAAATCTACTCGCAGACCACCAGGGGTTTCTGGCGGACCACGAGTGGTCCGCGTACCACACCTTTGAGAAATACTGTAGGTAGTCGCATCACACAGCTGCAAGTATTTACTCTACTTACGCTGCGTTCTATTATTCTCAACGAACCGACTCGGCCCGCGGATATGATGTCACTTCCACGCTTCAAGTGTTCTGGTATGTTTTGAGTTGGAGAAAAACATGGACGCCACCCATGGAAAGCTGTTGTTGCGGTAGTATATCTTCTGTTAACAACGCTAGCCACGTTTAGCAACACCCGTTTGAAACAAGTCTTCATTCAATATTGCACTCACAACAAGACGGATTCCCACACCCACAGGCAGTGATCTGGACGCAGTAAGGTATTACAGTAATACGAGTGATTGAAATCGTCATTTAAACAGCCAAAGCGGTCCAAAAACAATGAAAACAATTCATACTTACAAGTCACACAGGGCGCAGCCATCTTGGATTCCGTATCGGAATTCTTGCTCGGTGTCCTCTGAGTTCGACCGAACGGGAAAGTTCGCCATCCGAGTAAAGGGGGCCCGTTGGCGCCTGTCGCTAGTAGGATTGGGCATCGAGAACCGATTCCTACTTGGAATCGTTTCAAAAATTACGATTCCAGTGGAATAGTTTCTTTGTTGGAATCGTTTGGAGGACTTGGTTTCAAATCTGATCACGGGTTCCAAATTTAACATGCGCAAGTTTTGGTTTCCGTAGCAGCCAGGCGCTTGTTGTGTTGTAGCCATGGAGCACAGTAAGCGGCGCTCTAGTCTGGCTTTGTTTTACGCCCAGTAAAACTGCAACCTACCATTGAATCAAATCAAACTTTCCTGTTATTTGTGAAAATAGGCATGTGACCCGTTTCAACTCCACCCCTCAAAGAAACGGAATCAAGAATCCATAAGAACCGGAATCGAAAGGAAGAATCGCAGTTGGAATCAGAATTGTTAAAATCTAAACGATACCCAAACCTAGTCGCTAGGCAACGTCCTGTCTTTCTCGTCAGAACTCCGACACAGATAGATAATAGAACGCAGCATTATTAGGGCCCTGTCGGTACACGATCCGTTCTGCCTGCACGATCCGTTCTGCGCATGCGCAAGATAATACTGTTTTACCGAGGATACGACCTGCACGATCTGTTCCACGCTAGCCTATGGCTAGCCTCCACCGGGAAGCTAACGTTAGTTTAGCTAACAGCTAATTCGGCTAACTGCTAGCTGACAGCTAGATTCAGTCTAAAATAACGTTAACTCAAACGTAATGGGAAAAGCAGGCTACAGCTAAATTAAGACTTCACACTAATAACAATAAAGACAAGTATTGAGTGATTGTATTTTAAATGAGCACAAGTAAAGTAGAACTGACGTAACAGCTGTTATATATGTTAGGTGTTTGTTATATATGTCAACGTTTATTTTCAAGTTTTATTTTGAGGGTCTTTTAAAGTTATTACATGCTGTCTCAGCTAGCAGTTAGCCGAATTAGCTGTTAGCTAAACTAACGTTAGCTTGCCTGTGGAGGCTAACGGCAGACCGCTACAATCAGCTAGCGGTTAGCCGAATTAGCTGTTAGCTAAACTAACGTTAGCTTGACTGTCGACCGGAAGCGTGGAACAGATCGTGCAGTGTCGTAAATCCTCGTACAACCGCGCATGCGCGAACATTTTGCGCATGTGCAGAACGGATCGTGCAGGCAGAACGGATCGTGTACCGACAGGCCCTATGAAATCCGTTTTATTTATTTTTTCAAATTCCGTGTTTTCGGATTTATTTTTAGCCCTTTTGGATTTTTCAGATTTGCTTGTTTTCTTTTCACTTCTAAGCAGTATTGACCTTTAAAAACTCAAGTGACACAAACTCACAATCCAGCTTTTTTATTTAAACTGTTAATATATTCAGCAGAGCACATTCAAAATGACCTAAATAAAAGCTGATTGGATGCTCACCTATAACAACGTTCGATTGTCGTGCGATCTCAGTCATCAGAGGTTTCGTCGACAACAATGAAGATTTTCTTTCCACGGATCTCTCGCAGCACTTTTTGCGTGTGCTGGTCAAAGACCGGCGGCAGGTGGGTCTGCCTGAGGCTGCTGGCGTTTTCTGGGAGCGCGCCTCTCTGCTTGCAACGTTTAACAAGAAACAGACGTATCCTCTTCATTTCCTCTAGCGGTATGTCAGCTTCAGCACATATTGCAACAAAATCTTCCACAAACTCTCGCCTTGCATCTGTTGACTTTCTCGTTGCCTCCATGGTAACCTGGAGGGATTTTCCAGCTGTAGATTTAGCTTTGTTCTTGAGATGAGCTTGTGATTTCAAATGGTCGTTACGTGTGTCTTTGCGGGTCCAGTCAACAGTATGTTGACAAAACTTACATCGTTGTCCAGACTCATAGTAGTCGTTGGGGGATTGTTCAGCCCAGTATTTAGCAGTTCATTCAGAGTTTCTTAATTTTTTTGCCACCGTTGTCTTATCGGGAGGCGCCACTCACTTCGACATTTTTTCCCTCGAAACAAACTCAACGTGAACGCGATGACGTATGGTTACTAGGCAACAGGCTGTGCCATTTGGCCACGGTTTAGGTAGAGACCTGTCTCTGCTTGTTGTTTTAAACTGAAAAATGAGAAGGAAGTAAAAAAAAATCGTTTGTTTAATATGTCAACAAAATATATGCAAATTCCGTGTGATTCCGCATGTATAACAGAATTCCATTTTTATGTGTAGATTACGCGATTCCGTCCGTGTTTTCCGCATCGCGGAAATCATAGGGCCCTACATTATTCAGCCAATTTGGATGTTGGAGAACAACGTTGTGTGATTGCATTTGATTGAGTGTTTTTAAATTAGCAGAGTAAATGATCGGCTTGCCTTTCCATCCAGACGAGTGCGCCGACTGGGAGAAGGAGCTGCAGCAGGAGCTCCAGGAGTACGAGGTGGTGAGCGGCTCAGACAACAAAGACGACCAATGGGATCAAGAGATCGAGAAGATGCTCCAGGCCGACGACAGCTAGACAAACACTGTGTGTCCGTGTCCTGTTCAGCTGTCAGCCCCCCCCGCCCCCCCCCCCCCCCCCCCTTCACACAACTGTGATTACTATCTTGTAAACATTCTCCTGTACCGGATGAAGGTGTAGATCCAATAATAGCAAGAGAGCGTCGCCTCTGCTGGAAATAAAGGGTATGTTCAGTAGGACCGCACGATATGAGGGAAAAATGCAATAACGTTGTTGAATATTTTTCGATAAACAGATATTAAAGTGGACTCAGTTCAGAATTTCTGCTGCGTTCAGTATTCTGCTAAAAAAAAAAAAAAATTCCATCTAACAAATTGAATTGAATATAAAAGGCACCACGTCTTTCACGATATGTCGCAGCCTTTCCCGATGTGTTTATTGCGCCAGGTGACATCGCGATAAAAAAGTGATATATTGTGCGGCTCTAATGTTCCGGCGTATTTATAAAGCGCTACTTTATTGCTCCTTTCTTAATTAGTTTCCTCTACTTGCTTTCCCAAACCCCCCCCATCTCTCTCTCTCTCTCTCTCTCTCTCTCTCTCTCTCTCTCTCTCTCTCTCTCTCTCTCTCTCTCTCTCTCTCTCTCTCTTCATGATGGGGAAATGTCGCTAGAGGGCGCTCCAGTACAGTGGGTTTTATAATGGAGGGGGCTCGTTTTGAAGTGACATCACATTATTTCACACTGCTGCTTTCCGGTGGGGTGTACAGTAAAGTCTTGGTAGAGTTCTAGTCAAATGTAAAGTTACATGTATGTAAATAAAGAGGATTTTTAACACTATACTTTACTTCAAGTTGCATTCCCCTTTCATTACATCTGCTCATCATCTATCATGTCGCATTTTCTATTGTGTTTTCACAAACTCCTGTGTGCACGTCTGATTTTCTATTTAACCCCTTATCCCTTTTTTTCCAATATGTATGTATTTGTTTTTGATTAACAAAACAGAAAACATGATTGCATCAAGCAATCACCCACAAAAACAACAATTATAGTGAAGGTTTAAAGTTAAAAAAAAATGGAAAAATGAAAGGAAAATGACATATTTGATCAGTTATCTGACAGTACACATCATGTTTAAGGTGGACACGAAGCCCAGGGGAACTAGGTTTTAAAATGGCAGGAACTAGTGTTTTGAACAATGCTATGAAGCCTTTTTTTTATAAAGCTAAAAAAACACATGGCATATATTCCTTTTTATACCAGTACTTTATAGGCATTCTCTATAAAGTCCATCCAATGACGCAGAATAAACACTAACATAAAAGTAAAAAAAAAAATGACGTAGTGCCCTAACGTAAATGGTGAAATGTCATCTAATAAAGAATTGTGACGTGGTAAGGAGAGACGGAACGACGAGCATTGTAGAAATATTTAAATAGAAGATTTGAAGAGATCATTCTTGTGAAGGCCACTTTTTGTTATGTTTCCACAGGTATATTTATTTTGCTTATCATATGTATTGTAACCAACGAACATTGGATAAGACAAGTTTGGCAAAGTAGTTTGGCAAGTGAAACCCGGTTATGTACTGTGCGTATTCCCTCATCTGCTCATGTTTATCCATTTAGTGGTAGGTATGCTGGGATGTTCCAGTTTAATCATTTTTAAAAGAAAATGTACTGTTTTATTTACTGTAATGTCAACGTCAAAGAAAGTTTGGTTACACTTTACTTGAAGGTATCTACATAAGAGTGACATGACACTGTCATGAATGTGTCATAAACATAATCAAGTCATCAACGTTCATGACATAACGCTTCTGTCATTAAGTATCATTCGGTTTTTGTCATGACAAGTTAGGGTTAGGATTAGGGTTCATGTGTTATGACTGTGTCATGTCACTCTTATGTAGATACCTTCAAGTAAAGTGTTACCAAAAGTTTGATATTTTAGGAAAACCTGCTTATTTTCTTTATTGCCAAGATCCCATTTAAAGATCGATACCGCCCGGAGCTCTTTGCCATGAACTGTCTAATAAAGGCTACCATGCTTCAAATAAAAATAAGTCATGTTGTGTTGATTTGAATGGAGACGTTGTTCAACCCATAGATATAGAACAATATCTATGGTTCAACCCTCTTTATCCCTTCCGCTGGTGTTTGAACCATGGGGTTAATAACATGTGTATCGAGTCGACCGTTCTCTGGGATCTGTTTTCATGCTAATCGAATGCGACCAGTTTTAGAGCAAACCGCTAATTAGCTTATACGCTAGTAGTCGGGGCAGAGGGTAAAGTAAAAAGAAATTGCTATTTCTACACCACTAACAAGGATCAAAATAGCATGTTTTTCCAGGATGGCGCCTGCCTGTATACGTGAACGGTACTGTCTTTATAAACTATCTTTTTAATAAACTGTCTGTACACTTACAAAGTTCTCAATGCTTCAGTTAACATGTAGGGACCCTCATTATGCTACCGTTGAAGTGTGGTGCTTAAATAGCGATTTCTTTTTGCTTTAGCCGTGCCCCGGCAACTAGCGTTATAAGCTAAGTAATGGTTAGCGCTAAAACTGGTCACGTTCGATTAGCATGAAAACATATCCCAGAGAACGGTCGACTCGGTACCCATATGTTATTAACCCCTAGGTTCATTTTGTGCCGGATTTGTCCTTTAACATCAGAAACCGAGCAGCTGCCATGATGGAGATAGTAATGTTTCAGGATGTTGCTCATGGAAACTTCAGCAATGGTTGTGCCTTCAGGTCATGATGACGATCTCTTTAGCTTCTCTGCTGTGTCCGTTAATCCCTCTTTTAAGCTAACAGTGTTTAATGTTGTCCTCGGGTCACATTTGACCCGTTTTCAAAGTTTTTTTTGATATCAGAAATATGGGTTTCTTTAAATGAACTTTGGGTGTTTTATTACATTTTTATAGCATTTGAAAAGAATGTTTCAAATGGTTTCAAAACAGCATTCTGACTAAACTTTGACATATACCAGTCTGTGATCATCCATCAACATCCTCTGATCCTAACTATAAGTCAAAACAATTCATAATTTCTGCTTTTTATAACCAAAAAGTAAAAATGAGATCATATAAATTAGGTTTATTGACCATGAATTTAAAAAAGCGTGTGTGTGTATATATACAGTAGGCTACCAGTCAAAAGTTTGGACATGCTTTCCCATTCAAGTGAATGAGAAAACGTGTCCAAACTTTTGTACTTTTGTACTAGTATTTTATATACTTTTTTATAAAATATGTGACAAAAAGCATCAAAAGCATCAGAAAAAAGTGTCAAAAACATTGCAGGAAAAAAGCGAAACAAAAAAGGTTAATTTTCAATTTTGACTGTCCTGATACTAAATTAATCTAATGTATTATGTCAGGTAATTTATTTATTTTTTTTATTTTTTTTTAAAGTTAATAGCAATATATCAGTAAGATGCTAAAAATGATTTTAGTTGTGTGTGTGTTATTGGGGCTGAACTGCTGTTCCCCATAGACCCTCATGTTAAATAATCTTCTCAACATGTTTACATGTTGACAGCTGTTGACAACATGATGGAGATAGTCACGTTTCAGTGTGTTGCTCATGGAAAATTCAGTAATGGACGTCCCTTCAGGTCATGATAGCGATCTCTTTAGCCTCCGTACTGCTGCTATTCTCACTAAATATGACATGCTAAATCTTGAAAATGTTATATTTTACTCAAATGTTTGCTTAATTTTTTTTAAATAATTCATAATGCTTCTGCTCCTCCTCTGAAAAGATTTGTTACACTCTGCTCTGAAAACACAACACGGGTAACTAGATCAGCCACAAGGGGCGGATGTAGTCTTCCACAATGCAAATAATGCAATAACAGACGCAATAATGTCTGTAGATTTTTACAACTTTATGTATCTGTATTGTATACTGTAAATACTTTGTGTGTATTTTATTGCGCCATCTACCTGTTCAGGGACTACGGATGGAAACGCACTGGATGTTGGCACTGGAAAAGGAGTTGCTTTGAATCTCATTGTACATGTGTATAGTTAAGTTAAAAAAGAAAGTTAAAAAAAAAAAGTATAATTCTGTTCTATTCTGTGCTTGCTTTTTCAAATCAGTTGAGCTAACTCTACAAAGATTTACACGCACGTACCCCCTGACAACTGCAGATGTTGGGAATCACTGCTGTAGGCTATGACCTGAAAACTGAGTTGACGTAGACTTTGATGTAATATATAGGTTTCCATGGACAAACAATCCTATTCTAGCTGAATGGGAGGTGGAGCTGAGAGCAGAGTGCAGAGGTGGGCTTAGAATGGAGAGAGTGAGTAAGTTAGTGTGGAATGATGGGAAAGAGGGCCTGGATGTTTTGGTAGTAGAAACTCTATAATCATGTTAAATGAGACAAACACATAGCTGTGCTTGTGCCAACCAGACAGCCAGACGTGTCCCTGCATGCTGCTTACGTTCCTGTGGACGAGTGGGGGAAACAGATGGTGGCCTACACTGTCTGGAGTGTCAACACTACTCCCACCACAATCACATACTAAAACGAATCGGCCACTAAATACTCATTTGCCACTGGCAATCAATACAAAGATCAATAGTTATGCTAATGTCCTCCGTTGATTCCTCTCTTCTTCACAGGTGTGTGTCCAAGCTTATCGTGTGGAAACCAGACAGCTTAATTAATAGTTCTCCATGCAGCACAGCGTGTTCTCTCTTTGTTGTGTCTCTCACACACACACACACACACACACACACACACACACACACACACACACACACACACATCACTCCCATGACAGCATCACAGTCAGGGGTCCACCAGCTGGTCTCTAGCAGGACACACAGTTGTCACCATGGTGACAAAGCCCTGTAGATGAGGACACGTGTGGTTTATTGCTTGTGTGTGATGTTGGTTTAACAATCTTTTATTATATATTTATTTATTTATATCTTTTTTATATTCCAGACAAAGAGACATACTAAACAGAGATGAGAGATAATTATGTTGAAACAAAAAAATATCTGTTGTTAGGCACAAATCCTCATACATACATACTCAACAATCATTTTAAATTTCTTTAAAAAATATATACATAACCTCATTTAAAATCTCTTGTTACCACCATAGCCCCGAACACTGTGCAGAGAGGAATTTCAGCACATTTTGGTATATTTTTCATCAAACCAGGTGGAAAATTGGAGTGTTAATACAGAATACAGAACCGTGATGTAAAAAGAGATATAATATAAGATATAATAATAATAATAATAATAATAATAATAATAATATAAGAGAAATAATGTTAAGGAAGTTATATACTTCATAGGTGGAACTACTGTAAACAATGAGGTTGATGTTCACAGTAATGTTTGCATTTCTGCCAGAAGGGGGAAAGAAAGGCTTGTACCACCCCTTGGACAAACATACTGTCTATGGAAGCCAAGAAAGGCCATACTAATTTCAATTGTACGCATCTAAATAATTTGAAATTTAACAAATGTATCTATCTATCTCTATCTATCTGAATTCACAAGGTTTGAATTCCCCTGTTTGGAATTTCCATAAGGTTTTGTAATAAAAAAAAAAGGATAATTTGAAATATATTTAGAATAAGTTTAGAAAAAATGGTTAAAATCACTATATGTTTTTACTTTGCTTCCGGTTACACACGTGGCGTAGAAGGTGATGTAGTGTCATTTCTCCATAATTATATATTTTTTTAAACTTGCCATTTACTTTAATTTTAAAATGGACAAAAAAACTCTTTCTGACCAATCAGTGGTCTGCAGTGTTTTAACTCCATTTTCTAGAATCGCTTCAGCTCGCTTGGAACCTCCGCCGAGGTGCTTCTAAATCAGAAACCAGGTTATTGTGCTAAATTGTGCTTAAAGTGCTCATATTATGCTCATTTTCAGGTTCATAATTGTATTTAGAGGTTATATCAGAATAGGTTTCCATGGTTTAATTTTCAAAAAACACCATCTTTTTGTTGTACTGCACATTGCTGCAGCTCCTCTTTTCACCCTGTGTGTTGAGCTCTCTGTTTTAGCTACAGAGTGAGACCTCTCACTGCTGTAACATCTCTGTTGGGAGTCGCACATGCTCAGTACCTAGGTAAGGACTACTAGCCAGTCAGAAGCAGAGTATGAGGGCGTGCCCTGACAGTACCTAGGTAAGGACTACTAGCCAGTCAGAAGCAGAGTATGAGGGCGTGCCCTGACAGTACCTAGGTAAGGACTACTAGCCAGTCAGAAGCAGAGTATGAGGGTGTGCCATGCTAGCAGCTAGGCGAGCATTATAACGTGTGTTACAAAGTGACCACGTTTGTCTCTGAAGTAAAGGCTGGACTACAATAGAGCTGTTTGGAGCAGTTTGTGAACAGTGTTTTCTGTTGGAGATGGTAAGTCCCTTTGGGGGGAACTTTGGGCTTTTTCACTTTGTCAACCTATTACATGCACAAAAAATATATAACACAGTAAAGGAAAGGGAAAAGGCCAAAAAGCATAATATGAGCACTTTAAAGCTGGGGGTAAGACTGTTGATAATTGTCAACAAGCTCTTGTACAAGTAGTAATGTTACAGTCAATAGTCAAAGTTTTTGAAATTGCCCAACTGGAGAATTCCAAAACGCGTACATTCTGATAGATGGTTTTCAAAATGAAATATTTATTTTATCAGATTGAAATCCATCCAGCCTTTCTTTGCTTCCAAGCAGGCACGTGCACACATAGACACCAAAAGGGGTTTGATCACCTGCCCTTTTTCTTCCTCGAGAGAAAGTGCCCTTTTTTCAGGATGCATGTTTTTGTTTTTTTGTTTATTAATGAATATAGCCTACATATATTACTGTTTGCACAGAGCTTCCTTGTCAAACAAATGTATGTATTGAATCAACCCTCCTGTTGTCTTCGGCTCAAATATGACCCATTTTCAAAAAGTTTCTATATCCAAACTTTGGGTTTCTGTCAATCAAATTGTCAAAACAAATAACGTGGATGGTTCCATGCAACGCTCTTCACAAGTCAAATAAATGATTGGTTGACTACTTAATTGAATTTGGGTGTTTTATTCAATTTAATAGCATTTAAAAAAAATATATATATATATATATATATATAGAAAATGTAAAAAAAAGCGCAGAAAGAATTGACAAAGACATCGGAAAAAGTGACAGTGAAATGTCGTGGCCGGGTTGGCTCAGTGGGGTAGAGCAGGCCACAGGCGCACGTATACTTGGAGGTTTATGCCTCGACGCAGAGGTCCAGAGTTTGAGTCCGACCTGTGACGATGTCCTGCATGTCTTCCCCCTCTCTCCCCTTTCTCACCTAGCTGTCCTGTCAATTAAAGGCGGAAAAGCCCAAAAATTAATCTTATAAAGAACACCAACAAAAAAAACAATGTCAGGCAAAGATGTCCTAACATCCTGAGCCCCTCTCACGTGCCAAATCTGTCAGGGTTTTGGTATTTTGTGGTGTGTATTATTTTTGTAGTCGGTTTCTGTTCTGTATTGTGCTTGTTTCCTGTTTTATTTTGTAGTCTGTCTTGTCTCCCTTGTCTTGTCTAGCTTTCTTCCTGTCTTTGTTTGTTTCCCGCCTTTTTTGATTTGTTCCACCTGTTGTGTCACCTGCCTCTCGTTCCCTCGTTACCTTGTGTATTTAGCCTCTCTGTTTTCCCTTGTCTCTCGTCGGATCATTGTTTGTGTCTGGTTTTGTTCCTGTCAGCACGTCGTAGCCTGTTCTGTTGTTTTCTGCCTGTTCCATTTTTGGACCGCCTTTGGTTTGCTCCTGTTTTTGTGTTAATAAATCCTCGTGCTCATTACTCCTTCGCCTGCTCTCTGCATTTGGGTCCACCATCCTCGCTAACATGACAAAATCTGGTAAACAGCACTTATAAATAGAGACACAAAGACACCTGAGGGGCCTCAGAACTGTAACTCTGTAAGCTGTCGTTCCTCTTTTGGAGTTCTTTTTATTCATCAGCCCTTCAGCGAGTCACTTTCACCCGACAGAACATAGCTGTCCTGTGGCTTCATGTACTGTCTGTTATTAATACTCCAAGCCTCAAAAGACTGTATGAAAGTATACACTGTTTGTTATTACTGTTGCTACTGTAATTCTTTTTGGTGCATATATAAGGATATTTTAAAGGTCATATGACATGCTGCTTTTTGGATGCTTTTATATAGGCCCTAGTGGTCCCCTAATACTGTATCTGAAGTCTCTTTTATATAGACCTTAGTGGTCCTCTAATACTGTATCTGAAGTCTCTTTTATATAGGCCTCAGTGGTCCCCTAATACTGTATCTGAAGTCTCTTTTATATAGGCCTCAGTGGTCCCCTAATACTGTATCTGAAGTCTCTTTCCTGAAATTCAGCCTTGGTGCAGAATTACAGCCACTAGAGCCAGTCCCACAATGAGCTTTCCTTAGTATGTGCCATTTCTGTGTCTGTAGCTATTGAGGAGGAGAGAGGGGGGGCAGGGTGGGGGTGTGGCCTAGACCAACTGCCATGCTTCGCTTATTTTTACACCTATCACCATTTCTAGCCACTGGGGGACCATAGGCAGGCTGGGGAAACTCATATTAATGTTAAAAAACCTCAAAGTGAAATTTTCATGCCATGGGACCTTTAATGCATGATTTTTTCCAAATGCTTTTCATGTGATTGTTTATGTATGTATATCTTTGTATGAACTCAGATTAGGAACATTTAGCTTGGGATGTCACATGTTACTGTTTTTATTAATTGAGCTTAGAATTGGTCCTTTATGCTTTCAGATGACTGCGGCTTTACTTCCTGCATGCAACCAGTCAGTGTACGCTCCTACCACAGCGACCCAGACACAGTGCAAAGAAAGTGATCAAAAACACTGTTAACTTTTGACTGATGTTTATGATTGCAACTAATCAAAGTGCAATGCGCAAAATGTACTTTGACACAAAACTCCAAAGATGGATGTCTGAAATTTGGACAGGTGTAGAGCTGATTTAAACCTCTGTAAAGCTGTTGTCATAGGGAATGCTGGCCTTTTTGCCTTTATGACACTGCTGTAAAATCATACAAGCGAGAGAGAGGGTGTAGCCCTGAGACCCCAAAAGGCTCTGACTATTGTTGATGAATTTAACAAGAAAGGGCTCCTGTGAGCATGCTCTGTCATGGAAACACTGTCCTCTGTTAGACTGAAATTGACATATTTGGGGTTTGGGATTAAGGGTTTGAGAATACATTACATTTACTTTAAAGTGAGAGTATAGGTTAAGGTCAAAATTCAGATTTGGAACAGGATTAGATTTTGGTAAATACATACATATTAATGCTTTGCATGTATCGTAGTGTGTCGTAGTTGCCAGTACTGGTCCTTACAAGTGCAGTAACACCAACGTGTTTTCCCAGCACACAATGCATCATTGTTAATACCGTTGGCAGTGTCTCACTCTAGGAAGGTGTGTGCTTTCCTTCATAGTGCGCCGTGAAAAGACACATTCACAGACAGAAGCCTGCTTTCACAGCATGTAATATTTGTCGCAAAATAACACATGTGAGCCTGGTGGATTTAAGAAAATTTTCTTTTGGATATTATCCTTTAATGGTTGTTGGTGGGTAACCATAATTGCAGGATGTTCAATTGATTACTGAGTGACTGAATCACTAAGTGCTGTTTTATTAGCTGTCAGGCCCATACTCGGCCGTGTCACATGATAGACCACAAAAGCATTTGTCTTCAAGTTCAGACAGTCAGAGGCTATTTTGACCATATTTGGAGCTTTCGACAGGAGATGGGATTACACAATCAGGGGCCAATATACAGTAGTATACGACAACGCGTGCACAGACATTTTCTGCTCTGCTGCACCTTACCCTGTTAATGGCAGGCTGAATAGTTCATCTATTAGGAAGGACCTCAGTCACCCACAAAGTCTGCTATGGGTTTTATTTACATGGAGATGGATGATAGGATAGCTAACTTGTGCAGACTTTAGATTGTCAGCCGACTCTCAGGATCTGTGTCTCAAGCTGCTGCTTGTCATTGTCTCTACTTTTTCTGTTCTGTCGTCAACCTTTCACTCTCACTCTCTCTGTCCGCACACATCTCATAGCAGATCTTTTAAGTCACAAATGTCTCACTTTCATCTCTGTGTGTGTGTGTGTGTGTGTGTGTGTGTTTGTGATTCCAAGCACACCTGTCAACACCGAGACAGTGGGCCCTTTATTACCCAAGCCCACGCAATTCAACTGACAAATTCTGCTCCAGACAAACACACACACACACACACACACACACACACACACACACACACACACATACACACACTGAACCACTCACATATACAGTTGAACAGAAGAGAGGAGCCAGGTGCTGAATCTAGCCATTTCCTCCCCCTCCACTCCCTCTCTTTTTCCCCCTCTTTCTTTCTTTACTTTCGGAGAAGATACAAGCCTAAATCTAGGGGTTTAATCTTGAGTTTTCTAGTGGGAAATGTGCTTTGAATTGTCAGTTGAGCACAAACAATGGCATTAGTTAATGCTGTGGGTTTAAACATTAACCTGCTCTTAACACCTGCAGCTGCATGTGTGTCACGGATATTTTTGTGCAAAGCAGAATTCAAACACAAGTCATAGTCACGTTCATTCAAACTTTATTTCTTGGACAAATCATTAGCGAGAAAACATGCCTCGCATAAAACAAAAACAGCGCCCACACAAAAGAAAGACTTATCCATCTTTTGGACAAAATACAAACACAATACAGTGGACACAAAGCGTATTTGCACATGCACCACATGCACGTGTATAGGTCTTACACAAGGTTCTCAACCTTCAGTGTCCTTGAGCCAATACCAGGAGACTGGAGAGACCTTGTTGGCTCATATATTAGCAACAGAGCCAGACTTTAAATTATTGTGGTTCCACTCGGGACAGCAGAGCCATAAAGTCAACTGTATTATGCGCTGGAAGACTGTGTAGCCATAAACAGTTCAGTTTTTCTAGTTTATAGTCTATCACAAGTTCAGTCTCTAGTAACCAGTGTTGTAATGTAACAAAGTACAAATACTTCGCTACTGTACTTAAGTTGAATTTTCACGTATCTGTACTTCGTTATTTATATTTCCGGAAACTTTTACTTTTACTCCACTACAGTTTCTAAATAAAATGTATACTTTTACTCCGCTCCATTTCCCCCTGAGCATCTTAGTTGCTCGTTACTACAAAATAAAATCACAAGTAATTTATTACACTGGAAAAAAGCAGGTTTGGCGAATCATTGCTCCTAAATTGCCAAGATAATGCACACTCCATTCCAGTTGGTGACCTGATGCCCGTTTGTTGCCAAGAGGCAAACAAAAAAAAACCATAGGCCAAAACTAAAGAAGAAGAGGAGGAAGCATAATGACTGATAGTGTCATGGAAGCACCTAGCGCAGGCTCTGCCGCCATGGTAACAGATGATGACCACCCCGACGTCAGTGGTGATGAAGATAACGTTACACACCTTTGGCCATAAAGTTCATAATCTAATTTTTTTTTACTTTTACTTTTATTTCTAATACTTAAGTATATTTAATATCAGAAAATTACTTTTGATACTTAAGTACAGTACATATTAGATACTTTAAGACTTTTACTCAAGTAATATTCTAAAGGGAGACTTTAACTTAACTACCAAAGTCATTTTCTGGTACGATAGGCCTACCTGTACTTTTACTCACGTATTGCTTTCAAGTACTTCATACAAGACTGATAGTAACAGGAAATGTCAGGCACAGTGTGCCGTGTTTTAGCAGTCCCAGTGATGATCTTAATATGACCAGTGTTTGTGGTTGTAATAATAAATAATAATATATATATAATAATATAATAAAATAATATGAAGATGATGGCAAGTTTCAATTCTCTTCCGTAGCTTTTCAGTTTAAATATCTCCATGTTTAGCTTTACAGCTGCCAACCTAAAACCGTTTTAGGGAATTCACACTTCACCCAAGGGACTTCATTTTTCTGTTTCCCAGATATGCTTGTTTTTCGGAAGCAGTTATCAATACCATTTTTTTTTTTTCAAAGTTCAAAGCCTCCTGAAGCTGCGGTTTGTGGTAACATTCGAAACCTGCAAGAGTGCCAGCTGCCTGTGTTATTGAAGTAGTACAGTTCTAACGCTGTCTGATATCAATGCCACACTAGAAATAAAATATACATCATGCACAGACTGTTAAGGCTTTTGGAGATAACTATTAACATGTTCCTCTGTGAGTAGACCCAGAGACATTGTCCAGGCACTAAAGGAGCACATATTTAACATAACATAACTTATGCAATATCCTAAACTGAGCCCCAATGCTTCAATGGAACAAGCCTTTTTAGGGGGATATAAAATGTAATAGCAAAACCTAATGATGAAGAACTATTAGGTCAATGATAATTATATTAAATGGTTATTTCTTCATTGAAAAAATATTAAAGCCTATGTAATGCTGGAGTTTAGAGTGGGGCTTTGGAAAGTGAACTGACTGATTGTAGGCTACTCCTCTGTGCTTCCAGATCCCTGTTCCCGTTTAACAACTTGCTCAGTTGAGTCAATTGAGACACAGATAGTAGAATCAAACCGGGAAATTATTTGGAAAACGCAGAAAGTGACATATATATATCGTGTATAAAAGTGACAAAAAAACACTGAAAAAAGTGACAAAAACGTCGAGAAAAGTAGCAAAAGTGTCATTGAAAAAAATGAGCAAAACGTTGAAAAAAATAAGTTTTAAATTTACATTTTGACCCAGAAAAAAAAAAGTTGCACAGTCGACGGGAAAACAACACAAGGGTTATACAATAGAGAACATGTTTATTTGAGCAAGGTGAGCAAAATTCACAGTTTATTTAAGAGGGCTTTGGTTCTCTTTTGCTCCCCTGTGATGTATTACCGGAAACAGCGCTCCCTTCATTGTAGCTGCCTTGCTCTGGTCTGGTTCACACCTAGCTCGCGCTGACAGTCTCCCCGCGAGCAGAGGCTCTGTGTGACGGCTTTAGTCAACACTTCACAGCCCCCGCGTCTGGTTCTTCGGACTTTCCATTTTTAAAATATCTCACCATCTCGAGTGCGTTGAAGACGTCAGAATTGACCTGGGAAACAGCAAGTGAAGACGAATTATTTGTTCTCTTTCTTTTTCCCTCTGGTCAACCAGTCTGTTTATGTGGTTGACTGAATTTGAGCGTCCATCCCAGGTAGCCTGTTCACTGTGGTGGGTAACGCAGGGCTACTTTTCATTTCTTATTTTAGCCCACTGGGTCCAGTTTGTGTGGAACAGTGAGTGGAAGTTTTAACTGGAAGCTTTGGGCATCAGAAAGAGAAAAGAGACCCGAAACCTCGACTACTGACAGAACAACTAAGGTAAGCCTAGCTAGGGAAAATACTAACTTTATACTTCTAGAAAAACAAGCTAGGCTATAACAGTAACTAGCCTATATGCTATAAAATTAATTTAAGCGTGACTGATAATCATTTGCACCTCCATTTGCGACCTTTTAAAACAATAGCGTTATCACTGTTAAAATACAATGCTATTCAAATGTTTGTTAGTTTTTAAGGAATATATTATTAGGTTTTATTAATTGTTTATCCTGTATAATAATGCGTTAGGCAAACTTACGTGTGTGATTTGAATCAGAATGTAGTCTTAGTTAGCCGATACCGTTTTCCCAGGGATTAGCTATATCCTATTAATAATATACATTGCTTGGGTTCCCCTGTTAAATGGCAGTTCTCCTGTAACTCCTGTGTGTTAGTTAATATATTTATTTATCATTTGTTTCGACAATAACCGTTTGTTTTATGTATATGGGACCTGGGGTTAGGCCTGGGCGATATGGAGAAAATCAAATATCACCATATTTTTGACCAAATACCTCGATATCGATAGCTACCGCAATGATATTGTAGTGTTGACTATCGGTGCTTTCACAAAATATTTACACAATGAGATGTTTGATAAATAATCATCAGTAATGTGGATATAATGAGTAAGTGTAAATAATAGAACAGTTACAACAGTCTGATAAGTTCAGAAAATTACATCACTTTACTGTAATGCAGCCTTTAAAACCAGGAAAAGACAACACTTATGTCATATTACGATATCCAAAATCTAAGATGATATATAGTCTCATATCACGATATCGATATAATATCGATATATCTCCCAGCTCTACCTGGGGGTCATAAAGGCACCCTTCATTATTTTAACAGGGTTGTAGCAAGCCTTTTTGTTGTTGTTGTTACCGCCCTCATATAGGCTACCCGTAAGAGATGGTGTTTGGGATATGGTGGTGGAAGGCAGATATCAAAGTCATGGAGGCTCTTGTTACATCTGTAGTTTGTGGTTTCCTGTCAGGGCCTTGATGCACAATCAAAAGTCCTCACTCAGTAAAAAAAAAACAAACGTGTGAAAAAGCCTAAATAACGCCTGGAGCATTGCACCATTTGTAAACCAGCACATGCACATCAGAGATGCACTTCATGTTTTAAATTGAAAGTGAACAAATGACAAAGTTCGAGAGATTTTTTATCTTTCTAAACGCCTAAATCCCTAAAAATGCAAATATTGCAGGATATGTGACTCATTGCAGAAACCCCTTGTCTTTTGTGCTGATCTCATTTTTCATAATGAGGAAAAGAAAGCCCCTGATGGCAAACTAAACCCTGTGACCCACACCTAAGGCCACGCTGGGGGTGATTTAGGCAGTAATAACATGCTGGCTTTTGTCTGTACATGTGTGTGTGTGTGTGTGTGTGTGGTTTTATTGATTTATTCATACTCCCAAAGGAAATATTTGCAGCATTCCACCTGCTCCTCCAATTTCCTCACAGAGGACGGCAAGATACAGATAAAGGAACACATACACACTCACGCAGACATGCACACTGCATCACTATGGTGCTATCATGAAGAATGCACGTTCCTAACACAAATGTAGCCTCGGGAACATTCCACATCAGCCATATTAAATCTAGTCTTCTACTTCAAGTTGATACCTTTCTGTGCAGAGGACGTTAATGCTCATTCCTGCTTTGGCGCAGCTCTGCCGGGTCAAATTTGATACTTTGTTGCATCTGGTGAGAAGAAAAAAGTCAGTAATTATAAATACTTGTATTAAGATGTCACTTCAGGATGCTTCCTCAGTAGCTGATCAGCACATTACTGTAACCTGTTATCTTCACATGCAAGTCCTGAAGTAATACTGCTGTAAATCAACATGTAAGATAGTAGCCACAGCATGCCAGCTGCTGCTCGTATTGTGCTTTAGGAAGACAAACGCATGTCTTACCTTGTAACCATGTTGGCAGCAGTGCACAACACACAGTGCGGTCTTCATGCAGCAGCGGCTTTTGCAAAAAGACATCTGAAAATGAGGTCAGTGTGGGTTTTTTATTTTTAAGAAAAGGTGAGTGAGACTTTTTTTCGGACCTGTTTTCTCAATGTGATTAGGTTGTGTTTTAGTTTCCCTGACACAGTTTTCAGTATATAGTCATTCTGTGAGTGTGAATGTTGCACAGAGATGGAGAGCTGTGTGTGTGTTGGGTTAAACAGCCTCCAAACCAGCCAGTGATCTTTGACCCTAATTCACGCTCACTGTCACTTCAGCTCTAAGGCCTGACAACAAAGAGCAGCTTTTGTTGCTTGAATTACTCTTCCATGCACATTCTTTGCTCCTTCACTCGGCTACTTGTATAGGAGTGGGGTAAATGCAAACCGAAACTCTTGCAGGACAAAAACCAAAGTACAAATTCAGTCTACTGTGTAAATGTGAGGTGCAAGATAATGAAGTAAATGTTACTTTGTGTCAGGCTTTAGCTGAACCAAAGTACTAATAAAACCGAGAATATTTTCTTCAGGTGAGCAATCAGCAACATAGAAGGACAGACACGAAAAGCAGTCGCCGAAAATGTGACATTCAGATACTTTGAGAAAGGCAGGAAGTGGTATTTTTAAGGTTCTTTACTGTACTGAACACAGGTCATATCACAGTATTTGAAGTTTAGATCTGAGGTGCAGCTGTAATTTGGAAGCCAAGTCAGCCTTTTGATAGAATTCATAGTCAAATCTGACTGTTATCTTTTAATTATTCAGGCAATTTGTCCAACTGCAGCCTGTGGCCTTATATTAGAAGGTGTGTGACATGCCATGGCTCCAGACTGCGACCAAATGGTCGCATTTTGCGACCAAAATTTGAGAGTGTGCGACTGAATTTTACATCCAGTCGCACATGTGCGACCAGTAAATTTGCCCCCTTTTTTACACGTTAAACGTCGAAATTTCGGTACCTGAGACCGCATAAGCTCAAGCTTATCTGTCCTCTCTGAAAATTGACAGAGAGTGGAGCTCTGACACAAACACACACACTCGCACACACACGCATAGCTGCGGACGGTGCAAACTACGTCGGCTCTGCAGTTTTGTTGAAGTCACAGTGAGTCACGGAAATGCCGATAAAGTGGTTTCAAGTGTGGTTACAGTTTTTCAAAACTTCACGCAGACAGCGTTTGCTGTGATATGATATTAATGGAGAGCCGAAAGCGGTCGCGGTGCTGTTGGCGTTACACTTCCTAAGCAGGCACAACGGTGGTTCTGTGCCCTGGGGACTGACTGACAGGCTGAGGCTGTAAGGCAAGGCAACTTTATTTCTACAGCCTTTCAGCAACAAGGCAACTTTATTTCTACAGCATCTTTCAGCAACAAGGCAATTCAAAATGCTTTACATGAAACATTAAAGAGCAGTTAAAAACGGTCATGAAAATAAAACAGGCTAAAAAAGAATATACAAATACAACAATAAAAGTTACAGTGAGTAAGAAATTAATAATTATTCAATTTAATAGGTTGTAGGGATGGGTTTGGGAGGAGAGAGGAGGGGTTTTATTTTTGTTTAATTTCTTTCGAGTGTAACATATTCTAATAAAATAACATCATGTTCTAAGTACATAGGATAAATAGGTTTGACAATATTTTTTACAACTGAAATAATTGTTTTGTAATTATAGAGGGAAAGTACCAAAAAAAACGGTACCATTGAGTAATGGAACCGAATTTCAGGTATCGGTACCAATATTGGTTCAGTAGTAGCCTAAACAATGCATGTTTCATTTTAAGTTGAATTCATTGTAATTGTAGACTAGAGCTGGTATATATATATATTTTGTTTTTCATGATGATTTGAAACAGCACATTGTAATTTCTGCATCTATTATCAAAGTATTGATTAGTAATACAGTGGAAATTAGTAGAAATGTGAATATTTGGTTAGCATGTTGATTTACGGTGTGTGCCCCTAAATTTTCTGATGGCGCCCCTAAAATTTTCAGTTGGGGGCCACTGTGCTCCTAGAATATATTCTAAAACCTTTAATACACAGAGCACAGTGAATGTATATGTAAAAAAGATATTTCAGTCTGGACCAAAGTGGTAGAGTGAGACGGACATTACTAATAATGTGGCTAAATATGAAGACAAAAATGCTGCACCTCTATACATCTTTAAATGACTCAGACTTTCCTATGTTTCCACTCTTCCCACTCTGTCTGTCATACTTATCTGCTGTCTGTATCACCCTTTTATTTTGGCTGCCATTTCAGGTCATGAGGTCAAACAAGACAAGTGTGAGTCAGACCTCTATGTGATACAGAGATTAGACAGACACATGGGAACTTTTACTGGAGAAACACAAAGCGACAGACTGCAAAGTCAGGGGTGTCGGGCCTGTCAAGTTCACACATGCATGGGCGGATGTAGCATGCATTCACGGATAAAACATAAACACGCATCAGGGCTCTATATCATCCTATATGTGTGTAGGAGTGACGAGGGCAGTGAAGCCGCAAGTTTCAGGATGAGTGTGGGCATGGTACTAAAAAAAATTAGAAAAGTCTACGGTATGTGAGCAGTCTTGCACACTCATTCATTTATGCCAGGCTTTGGTCAGTGCTTCTCTTTCTCTCTCTCTCTCTCTCTCTCTCTCTCTCTCTCTCTCTCTCTCTCTCTCTCTCTCACACACACATACACACACACACACACACACACATAAGAACTGGGAAGTGAAAGAATAGGGGAAATTCTTACGCTGAATTGCTGCCTGGGCGCTGTGCAGGGACAATAGAGAGGGTGTGGGTGTAGAGAGAGAGTTAGTTTACATGTCAAGGCAATTCCGCGAGTTGAAATGTTATGTGAGAGAGGGAGATTATAGTGGTTTGAGCTGTAAATCATGTTCTGTTGACAAGCCCCATACAAAGTAAAAGTCACTTTTTTATATTAAATAAACATACATACACACCCTGTACCCTCTAGTGTAGTGGGGTTTAAAAAAAATAAAGAATAAATCAATAATCTACGCCCTGCCCTTTTGAAATATTTTTAGCCAAGTCCCCCCTGAACAGCGCAAAACATTTTTGGTAGAAATAAAAAACCCTATATAAAGAAGTACAAGACAGTGTTGCACCATCATTGTCTGATTTACTAAAAAACACTTACATTCTACATTTCAACTGTTTACAATCCATCTCTAAATTCTTTCATTATTATAGTAAAATTATTTTAGGAATAATGTGTGACTGATATTTTGTAAATGTACTTTTTTTAAATCTCACAGTACTTGAAGTACCCCTAGGGGTATGTGTACCCCCCATTTGAGAAACACTGCTCTAGTGGTAACACTTCTTTTACAGATGTTCATTTAGGGTACACATTTGGACACATACACATTAATAGTTAATAGTGGGGGATGTTTTTTTGCCTTCTCTCAAACATTTTAAGAGAACTGAGCCTTCCACTGTGTTTTTGTACTTGTAGCTGCCCGTGGGTGGGGTGACCCTGGCCACTTCCCCCAGTGCTAGATTTCTTCTTCATCAATTCATTGTCTATAGTCAGAGAGCCGTGATGAGTGGGATCTGGTCGAGGCAGACGTGAGTCACTCATGAACGCCGTAGTGTGTGTGAATTCACCACCAGTGTGATGCTGAATGTTATGTGTCATCACCTTACCCCCAAACCCGACTGTGTAGTCCTGGTTTGGTCTACATGAGGCCAATGTGGACATTGTTTTAAGTATGTGTTGGGTTTTCCCTGGCTCAGAATGATGAGTCGTCAAAGAATGAGTCGTCAAACACTTAATTTCCTGCATTCTGATATATTTTTATGCACCAATTTATGGTGGAAACGTTTTTATTTACGTGAAGGAAAACACCAAATTCAGGAGGCAGGTGACAATTTAAAATGTAAAAAAATATAATGGAATATAATGCAGTAAAGGGGTAGTCTGGCTATCAGCAGACCAAGCTCAATCTTTTAAGATTGAATATTAGTCTGGGGAGTCTGCTCTGTATTTTCTACTGCGCAAGAGGCGTGACCAACGGGCATAGTTCAGATGACTCTGTACGCAATTGGATAGTCCTTCAACCAATCAGACCAACTATCCGGGTGACGTACTTTGCTCCATTCTTTTGGCCACCAGCAGGGCTAGCTGGTAAATTAGGCTTTTACCAAAGCCGGTCGGTAGTAAGGCAAACACATCCTTCTTTTGTAGAAATTGTTCCAGGGCAAGTTTCTGTTCCGTTTTCAGAGAAAAGTTGCCTTTGAAATCCTTTAAAACAGCAGCGACAGCGGCATCAACCGGTCGCTGCCCTTTGGTGGCCGCCATGTTGAATGTAAACAAGAAGCTGCTTGCCGTCGCTTCTCTAGCGTCATCGTGTTAAACCCGCCAATAGCGCGCCAGGTGGATAACTTTGTGTTTGGTCCCCGCAGATTTGTAACGGAAGCAGTATAGAAAATGTACAGGCTTCCATCCCGAGCTGCAGGGAGAAATCTAATCGCCGGCAGATCGGGCTGGGGTTACCCGGTCTAGTGAAGGGGGTTTTCACATGAAAACAACCCATTTTATATGTATTGTCTTCGTCATGGAAGTTTCAGTCTTGGGTCACATGATGACAAGCTGAGTCATCTACTCTATGTGACATAACCAAGTGAACTTCTTCTTCTTCTATTTCCAAGATCAAGAATGAACTCTTTACTCAATATAACTTCCAAAGCATTTTGCTGTATCGCGAAATATACTGATATTTTTCAATGTTCAACACCACATATACTGTGATTGTAGAACAGAACCACATTTCCCACCAGTACCTTAGAGTTAGGTTTGTGCTGGGCATGATACTATGGTGCAACCACAGCAAGTTTCTGCATGCTCCAGCATCGGAGACCACCACCATTTTGTAAGACCGTGTTCTCATTTAGTAGAGAGTCGGTCAGGCCTAAACCAATTCTGGGCTGGAGCCTCTATTTTCACCATATAAACGGGTAAATGTCAACCACTGTCTTTCTTTTCTTTTTTACTGAACTTTCTGAGTGGCTGAGGCATGCTAGATATTCATCAGAGGGTATGTCTATTGTAGCTCGCTAAACCACTCTGCCAAAGGATGTAAGTGTGTCTATTAGTTCCATCATAAAACCACTGTGAAAACACACCTTAGCACCTTTTCCCCAAATACGTTTTTGTTATCACTATTGAATTATCAAAAAGGGAAGTGCCAAAACCACAGCAACCAAATGATGCCGTGTAAAATATACAGATAGCAGTTTCACATGAGCTCCGTGCGCATCAAGCTGAAGTGAAAGCAGTCTATATTTTATTTATTATAGTGTATTTTACTTTTTTGTTGTAGAATAGTAATTACTGTACGTAACATATTAGTGTTAACAGATGTATAATATTACTTTTAAGTTCAGTAAAGACTCACCAACAATGTACGCACAGTCAAATTTCTCAGCTCAGTTTGTCCATCTATCATTCAGCTTCAAACTCTGCTGGATTCGTTTATTTTGCCCAAAATATAAAACTATAAACATGCACTATTTCTTTTTGAGATGGTCAGTGTGACAGATCAACTTACATGTACAGGGATTTAGTCAAGGGGGAAGAGAAAATGCAATGTGTGAAACCTAAGGCTAAGGTATGCTGCATACTCTACAGTATTATTATTCTTTCATTGTGAAAGTGGGGTTAGAATGGGCCTAACAAATCAAACGTATCCTAAACCAGGATGAATCAGATCCAAAAAGCAAACTCAGAGCTAAAACAAGCAGGCAAATGCACGACTTGTCATGATTTATGACCACAGAGCAACCTATTGTATCTGTCTGTATCTGATGTCTTTCATGTAGTCATGTTGTTGTGTTTAATCTACTGTATATATGTATGTATTTATGTGAGGCTGTGTATAGACTGTGGCAACAAAGTTCCTTGCAAAAAGGTCAATAAAGAATAAATCTATCTCAATGTAAACACAATTTAAAGACTAAAATATAAAAACTAACAAAAAATAAAGACAGAATAATAAGCTTTGGCAACAGTTTAGACTAGGGATGCACCTAATCAAGATTTTTGGGGTTCGGCCAAATACCGAATCCACTGGTTAAGATTCTGCCGAATCTGAAACGGAATACCGAATCCTACTCCCATCCTCAGTCCATTAACACAGTAAACACATTAATGAAGTAAACAACATCCACAGCAGTGTATTTTTCATTTTATTTACCTGAAGTTGCTGCATTTTGGCTGCTGTCTGTAGATTCCTTCATGCACAACTCGTATTCTTTCAGATGTTTCGTACCAAATGTTGTAACAGCGGTGATGTTGTGTATTGTTTAGGGTCCTCGCCACCACCAGACAAATTGGCATTGCAACCTTCCCGTAATCAACGGCACCGTCATTACGTAGGATTAATGTGTGACTGATATTTTGTAAATGTACTTTTTTTTAAATCTCACAGTACTTGAAGTACCCCTAGGGGTATGTGTACCCCCCATTTGAGAAACACTGCTCTAGTGGTAACACTTCTTTTACAGATGTTCATTTAGGGTACACATTTGGACACATACACATTAATAGTTAATAGTGGGGGATGTTTTTTTGGCTTCTCTCAAACATTTTAAGAGAACTGAGCCTTCCACTGTGTTTCTGTACTTGTAGCTGCCCATGGGTGGGGTGACACTGGCCACTTCCCCCAGTGCTAGATTTCTTCTAGCATGAGTGATGAGTGGGATCTGGTCGAGGCAGACGCGAGTCACTCATGAACGCCGACCAGCGTAGCACATGTAGTGCAAGCGTAGGGTTCGGTTCAGTGGAAAAAAATTCTAAGGTTTCGGCAGAAACCGAACCCCGTCAAAAAGCCCAATATTCGGCCGAATCCGAAGCCGAATCCTGGATTCGGTGCATCCCTGGTTTAGACCACCAGCTTGTTGCATCGTTCTAATCACGCCCTCTTGGTTTCAAGCCCATTTGAAATCATCTTATTACATTGTTCAAAAAATGTATCGTGAATGTCAAACGTGGATATACATAATAAGTAATGTACTGTCTTTTAAAAGAACTGGTGGGAATGCTCGTCTTTAAACATGACATTTAAACACTGCTGGAAATGCTGGAAACACTACTTTTGCTATGATGCTAAGCCATGGGTCCGACTTGTTTTCCCCCCGTAGAGCCATGATTGCACTGAATCAGTATGCTACTGTAAGTGCCCTCCATAATCTGTCTCTGCTCCCATAATTACTGACTTTACTCCAACACAGTGATAGCTGCTGAAACTTTTACCTTCAGTGTACATGGACAAATGCATTCTCACATACTGTGTTTTTTATATGATGTGTTCTGTTTGTACTGTTTTGGGTTTTTACAGTGCTGCATTGTGCAATTTCTTTTTTTTCTTTTTCCCGTCACATAGTGCTTTTAATTGATAATTTTGACAAGGATACTAGGGACACATACCATGAAGCTTTACCATGGTTATATCTGGTCTATTTTATCATTGCATTGCACTATTCCAATACTGCATGATACTGTTTATAATGGTCTAACTTTACTGGCATTTTGTTGCCATTTACTGACTTTATTACCTACTATTTTCCCTATTGTAATAGAATACTGATGGATACCATGTTTGTACGTTTACCTTATTTTCTATTTTTACCTTATTTATTTATTTTCATAGCATCAATAATAAATCTAATAATACATTGTATTTATATAGCGCTTTTCATGGTACTCAAAGACACTTTACAGTAAAAACCAGCACATATATCACATTAAAAACAGATAAGCAATAAAACCAACACATAAAACAAGCATATTAAAAGCAATTAAAAACAATAAAACCAGTAGCTGTCAGGTGAGTAATGTAAGACTATTGTATGTGGAAAGCTAATCTGAAGAGGTGTTTTCTGAATGTGTCCAGGTCAGTACAGTCACAGATGTGTATGGGCAGGGAGTTCCAGAGGGAGGGGGCTGCAATGGTGAAAGCTCTGTCACCCCAGGTACGGTGCTTGGTCCTGAGTGGTGGGGAGAGGAGGTCTGCGTCAGAGGAGCGGAGGTTACGGGGTGGGGGGGTTTTGGGGATTGTGGCGGTGGAGCAGGTCTGTGAAGTAGAAAGGAGCCTGGTTATGGAGAGCTTTGTGCGTGAGGAGGACTTTAAACTGGATGCGTTGGGAAACAGGGAGCCAGTGGAGGTTCTGAAGGACGGGAGTGATGTGATCACGGGAACGGGTGTGGGTGAGGAGACGGGCAGCAGAGTTTTGTCAATTCTGAAAGTGATGAATGCGTGAATCAAAGTTTCGGCAGAAGAGAAGGTGAGTGAATCTTGTATTTGTACAATGACAATCAAGAGAGTCTATTCTGTTGTGTTCTATTTACAGTATTTGAATTGGCTCCAGTAACCTAAAGCTAGAACATGTATTTTAGACGGGCATATTTGTGCAGGTACTGTACGTTTGATTGATACATGTTTTGATTAGGCAACTGTAGCCAATGTCAAGTTGTGAGTCTGGCTGGTAAATGCTAACACTAGTTAAGCGATAAGCCTGGAAGCTAGCCTCAATGGGACTAGGGCTAGTTTTGTTCTATACATTTTGAATATGCGGCTTCTGCTACCTAACACACTCTAGGCAGTAAAACACTTAAAATACATCCATGTTGGTTCAATTTTATGCTTTGCAGTTATACTGAGCTTGATCATGAGTTAGTTAGTTAGTTAGTTAGACTATTGCTGTATGGAGTTTTCAAACAGCTTGTTGAAAGATTGCTATTTCGCAGGGGAATTAGAAAGCAAGAATGCTATATCAGCTAAAGGTTAGCGAGCATGATCAAGTCACCCAGGAGACTGGTTGTTTATCAGTCTGTCTCTGAGTGGTTGTCCAAGGTTCAGGTCCTTCTCGAGTATCAGGTGTTTATTTCAGCATACATAGTTATAAATAGCCAACTGACCCCCCCCCCAGATTATGGAGCGCTGTCTTTTTCTTTCCGTTGCTGCCTTTCTGCTTTTGTCTGTGGTTCCCATCCTGTGATGCTGAGGACAACCGCGACTGCTCTGTTTCCCGTTCAAAACCTGCGTCTGCACTGCCACATGTTCTCAGTGACACTTAACACAGTACAGGAACTCCACACAGTCCTACATGCAGTGCCTGTTTTTTGTTTTTTAAATTGCAAGGTGTCTGCGCTGTGACAAAGCTGGCAAGTGGGTTATTATACAGTATATCATGCAGGAAACAAGTAAAACTTAAACGTCTATGTGACATTTCCCAGCTTAAATGAGATAGCATGTTTGGTAGAAAATGGAAATGACAGAAATGAGTGTGTGTGGTTAATTGACACATGCTGTGTGGTGACACTCACACATGATTCTCAGTGAGTGAATATGATGTTGAAAGGGTTTTTTTTAGGGAAATGTATACTTACTACTACTATACTACTCTAAATACTGTAATGACTGCAGTGTATTAATATTGAAACAGTCGATATCAGCTATTTTTTTTTTATTTTTACTTTTCCTTGCAAAGAGAAAAAACAACTTTCTATAGCTGGAAAGACTGAATTGTGTGTGTGTGTGTGTGTATGTGTGGTTGTCCGCGGTGTGTGCGTGTTAAAGGGAAAGACTGTTTCCATTGATAACAGCACAGAAAGGTCCCTGTGTGTATTTTGAACATGAACTCATTTGTATTCATTGATAACAAAGCAGACGTCTTAGAGACTTTTTGTTTTATACAGGATGTGTGTTTGCACATAGAAAGAATTAAAGTGATATTCTTGTGTTTCATTGGAATTTGCCTTTTACAGTTCAAATCTAGCAGGAAATGCACCCAGTGCTTTTTCATTTAATCCTCCACTTTATCAGCAGCCTTGAGGTTTCAGTGAAAAGTTTTTTTTATTTTTTTTGCTGACTGACTGGCTGCTCTCCCTGTCTATGCAGAATTACTATAAGTGTTCCTCTTTTACAACTGCATTTCTCTTTCTCTGTTTCCCAACAGCAGTTGTTACCAATGGATCCCCGACTGAGAGGTAATCTGAGGGTTGTGTTTGTCATGATCATCTTCTCAGCAGGTAAGATGATCACACTGGAAATAAAACGTTAACGTTACGTTAAGTAGCTCTTTTAGCTTCATGTTCATTGTCACAACTGTGTTGCTAAACACTGTAACTCTGCTGGCCCTGTTTCTGTATGTGGTGTGTGTTGTCAGGTGTAGACATATTCAAGAAGAGACATTCAGATACAACATATGATAAAAACTTCAGACACCACTAGGGCTGCACAATATATCATTTTTTTTATCGTCATCGTGATATTAGCTGGCGCAATATAAATATCGTGAAAGGTTGCGACATATCGCACTAGACACTACGAAATTGTTTGTGTTGAAAGAAAATATCAGTAGAAAACTGCACTTTAAAGTGTAACTGTCATTCTTTTTTAGTGGTGCCTGTTATTGTAAATTCAATGTTCAATTTGTTCAATAAAAGAATATTAGAAATGATTTCCTTTTATTTGTTTTAAATTCAACAAGCGATTTCTTCTATTGTAGAAGAATACTGAAAGCAGCCAAAATGCAGAATTCAGTACATTTTAATATCTGTTAATTTATTGCAAGTAATATCGTTATCGCGATATTCAACAACATTATCGCGTATCGCATATTTTCCTCATATCGTGCAGCCCTAGACACCATATGTTTACTCTGTAGATGATCTGATCAGAACAAAACACAGCCACTTCAAACTGCTATAACTTGTAAGTGACAGTATTACGGCACACATGTCATCAAACGTGTGTAATGAATGACCAAATATAGTGTGTTAAGTTTAATATTTCATGATAGGTGTAGCATTGCCGGCATTAGGCACCTGAGGTGCGTCAATGTGAAAATATTTTGCCTATATAAGGAAAAGGACATTGGCCACCGATGCAGTTTCACTTGTACCGAGAAGTGTGTGAGGGTCA
The DNA here is from genome assembly GCF_008315115.2 of Sander lucioperca. Taxonomy (NCBI): domain Eukaryota; kingdom Metazoa; phylum Chordata; class Actinopteri; order Perciformes; family Percidae; genus Sander; species Sander lucioperca. Next base: position 45,216,237 of record NC_050175.1, on the reverse strand, counting down.
GTATCTTAAAGCAAGGCGGGGTATATGGGCTCCATTAACGGTCAATAAGAGTTTGGGATTGTGAAATGATGTTCAAAACTCATTTATTTAGAATGGTAGATAATTCAAAGTGCTTTACATAAAACATTAAGCTTCCTGTTGTCCTCGGGGTCAAATTTGACCCATTTTCAAAAAGTTTCTATATCAGAACTTTGGGTTTCTTTCAACCAAATTGTCAAAAAAAATAACATGGATGGTTCCATACAACGCTCGTCACAAGTCAAATAAATGATCAGTTTGCTACTTTCATTGAATTTGGGTGTTTTATTCAATCTCATAGCATTTGAAGAACAATTGATGAATGTTGAAAAATGTGACAAAAATGTCAGAAAAAGCGCAGAAAAAGGGGGGGAAAAATCAACAAAAACATCAGATAATCTGACAAAAAACATCAGGAAAAGTGACGAAAACGTCGAGGGAAAGCGACAAAAGTGTCGAAAAAGACGACCAAAAAGTTTTTTTTAAATTTTGACCCAGAAAAACAAAAATGCATCGTCGACGGGAAGATAACACAAGGGTAGATTAAAAACAGAGCAGTTAAAAACATGTTGAAGGGAATATAAACCCAGCTAATTAGGTTAAGACAGGTATGACATACAAGAATAAAAGCTTGTTGATGCTTTAAATAAAAAGGTAGCATCAAACAGAAAATTCTTCAGCCTCGATTTAAAGGAACTGAGTGTTACAGCGGAGCTGCAGTGTTCTGGGACTTTGTTCTTGATACGTGGTACATACAAAATGAACTCAACATTTACACAAGTCCAAAATATGACCATGACCAATATTTGAGCCCATAAGAAAATTGGAAGGTGTGGTTTAAAAAAAAAAACAGTTGACACATACAGATTTTCATTATTTTCAGAAAAATATCACTAAATCAGAACTGGATGAGATCCAGTGGTGGGAAGTAACTAAGTACATTTACTCAAGTACTGTACAATCTTGAGGTACTTTACTTTATACATCTCCTCCACTACAATGCACTCTCCTATATTTATTGGACGCCTTTAATTACTAATTACTTTGCAAATTTAGAATCATATTACAAAATATAACCAACAAATAAACGATGATGTATTATTATGGATGAAGATATGTATTGATCCCTTAGTGATCCCTCAATGGCAGTAGTATATAAATTAAAAAATAAGCCCCTCCTTTACCAGCTGCAACAATAAGGTGATGTACAGTGAATATATAGACATTCGGAATGGGCCATTCTGCAGAATTTGTACTTACTTATATGTTGATGCTAATACTTTCAAACTTTTACTTTGAATGCAGAACTTTTACTTGTAATAGAGTATTTTTACATTGTGGTATTGCTTTTTTGACCTTAGTTAATCTGAATACTTCTTCCACCACTGATGAGATCAATATTTCGTGATGAACATGTCTTAGTGTGAGCTCATGTGTTGAAACATCCAGTGTCAGAATTGCATTCCCGACTCTTATTTAGATTTAATGTATTTTTTTAGAACCATAATAACGCTTCAAGGAAAACTAAACATCAAGCCACCTTTTGTCCATGTGTGCATACTTTTGTCTCCTTTAGGTTCAAGCGAACATGACCTGGACTGGAAGTTCTGTGGCACCTGGCGTCATGGCAATGACTCCCTGATGCTGAACGTCAACCTGACCACAGGCTGTAGCGAGATCTCAGTCTCGGCTAACAAGAGCTCTCTGTCCATCGACGGGCAGATCACAGCTCAGTGTAGGCGGTCTGACAGGATTGCCCTCGGGAAGTTTGGACTGGAGTCACAGGAAGAAACGCCATTCTGTCTGTACTGGGAACCAATTCTTGGCCAGTTGAAGCTGCAGCTAAATCACAAAAAGGAGGCAAGACGAGGATTTTGTTGAGAAATTTGCGACATTTTAACATTAATATATGAAGACAAGTAAACCTTTCAGGTTACTTTATTTGTTCACTGGCAGTAGCTCAGTCAGTAGGGAGTTGGGTTGAGAACCAGATGGTTACTGGTTCAAGTCCCCATACGGACCAAAGTATGGTGGTGGACCGGTAGCTGAAGAGGTGCCAGTTCACCTCCTGGCCACTGTCAAAGTGCTCTTGAGCAAGGCACTGAACCCCCACTCACTCTGACATCTCTCCATTAGTGCATGTAGAGGTACTGAGCATGTGTGTGAAATCCAGGTCTGTGTGTAATAATGTCAACAGAGTGAAAAAATTGTAATTTCCCTTGTGGGATTAATAAATTATTATTATTATTGGATTTGTCAACTAGGAAAAGAGACTGAAAAGTGATACAAGGTACTTGTACCTTTTCAAAGCTGGCTCAATGTGAGAGGATGGCAAGTACTGATCAGTTTTTCTTATTTTGCTGTTCAGGTTGGAGGACAGAACCTTATTCTGTGCTGGCCTGACAGAATGCAGTGCTCCTGCTGCACTGATCTGTCTAATGGTGCCAAAGCAGACGAAGCAACCTACGGCATCAAGGATGGAATGGCCAACACTGATTTTATCACAGAAAAAATAATGACAGCCTACAGATTTAAAGGAGCTCACATCAAGTGCAGTAAGGAAGAATGAATGTTATCTACAGCACATCTGTAAATGAAATCTATTTATCAAGATGAAGGTTTTACTGATTACTGATACATTGAAGATGTTCTGTTTTATTTTCTGCTCCTATGAGTCGGTGTTTCCACATTGATTGTTACACTTTTTAAGTCACATGTATGTAATATTTAAATGTGGATTACCTTATTAACAAAAAGGACTCAAGAGTTAATTCTACCCAATCTCCAAAGATGATACAAATGGGCTTTGGAGTCAGATTTTAATTTTTGAGTGTCACAGTCTAAAGTTGAACCTGTCAAATTCAAAACTGGGCTTCTTTTGCAGAGACATTATGTGATCAAGAGAGCCAGGGATCCTCCCAAGACAAGATGTAATTTCCTCCCTTTTTTTTCCTCAAATGCACCAACACATTGACTGTCGAAGTAGCATGACTGTGTTTTTGTCAACATCCGCTGTTGTGAAGCTTTATGTAATCAAGGGGACTTTGACTAAAAACAGGAAGCTAAACATTATACTATATAAGGGCGGGGGCTACAAAATAACCTTTCTTCTTTTAAAAGACCATCTGAAACCACCGTTTTTTAACCTAATATCATGGTGGTGTGTGGTTGTGTGTCTCCAGGGCGTCCAGGGCTCAGCATCGCTGCCCTCGCAGCTCCGAGATGGAGATGGGAGAGAATTTCAAAGGCCAAAACGTCACAGCGCCTGTAAGACTAACACACACAAAAAGAGTTCAAGTCTGCTGGGTTGTTTTTAGAAATTGCAGATGCTTACATTTCTATTTCTTCAGAGCACATTACCCGCATATTCAAAAATTGAAGCACATTTCCTCTGAGACACAAACTGAACTGTTCATAGGCAATCATTTAAAACACTGATTATTTTTTAGTTAGTGACTTGATAACTTAGGCAATCATTTAAAACACTGATTATTTTTTAGTTAGTGACTTGATAACTTAATACTCATCATAAAGCTTGTTTGTTTTGTTTAAGAAAACAAACAATATATATAATATATAGCAATAGCTACTGCAAATATAAAATAAAAAGTTAAAATGTCAATGGATAAAAACAACGCATTTCTGGTCGGATATGGACAATTAAGGATTTAGTCTCTTAGTTTACATTAATTAGTATATACTGTATAAAGTACAGTTAATAATTAATTCAGAAAATTAACTGTCATACACATTCATTCATTCACTCAGTCTATTTCCCCCTTAGTGGTGGACAGAAGGCATTGCATTGACGTGTCTCATTTCAGCCTTTAATGGAAAGAACAGCTAGATATGAAAGGGAGAGGGGGAAATCATCACAGGTCGGACTCGAACCCTGGACCTTCTGCGTCGAGGCATACACCTCTTTTTATACGCGCCTGGTCTACCAACTGAGCCAACCCGGCCGCTCTCTCTCTTTCCCTCTTACTCGCGCCCAACACACACACACGGACTGCAGCGTGCAGTTCAGTGTGGCGCTGACTCGCGCAGATTGCTCTCTTTCTGTCTTTTTTTAAATGAGTCAGAAGAAAGCAAAACCTAACTTTACTTTTAATGATATTAAACAAAGGGAAATGGTCATTAATCAATATAAGAGCAGCCTACTTCCTTGTTTACTAGAGGTGTGAATCTTCACTGATCTCCCGATTCAATTACAATTATCGTAGCTACCACGAAGGTTTACCTATTTTGGATTACTCATATACCACCCTACTTTTAACCAGCAAATCTATTGTGCTGTATTGGAATAACTGACCCCTGACAACTCCACAAAAAAAGGTATTGTTTACTGAACGATAACTTAAATGTACAAATAATATTTAGTCGTTAGATTGAATAACAAAAAAAAAAAACATAACACAAATCACACCCTTCAAATATGCTAACTGCAATATTTCTTCAAATGATATTACACACAACTACCCCTTTACCAGTTTCTTTATCAGTTTCCACTTAAAATACTCCAGCTACACAAAATGATTCCTCCTTACAGCAGTTTCAATGTAAAACTTACTCAAACCCTATTAAACCACTGTGTTACCACCCATCCACCCACCCACCCACACACACACACACACACACACACACACACACACACACACACACACACACCCACCGCCAAGAGAAAAAAAAAAAAGTTGCGGGCCTGATGGTAGCTCGTGTGGACGTGCAGGACGTTATCTTCAGTGAAGCAAACACACAGAAATCCAACTTACAGTTAGCTGTTAGTCCAAGAAACACAGCTCAAACACGAAAACGAAAACCAGTCACCTGCTACGGCAAAGTCCTCTTCAGCAGGGAAACACGCTGTCGTCCTCTCCAGTCCAAATTCAGCGTCCCCCGAATCAGCAACTCTCCGCCGTTAGCTCCAACTTTAGCTAGTCCGTTAGCTCCAACTTTAGCCAGGCACACTAGCACGTTTGTTCTAAACCACTGCTGTTAGACAGGAAAAGTGCCGTAGTATAGCTACACCTCTTCAGCTTCATTATTCCACTTAGATCTTCTCCAAGCTAACTATTCTAGTTTCTCTCAGATGTTTCTCTGTGTTTTCTTTCCTCTTCTCGATTTGTGATTCTCTCCACTCTCCCGTGTTTCCGCTCAGCCGTTTTGCGTGTGTGTCTGTGTTTGTTTGTTTGTGTGTCTGTCTGTCTGTGTGCATGTCTGCCTGTCTCCGTCTGTCTGTCTGTCTGTGTGTGTGTGTGTGTGTGTGTGTGTGTGTGTGTGTGTGTGTGTGTGTGAAACGGGTTAGGCTACTGAGAATGTTATTTTTCATTTGAATGTTTATACTGCGGCCGGAAAATTAACGAGCAACGTCATTGCGTTATAATCGATTATGGTGGGCCACTGCATCGATGCAGCATCGTCCATGTCCGCATCCCAATGCGTCGATTATTTGATTAATTTCAACACCTCTATTGTTTACTGCTGCAAACGCTTGGTTACGTTGCAACCTTGGTTCTCTGAGGAAAGACTATTTTTTCCAGTCATACTGTATTTCTTAATTGAAGTTTTCTTTAAAATAGTGTTAAAATCTCGTCTCGTTCTCGTGAACCCAATCTCGTGTCTGGTCTGGTGAGCCGAGTGTCTCGTCACACCCCTACTCTAAACGTATAACATCCTGAGAGTGAGTATGCTGCTTCACTCCTGTGACTGGGTTTAGCCATTTTTAATCATTGGCTTACTTTATAGCAGGTTTTTAACCCAGCGAATGAGTAACTGGGTTAACATTTTAGTTGAGAAAATAGGTGAGAGGTTAACCACATGAAAGGGAATGATCGCTGCACTTTTACTGACAACTAGAGGATGGATTTTGAAAGCAGACATTTGTCCTCCAAACTATCTTAAAATATGGCCATTTGTGCAAGTACCCGGCAATCAAACTTGCAGATCTACTAATTACAGCATGGGCTTGTGATGCACAGTCACAAAAAGAGCAGCAGGGTGGTTCAAGTCATTGATTCAACTCCAAATTCAAAACTTTAAAACATTTTAATTTGTTGACATTGTTCCTACATCCTGTATTTATTGAAATGGCCAAGAATCGAGGCTTGGTTTACGGGTAGCGGTTTTCCAGTTCACTGTTCATGCATTGGCATGAAAGTGAATTGACCCAAACCCTGGTATGCTGGCTCTAACTTTGCAGTGGTCCTTTCTCTGTGTATATTCTGTTTTCCAGGCCACTAGAGGTGTATCTGCAGAATCCACTATCACTGTCTATCTCCCCCCTGCTTTAAAAAAAGCTGCAAAACTGAGCAGCAAAGTAGTCTGCACCTTCTTCAAAAACAACTCCCTGTTCCAGGTAAGGCTATGTCCGCCCTCAGTCAACACAGCAGCCTGACTCAGCATGACTTCACACACCATAGTGTCTGCCATTTTTCTTGATCCAAGCCTAGACTTTGAAATAATATATAAATTCTACTGACATGACATCTACACTGAAATACTCCAGTTCTTCTGCGTATAAATATGTAGGCTGTTATATCAGGGGAAAGGTAAATGTGTGTGTGTGTGTGTGTGTGTGTGTGTGTGTGTGTGTGTGTGTGTGTGTGTGTGTGTGTGTGTGTGTGTGTGTGTGTGCGTGCGTGCGTGCGTGCGTGTGTGTTCCAGGACGGTCACAAGGAGGACAGGGTTCTCGATGATGTGGTGGAAATCACTGTGGAGAACGAGGTGATCGTTGATCTGTCTGAGCCAATCAGGATTGGCTTTCACCATGCTGTAAGTTTGTGTGCTTTTTGTGCCTTTTTGTCTGTATCAGTGAGTGTCCACATTATATTGTCTTGTTATGAAGAGTTGAGTTAGATACATTTCACAACCTTCTCAAATGTGGGTTTGCTGCAGATGATGTTGAAAACAAAAAACCCACACACGCTACTTACCAGTTCTATGACGTCTGCTTCAAACCGTCCGTCTACCTTATGAACACAGAGAACACACAGAAACCACTTGATGGTTTATTTTCTTACCTCACATGTTGCGAAAACAGATTGCTGTCTGTGCGCTTAGGATTGTCTGTTGTTTTCTCTCTGCAATGCACAGAAGCACATAAACCAACCGTTTAGTGTCATACCTGTACGATATCTGTATTATTGATATTAAAGTGTGACTTGAACTATCTGTGGTGATGTGTTCACGCATCAAGCCAGATTTTACATGTAGGACTTGATTGATGCGACTAATTACAGTGGCGGCTCTTTCAATCACTACTGAATCAAAGGGCGCAAGGGTTACCTTGAAACGTGGTTAATATGAATAAAAATGTTCAGCATCTTAATGGGAAGTGATTACAGCTCACATGTGTCTCTCTCTCTTTTCATTTCAGAAAATGCAATCAAGGAGATGTGTTTCATGGGACACCAGGAGAGGTTGGAACCTTTAGAACCAACCTTATAAACAACATATATCTGTATTTCCCCGTTTATTCACCGTAACTCCCACATTTAAATCTGTATTTGTCTTTGTGCAGATCCGTCACAGGTCAATTGGTTGGAGGATGGATGCGAGACAGAACAGAAAGGAGCCAAATACACCGAGTGTCTCTGTAACCATCTCACTTACTTCTCTGTACTAGTGGTGAGACATGCGGCTACTTTTTTTTACACAAGAAACAAAACATGTATGCACAGAGCATTATTAACATTAATCAACTACAAAACAAAAATATTTTACACACACATAAGGACACTATTACACATATAAACATATATGCTCATATACTGGTGTATGAAGGCCTTGTTGCTCTGCTCATTGCTCTGTGTCCCTTGACAGCAAATGGAGCCTCGCCCAGTGCGCCACCTCCTGGCACTGACCGCCATTACATCTCTGGGCTGTGCTGTGTCTGTGATCAGCTGTGTTGCTCTCATCATTTATCTCTGCAGGAAGAGGTTAAGGCTACTTTTTTGAGAGCGTATGCAGTTTATGGAAAAAGAAAAATACATATATATATATATATATATATATATATATATATATATATTTTTTTTTACAATTTTATAACCTACTCGTTTGCATTCCACTCTTCCTCTAGCAGGCGATCAAAGGAGCAGTCCATACCCATCCACTTAGGCTTAGCTGTGTCTCTCGCCTTCCTCAATCTGCTCTTCTTCCTCACTGGGGTCCTGGCCAACGTGGGAGGGGAGAGTGTGTGCCCCTGGGTGGGGGCAGGCCTCCACTACACCCTCCTTAGTTCCTTCACCTGGATGGGCATAGAGGTTTTCCACACCTTCTGGTTGGTCTACATGGTTTTCACCCCCCCTCCAAAGTCATATGTATGGTACCTGGTCGGCTTCGGTGAGCATGTGAATTAATATTTCTACAACTGTACTTCATGGCACATTTCTTTTAAGCTCAATGTTTGCAGTTTAAAGTGATGCAAAATACAAAGGTTTACACTGAAAAGAAAAAAAAAAAACATATATATATATATATATATATATATATATATATATATATATATATATATACAGTATCTTATAAAAGTGAGTACACCCTCACATTTTAGTAAATATTTTATTATATCTTTTAATGGGACAACACTGAAGAAATTACACTTTGCTACAATGTAAAGTATTAAGTGTACAGCTTGTATAACAGTGTAAATGTGCTGTCCCCTCAAAATAACTCAACACACAGCCATTAATGTCTAAACCGCTGGCAACAAAAGTCAGTACACCCCTATGTTAAATTCCCATAGAGGCAGGCAGATGTGTATTTTTAAAGGCCAGTTATTTCATGGATCCAGGATACTATGCATCCTGATAAAGTTCCCTTGGCCTTTGGAATTAAAATAGCCCCACATCATCACATACCCTTCACCATACCTAGAGACTGGCATGGTTCTATTTCAGTTAGCCTAATAGCTGGTTTGATTTGCATTGAGAGATGATTTTATGGAAAGTACCCCATGCCAGTCTCTAGGTATGGTGAAGGGTATGTGATGATGTTGGGCTATTTTAATTCCAAAGGCCAAGGGAACTTTATCAGGATGCATAGTATCCTGGATCCATGAAATAACTGGCCTTTAAAAATAAAAATCTGCCTGCCTCTATGGGAATTTAACATAGGGGTGTACTCACTTTTGTTGTCAGCAGTTTAGACATTAATGGCTGTGTGTTGAGTTATTTTGAGGGGACAGCAGTTATACAAGCTGTACACTTAATACTTTACATTGTAGCAAAGTGTAATTTTTTCAGTGTTGTCCCATTAAAAGATATAATAAAATATTTACTAAAATGTGAGGGGTGTACTCACTTTTGTGAGATACTGTATATATGGAGTGAGATTGTATGTTGATCCATTTCAGTAGGCAACTGAACCATCTACAAAGTCTGAAAAGGGCCTCCACGTTGAGTAACATTTTGATGTAGATCTTCATGGCTCATGCAGGTAAACAGGTTATTAATGTGTACCCTTTGAAAATTCTTCTCCAGTTCTCCCTGCTCTTCCTATAATCATCCTGGCTGCAGTCGGTGACATTTATGGAGTGAGAAAGGTGGTGCCGAGCGATGATGTCTCCAATCCTTATCTGATGTAAGCACGATTATTTAAACAGGATATTTGCTGTAGAGAAACAGACGCAGCAGTGCGTGGATACTGTATAAATAAAAGCTAACACAGTCAATGACAAAGTCCCACAACCTGTGTTTTGACAGTAGTCATCAGCAGGAATATGATGGTATGTCTGTTTTTAGAGAAAAACTGAATTCATTTGAACATTATTCTGGCCTTTTATTGGTCCTCTTTGGGATTATTAGCTCTGAGTGCATTTGATGTTTCCAGGTGCTGGATGAAAGAGAACCACGAGGCCCTGCTCGCCCACTATTTCACCACTATGACAATCCTGGCCGTCCTGGTGTCCTCGGGCATTGTGATGCTCTTCCTGGTCTACAGGGAGATCCGCACCAGGGAGGAATGGAGGCAGAGCCGTGTGGCTTTTCTCAGCATCTGGGGCCTCAGCTGCCTCTTTGGGACAACTTGGGGTCTGACCTTCCTGGACTTTGGTCCGCTCTCTGACTTTGTTCTCTTCCTCTCCTGCATCCTCAACTCGTTTCAAGGTCTGTGCTTGCGGTGTACTGTGCCAGTTAAAAACATATAGACACATTGTACTTGCCATTTATATTACGTTGTTATACTTTGCTATCAGCTTCTATCCACTTATGTTTATGTTTTGTATTTTCTTGTCATTTACAAGAGACCATACCACAGAACTATCACAACAGGATATACTTGCATTTTCACCCATTATACAGTGTCACCAGACTTTTTACATTGCATTACGTCGTTTTCACCTAGGCAAATATACTGATCCAAAGAGTAAAAAAAGACTTAACATGAATCATGACAAGCTACATATTTTAGAAACTGTAACATCATCTTGTTATTATCACATTCACAGAAGGTTGAACTATATATAGTCAGGGGTATTTTCATTGTTGGCACAGACATTGGTGGCTGTGTATTTGGGGCCAGTGGTCCATTGTATCAGTGTGGGAATGAGACAATGGCCATGGTTAATCAAGGCCTTCTGTTACTGTTGCCTATCAGAAGAAAAGCAGTTTCCTGTCACATCAAGGGGGCTTGTTTTTGATTCAGGTCCAAAAATCTAACTCATTAACCCCATTTTTGCTGCACATCGGTAGTTCAGTAAGATACTTTTCCATGCCAACTGGCTAACGTGACAGTTTGATGATATAACACTTGTTCTATTTGAATTTTATTTATTTATTAAACATGTAAAGAAATACTTAGACATTATGGGAAATACACAACACCCATTTGCTTTCTTGCCGATAGTTAGGTAAGAAGATTTATACCACTCTCATGTCTGTATGGCAAATATGAAGCTGCAGCCAGGAGCCGGCTAGCTTAGCTTAGCATAAAGGCTCCTGGCCTAGCTCTGTTCAAAGGTAACAGAATCCACCCACTAGTCTAAAAACAACTCAAACCTAAAGTGAGAAGCTGCAGCAAAATGGTTTTAATCGACATACTTAGAAATAAAACCAGGGATTACTGGCAGGCAAACTTTTACTTTATCAACAGAGCAAAACAAACTAACAGTCACTAACAGTTCTTTAAAAATGTTAGGGGATACACATACCAGCGTCCTGTGACAGCTAATGAAGCTAACGGAGTAGATTCTTCATTTAGATTGCACATCTTTACAGTGCACGTTTGTTTCAAAATTCAGATAAGTAACAACATTCTAAAGTTACTATATATTTTGATTACTCAAAGTATCTCAGATTAGTTTTGAAAATAGGTAAAGTTAGTTTTTCCCACCGGAAGATGTTTGTCTTGTGTCATTTACATGAAGTATATGTATGTATGTATTTAAGACCTGCCTAAACCTACCTTCTACTTATTGCACAGGCTTTTAGTCTGCAATAAGGGGAAATAGAGAAAACAAAGTAATGATTGAACCTTGGTTGTGCTCTCTTCTCCCAGGTTTCTTCCTGATGCTGCGCTTCTACATGCTGGACTGGATACGGAAACAGGCTGGAGGCTCTGCTCTGGGCAGCACCAGCACCGGGTCTACCAGGCAACACATGCTGCAGTCCCAGGAGAAGAGTTAGATGGACTTAAAAACACGTGGCACATCAAAGCAGCAGCAGTCTTAGTCATAGTCTTCCTATCAAAGTAATCGACCAAATGGAGAGAAAAACTGTAGAGTCACTGTTTCTACAGCTGAAATTCTGTTGTCAGTTGTGGTTTCTGCTGGGAAAAGTGGAGTGTCATCATCCCACAACTGAAGAGTGACTCAAAACAGCAGTGAGTGAGCTTTCCATACGTCCTACACCTCTCATTCTTCTGGTATCCTCTGGTTTTAAACATCACAGACCAGCTGGGTTGGTAAACACAAGCACACTGAGTGAAATTCACAGACATCGCCTTATTGGAGCACCAGCTTATCAAGTTAAATGACTTCATTCTCGTGGGTGCAAATAGTGTTCATTAGTCATCTCATGAGGTGAAGAGTAAGCAGATTGTCCCTTGTGTAATACATTACTTTTGTTTAATTACAGCCACAGATTGCACATGCATGGGGAACAGTTCTTTATAATCACCTTGCTGGAAGTATTTTAATCAACAAGATCCACTCAAAACTAGGGATGCACCGAATCCAGATTTTTGGGGTTCGGCCGAATACCGAATCCACTGGTTAAGATTCTGCCGAAACCGAATACCGAATCCTACTCCGTACCTGAAGTTGCTGCATTTTGGCTGCTGTCTGTAGATTCCTTCATGCACAACTCTTATTCTTTCGGATGTTTCATACCAAATGTTGTAACAGCGGTGATGTTGTGTATAGTTTAGGGTCCTCGCCACCACCAGACAAATCGGCATTGCAGACTGAACATGTAGCTGGACTTGAATGGCCTTCTTTTGACTGAAAGTACTGGCTAACTACACGTTTTCTGCTCACGAGTTCCATTTCCACTTTCTCACAGCCTACCGCATTGAACGCTCCACCTACGTAAACACCTTCCCGTAATCAACGGCACCGTCATCACGTCCACTAGCGTAGCGCGCGTAGTGAGAGCGTAGGGTTCGGTTCACTGGAAAAGAATTCTACGGTTCGGCAGAAACCCAACCCAGTCAAAAAGCCCAATATTCAGCCGAACCCGAATCCTGGATTCGGTTCATCCCTACTCAAAAGTGGTTCATAAAATGTACTTGATTTATCTTCTCTGGGACAGTGGAGAAGAAATGACATCATCTCTCAGGAACTCACAATACTCATAATACAGGCCTGGAGCCTATCTTTGTAGAATAACTAGACTGGGTCTGGTTGTAGAAGAGAGAGAATTTATTTGAGGTATTTTAAATTGTAAACTGGATATAAAGAGATAGAGAAATGTGAGGATCTTAAATGATTTCCATTATACTGTACTGTCTGCAAAGAAAAACTATATATTATTATTATTATTATTATTATTGAAGCTCTCCTTGAACCTTAGATAAGCTTTTTTATTTTTATTTTATTTTGTACTGTGTAAGCATTTGTTTTATAGCTAATTTTAAGTCCTTTTAGCACTTTAGATTTTCAGTCTTTAAAAGAAAATGTATGTATAGAATCTCTGTTCTATTATGCAGAGTAGAAGACATTTCATATACAAAATGTAAAATGTAAAATAATAGCTGGATATAATGTTACAATTGGCATAAAACATAATTAGAAAAATGGACCAAAACTTTAAATTGTTATTTTTAACTATATGTAGTCCGATTTAAAACAGAAATGCCCCATTCCTGTATATATTATTTGACTGTATGACGTTCATTTCATCTCCAGCAAAACCGTCAAGTTTGTGTTTAGATACTGTGATATTTGCACTTTTTTATTTTCCAAGGTGAAATTGTATGTCACTCACATGATTGTGTATAGTTGAGTTTTAGTGCTAATTGAGTTTTGAGTGCTAATAAAGAAAGTTGGTTAAAATAACGTGTGTGTGTGTGTGTGTGTGTGTGTGTGTGTGTGTGTGTGTGTGTGTGTGTGTGTGTGTGTGTGTGTGTGTGTGTGTGTGTGTGTGTGTGTGTGTGTGTGTGTGTGTGTGCACCAGTGCAAAGTAAGCACTTTCGAGGCTTGCTGTTTTCCTGTGCAGCCATCCCTCCTTATCTGTGCCTGTGTTTCCTCCCTGGGGGGTTTGACGTTTGTTGTTCTCTTCACAAACATGCTGCTTTTCTATGGAATTCTCAATGTCTCTGCTACTATGTCTGTCCACAGTTTTCATTCCCCAAGATCATGAAACTCAGTGCTGGAAGAAGCTGACTAAATTCTCACCGTTAAACATACACGACTTTTATCTACACTGCCAACCAATGCAGACATGCCTGGTCAAAGTGTGATAAAGATGGCCTCAAACCACAAGGCGTCTTTGTCACCAATATGACCAGAAAAGTAATGATGAATTTGTAAAAGTATTGCATTGTACAGTGCTAATAGGTGCTCACTGCTGTGGTGTTTCAGTGTCAGCAGACGGCACTCTTGTCTGCCTAGCCTAGTGGTTGTCACTGGGAACTTTCTCCGTTCCAAAGATTAAAAAGTTTTGGTATTTGGGTTTGTGGGTAATATGTCAACTGCATCTTTGCTCTCTTTACATCAAGGACCACAATGGAAATAACTCTTTATTGTATCATCCGTATAATGTCCTACTTCTACGCTGGCCGAGACGGTTCAACAGAAATGCAAAAGCCACAACACAAATGCAAAAGCCACAACACATAAGCGACAACGGAAGTCAGTGACAACGGAAGTGCGCGTGTTGTTGACAAACTGAGCTGGAGGAAAGTTCTTGTATGTTTGAGAAGTAAGTGAAACATGGTTCCTTGCTAATTATGATTACTGTCGCTAGGTGATGGTCACAAATAAGCAATGTTGTTCAATATCTTTGTATTTTCATATGTATACTCTGCCACTTAGGCATGAAGGAAAGTGTGTGTGTGTGTGTGTGTGTGTCTATTTGTAGGATAAAACTGAGGACGTGCAACAAAACCATAGACTGTACAAATGGTAATATACAGTCTATGAACAAACCCTTTTACATGGCTTTAAATACAGTATAAATATTCAGTCCACAGTCTGAATTCTATTTAATTACTTATTTTATTTTCCAGTAGTAAGCACGAAGCAAGGTCATGGTTAAATTTCTGGGTGTATTTCATTCAGACCAACCGTGTATGACCGTGAACATAGACCGTGTGTGTGTGTGTGTGTGTGTGTGTATGGATGACATATTACACCCCTAACACTGGAATAGGCAGCATATTGAAGGTAACACAATTAGCATTCACTTTAAACATCTGTTTACCGTAACCATAACCACACACACACACACACGTAGTGCATTTCACTATCTTTGTGGGGACCTGTCATTGACATAATGCATTCCCTAGCCCCTTACCCTAACCTTAACCATCACAACTAAATGCCTAACCTTAACCCTTACCCTCACCCTAACCATAACCTAATTCTAACCCTAATCCTAAAACCAAGTCTTAACCCTCAAACAGACCTTTAAAATTGTGGGGTCCAGCATTTTGGCCTCACAAAGCTGTCCGGACCCCACAAGTGTACTGTATTCCCGGTTTTTGGACCCCACGAATATAGTTAAACACACACACACACACACACACACACACTCTTTCCAAACCAACAGTATCGAGGGAATTTGCCGCTGGGAGCTGATCAATAACAAGATAGATACGGTTAACAAGTTACAAGCACATAACAGTGGGATATAATATTTGTGTGATTTAAACAGCTTCACTAAACGTGACAAACTATTGACTTTAAACGTAGCACTCGCGCGTTAAAAGACGCTGGGCGCCATTTAGATAACGTTATAGCTGTAGCTTCGTAGCCTAAATGGCTTTTCATGTTTACTGTGTTATCACTGACCTACATCACTAACTAGACCACAACTTGCACTAACTGTATATTGACTCTTCACTACATTTTAGCATTTATATAGACTGTCTATTCATATATATTGCATTATAACTGATTTACATCACTAACTAGACCACAGTTTGCACTAACTGTTTTTTTTTTTGGCTCTTCACAACATCTCAGCAGTGTTATAGACTGTCTATTCATATATATTGTGTTATTACCATATCACTTTTGCATATCCTTCATCTTACTTACACCTCACTTTGCGCCGGCTTTGTAATGCCTTCTTAATCTACACTTTATGTAGCCTTTTTGTATTCTGTATTCCTGTACTGTATTGAATGTGAAGCTGTATGTTGTCCTGCACGTTTATGCTTTTCTTGGCCAGGTCGCCGTTGCAAATGAGAACCTGTTCTCAACGGCCTACCTGGTTAAATAAGGGTTAATTTAAAAAATAAAAAATAAAAGAGTACACACATGTAAAAATAAAAAAGATATTCAAAAAACATTGCTTATTTGTGACCATCACAATGAGACAACGTTTCACCATGGCTCAAGTGGTGTTACACATTTAAAATATATGAAAACGACATTATATACAAACGACATTCGAGACAGGCTACATTTAGTGCACACACATTATAGACTTTACATAAAGTGCAATGACTACTTAAAGTACAGCATTTAAGACAGACAAGGGACAGGACAGACAACAAAAAACAGAGCATAAGTAGACTTGTAACAGAGCACTGATTGAGGTAGGATATATAGAGTTTTAGCAGCATAAAAAAAGGTGCAGGAGTGCATTTCAGTTCTGTGTAAAAACAATTTAATTTGCAAGGTTGCTGCTGAAAAAGTCTTTGCCAGACAAACATTTACACCAACTTAAGGACCCCGGTGTGGCCGCTGCGTCTTACCGCGCCGCCATCTTAAGGGAGTAGTTTTGTGTTTGTGTTGTAGCTTTTGTATTTGTGTTGAACCGTCTCAGCCACCGTATATTTCTCATAATGGGAAATAAGCTAAAAATATTTTTTTTATTTTTTTCTTAAAGGTCCCATGGCATGAAACTTTCACTTTATGAGGTTTTTTAACATTAATATGAGTCCCCCCAGCCTGCCTATGGTCCCCCAGTGGCTAGAAATGGTGATAGGTATAAACCAAGCCCTGGGTATCCTGCTCTGCCTTTGAGAAAATGAAAGCTCAGATGGGCCGATCTAGAATCTTCCCTTTATGACATCATAAGGGGAAAGGTTACCTCCCCTTTCTCTGCTTTGCCCGCCCAGAGAATTTGGCCCGCCCATGAGAGAGAGACATCATGGCTTTCAAACGAGCAAAGTAGCAGTTGGTCAAGGCCACACCCCCACCCTCCACCTTGCCCCCCCCTCTCTCCTTCTCAATAGCTACAGACACAGAAATGGTACATCCTAAGGAAAGCTCATTGTGGGACTGGCTCTAGTGGCTGGAATTCTGCACCAAGGCTGAATTTCAGGAAAGAGACTTCAGATACAGTATTAGGGGACCACTAAGGTCTATATAAAAGAGACTTCAGATACAGTATTAGGGGACCACTAAGGTCTATATAAAAGAGACTTCAGATACAGTATTAGGGGACCACTAAGGACTATATAAAAGAGACTTCAGATACAGTATTAGGGGACCACTAAGGTCTATATAAAAGAGACTTCAGATACAGTATTAGGGGACCACTAAGGTCTATATAAAAGAGACTTCAGATACAGTATTAGGGGACCACTAAGGTCTATATAAAAGAGACTTCAGATACAGTATTAGGGGACCACTAAGGTCTATATAAAAGCATCCAAAGAGCAGCATGTTATGGGACCTTTAAGATACACATGCAATACTCTTTGTAAGTGTAATATTACAATTTCGTTGCCAAGGTACATATTGTCCTAAGGTGGGAAACGGGCTACCTTTCAGCATCCCCCTGCTCTTTACCCGTTACAACGTATGACTAAATGGGTCCAGAACTTCATGCACCCGTGCCAGCACATCGTTGTATTTGTGTTGCGCTCTGCAAAACTCTAGTTTGTCGCGCGCATGTGTGTGTGTGCGTATCTTTTTTACTATACCTAACACTTCACTAACGTGATAATGGCACATACTGTGCAAGCCCCCCCCTGCCCTATGCTCCTAGCAGGACTGCTCTAATTACTCTGTTCTTCTGTCACTCTTGTCTGTTCTTCTCCAGCAGTGTCAGGCCTCGTCTCACGGGACTGGTTATGTTCAGTTGAAGACCAACTTTTTTTTAAACGGGCCTTTGCATGACTTCTCTGCACTTTATTTCAATGTATTCCTTTGTGATTTTAATAGTAGCCTACTTTGTTTTAATATGTATCATATTGTATGTTTTATGTAAAGCACTTTGTGATTTTTTTAATCCGTGAAAATCGCTTTATAAATACATTTTACTTAATTACTTACTTACTTATGATAATATAGAGAATGAACGAGAGAAATATCAAATCAGCCAATAAAAGCAATATGATAATAAATAAATAACATCAGAATTCACTGTTCACTTCCAGTGTGCCTTGAATGAACTGTATGATATTATTGTATTTACTACGAAAATATATCATGATTCTTATTGTAAGGTTTTCTTTATAATCCTTAGTCCATTTTCTGCATCCGTCAGTTGTGATGGGAATCTATTACACAAAGACAAATAGTATGTCTCAGATAATGACTTTTCAAACTATTGTATTGTTATTACAGGAGGTACAATAATCACACACACAAAAAAAAACAGTAAATCTGACTGAATGTTCTGTTCTTAAAATAATCCTAACACTGTACATATATGTACAGAGGTGTAGTCTAATGTATTGCAGTGGGTATACTGTATATGTATATATGGGCCAGAATGGGACATTCTGACCCATATATACATATATTGGGGTGGGAGAGATATATTGGGGGGTCTGGGTGTCCTCCACCAGGAAAATTTTGAGCGTCAAAGACTTAATTTCCTGCATTCTGATACACTTTTATGAACCAATTTACTGTGGAAATACTGTACCTTTATTTAGCCTATGCAAAGATAAAAAAAAAACACAGATGACAATTCTAAATATATCAAAAATATAATGGAAAGCATGTCGTTGCGTGTCATTGAGCATTTTTAAGTGGGTATATGGAAATCCAGGAGCGTTCTTAGTGGGTATGCTACGTATCACGTAGACTGCATATGTAGCCAGTCTATGCATACCATACTGTACAGTCTGCGGTCATACGTTGCTCCTATAGCAGCGTCACTCACATGACGTCTCTTCTCTGAGCAGCAGCAGCAGCAGCCAGTTGTTTACGGGTGCTGATGCATTTGCTAATGGACACTGGGTTGGCTGGCTGTCAAACCCTCTAGGCAGGAGGCAAAGCAGCACAGGTAAGATAAAAAAAACAGGAATAGTTTAATAGTTTAGTTTAAACGGAACAATGTCCGCATATTCGCCGTAGCTAGAGCTACCTGAATTTAGTTAACGTTAGAGAAACGGGGCGAAGACGTGCCCCGCCTGTTTGGAGTCGCGGCAAGCTAACCGCAGACAGCCCGGATAGCACCGGAGGTCAGCAGGTTCACATTCAAAATGAAAGCCGAATTTAGCGCTGTAGCAATTCATTAAAAAAAAAAATGGTGCCAGTCTCTATTTCATTTTGTTGAGGTGAGTTGAAAGCAGACATGTTTCGACAGTATAGTAATCAAAGCCATGATGTGCAATGGGTCTGTTGTAGTAACGTTATAACGTTAACGTTAAAGTCTTGAACCACATCAAATAGCTAGTGTAACAATGCAAGTTACGTTCTGACATTGTTAGAATTGGTGGGGGGAAATGTACCTATTATTATTTAGAGCTCATAAGCCTGTTATAGACTCCATATCGATCTAAGAACAGCAAATATTTAGTTATTGTTTTGTTATTGCACGAAAGCTGTCCGAGAGCAATTTGCCTCGTTGCCCGTTAAGCCCATATGTGTTTGGTCTACACAAATAAACTTAATATATTCAGTAAAACACTGTGTGAGAGAGAGAGAGAGAGAGAGAGAGAGAGAGAGAGAGAGAGAGAGAGAGAGAGACAGAGAGAGAGAGAGAGAGAGAGAGAGAGAGAGAGAGAGAGAGAGAGATGTATGTCTACTAAAGTTGCGACAGATTTATTTTGCGGCTTTATTTTGAAAGTCATAATCGGAAGTCAGCTTTAGTAATTCAGTTTTAACGTCGTTAAACAAACCATTGACACCGGCTATTTTAGGAAGAAAACGCCGGCCCAGGATGCTTTGTAGCGTTAAACGATGTTTTTTTTTAAATGATCATGTTTCTTATGATGTGGGTCTCCCAATATATAGCCTAAATCCATGTAACATACATATTATATAGCCTATGGCATCCCTACTCACAAAGCCTCAAAACTGAAAATAGCTAACGTTAATCCAAAAGGGGTTCAGGTCATCACCGCAATGGAAGCAAAGAGAACTCATCAACCTTTATTTCTTGTAATGATCTATCCATCTTTTTAGTAAAAGTTTCCGGCATAAACTTAAGAAGGCCTATATTTGTGCAACTATGCCACAAGATGCCTATAAGAATTTTTATTTTCACTTCTTAACTTGGCTTAACGTTACATACACATGTCATGTAGCATACATTTTGAAGTTGCCATAGTTACACATTTAAAGTTCAACCTTGGAATTTCAACTTCCGTGCAGAAAATCTCTGTAACAATGTATCCAGCTTGAAAAAAATGTCTCACTGGCAGTTGTCGGTCTTGTGACATTTTTGTGTTTGAAAACAGAATGCTAAGGTTTGGAAATGTAGATTAGTTTATCTCAGTCAAATAAATGAGAATACAAACTACTGTAACTACAAGATAACAACATCTATGTCACAGATTTAAAATAAATGAAAAATAAAAAAGGAAAGGAAAGGGAAGCAGATCAGTGTAGTCTACGTGATACGCAGGTATACGCAGTATACCCACTAAGAACGCTCCAGGATTTCCATATACCCACTTAAAAATGCTCAGTTACACACAACGACATACTCCATATTATATTTTTGATATATTTTGAATTGTCATCTGTGTTTCCCTTCGCATAGACTAAATAAAGGGATTTCCACCATAAATTGGTGCCTGTAAGTGTATCAGAATGAAGGAAATGAAGTCTTTGATGCTCAAAATGTCCCTGGGGGAGGACACCAGGACCCCCCACTTTGATATGTCCATTCTGCTCCATATATTTATATAGTTATACAGTATACCCGCTAAAATACATTAGACTACACCACTGGAAGCAGTAGGTGATTAGTTTACATGACCATGTTTACCTGGCTGTAGCTTCTCCAGCACTGAGCCTGTCTCTGGCTACTACACACTCCACTACTCTCTAAGTCGTAAACAACAGTCGAATGGCATGCAGCCACAGTTGATAACGATCTCACTGTCTCAGACACACACACACAAACACTGCACATGCTCACATACACACTAGTGGAGAATAATAAAGCTACAAAAGGATTACAGTTTTTTTTTCAATTGTTTACACACAGCACAACGTTACACTCGAGGAGCAGAACACTGGCCTAGATTGTAGCACACTGTCAGCGTCACACTTTGTGCAAAACATCACACACAGTGATTTACAAAACACTGAACACACTTGTATGCATTTGACACGGAAATATATCATGATGTCATTTACTTGCAATTTCAAAGCAAAGGCTTTCTAAATGAACACACCCAGGAACCGATTGGTTAAACACAGCCACCAGGTGTGCACACACACTGGTGCTTACACACCAATCAGGTTTAAGCACTATAAAAATGCAGCAGGCAAGTCTAGTATTTTCTGTACAGTATTTTCAGTTGTTTTTAGATGTTTACTTGTTTTACTGTAATTGTAACCTGTACTGGATATGGTATGTTATGTTTGTCTGTTGTTTGCTGAGCTAACATGTGTTATGCACACTACTGTAGTAGCTGTATGAACACTGGGACATGTTGTTGTTGTGATTCTCCATGTTGGTATGTTGACTGATTTGGGTACATGGAGAGAAATGAATTATATTTTCCTGATGATGAATCGATTAATCGATTAGTTGTCAACTATTAAATTAATCGCCAACTATTTTGATAATCGATTAATCGTTTGAGTCATTTTTTTCTTAAAAAAAATCAGATTTCTCTGATTCCAGCTTGTTAAATGTGAATATCTTCTAGTTTCTTCTCTCCTCTGGGACAGTAAACTGAATATCTTTGAGTTTTGGACAAAACAAGACATTTGAGGACGTCCTCTTAGGCTTTGGGAAACAATGATCCACATTTTTCACCATGTTTTGACATTTTTATAGATCAAACAACTAATTGATTAATCGAGAAAATAATCGACAGATTAATCGACTATGAAAATAATCGTTAGTTGCAGTCCTAGTTGTGCTAATTGTGTGTAGTGTTTTGAAGAACCGGTCACTGGTTTCAAAATAGTGCTTAAGCAATCGAAAAAAAACTGTAATGTAAGTAGGGCTACAACTAATCTTTTATCGATTATCGAATAATGTGCCAATTATTTTCTCCAATTAGTCGATTTGAAAGTGTGTCACAATTTCCAAAAGCCGACATACTGTAATCCAAAGGCTTGTTTTGTCTGACTGACAGTCCAAACCCCAAAGACGTTCAGTTTACAATGATAAAAGAGCACAGAGAAAAGCAGCAAATCCTCACATTAGAACATTTGGAACCACAGAATGTTTGACATTTTAGCTTGTAGATTTTCTGTCGATTAGCTAATCGTTTGAGATAGTCTCGCATTACCAGACCAATGTCCACAGCGCTGTGGAGTCTGGCTACACCAGACATACATTCTAGGACAGGAAAAGAAAACCTTCTGAGTTGTTTGCCTGTCTTTAACCAATCACAATGGTCCTGGGCGGTCCTTAGCTCCAGGCACAGTGGCTGTTGCTCTGCAACATGGCCTTGGGAAGGAACTTGTTTTGGTGGAACATTTAAACCCAGCAAAAGAAAACGCAACATACAATATTAAATTAAGTTAACTTTTCACACAATACAGTGACGTGTATTAACTGGATATGTGGTTAAATATAATTTTATCTTACCCGTGTATCACAGTGTGTACTTCATCCACTCCCAGCATCTAACAAAGCAGTCCAAGCACACAATGTTGATCTTTCTCTCAACACTAGACAATTATTTACTCTGCATTATACTCAGCTTCCCAGTCTTTTTTGGAGTACTTCAAGCCTTGAGGGTGACCAGACCCCATCATGGAGGTCCAGCATGGCACCACATTCAAACCCAGGACATTGAAATCACATGATAGCAGCAGTGGACAGGATTGGCTGATCTTGAAATCATATTCAGGAGTCATAAAAAACTATCTGTGTTGAATGGCAACGCTTGCGTGCTTGTTTTGACACGTTTTGGATGGAGTATCACAAGGTCTAGCCTAACTATACACCTATGTTACGTCTTCTGCAGGATTGTAAGCCACTTTGCAAATGCTTGACGCATTTCACAGGCTCACACACACATATAAAAACTCACACCACCAACAACTACTGCTAGCTTTGACTTGCCGTTGGATACTTGGGTTTGTTGATCTGTGTGCGGTTGTTGAGTAATGAGACTGCCGTTAACAGCACTGTGGTTGTTTGAGTCATTGATCGGTCTGTTGTTGCCGACAGGTGGTGTGCTGGTGAGTTTGTGCACATGTAACAGATGCTTAATGCTTGAACTGAAGCATGCACCCCGCATGTGCACGGACACAACACACAAGCACCAAGCCCATTTTGGAACCTGACGCGGCCTTCAGTCCCATTTATAGTTATGTTGTTGTCCTGTAAATTGTACATTCCATGCCTACACTCACGCAGCACTA
This sequence comes from Sander lucioperca, assembly GCF_008315115.2. Lineage (NCBI taxonomy): Eukaryota > Metazoa > Chordata > Actinopteri > Perciformes > Percidae > Sander > Sander lucioperca. The sequence goes on along the minus strand of NC_050175.1, from coordinate 45,192,869 downwards.
CTGCCGCTATATTCTAACCTGTTCTTCCCTCAGCTATGCCTCTTCTCTCTAAGCTCTGCCTGGAGAGAGCTCAGATCATTCTCTGAAATGATACCATCTTTAGGCCAATTTCACAATATTTGTGCCTTATAAGTTATGATGTGATTAAGATAAGATAGACTTTATTATTACCCAGCGAACATGAAACTGCTTGGTAACACTTTATCATACCTCATAAATGGTAAATTCATAATTAATTAAACTCAAGGTATTTTACTGTCAACTAACAAGAAAATGATAATTAATAATTTGTACTAATTATTAGTTATGCTATAGTTTGTTATTTTAACAGTTTATTATTGCTCACATCATAACATTTTATATATTATATTATATTGGGCCAATATATTACTTGATGCTTTATAAATGATTTATTAATCATTAACTCATTATTATAAGCATTAGTTGCAACTTTATTATAACCATCCAAATAATGTTTATAGATGTTTACAAAACAATTATTAACCATTGACAAAGTATTAACTATCTCCGTTTATAATATTATTATTGTATATGACACTAAACTAATGATAAAATAACAAATTATAACATTACTAATAATAAGTAAACATTATAAATCCTTATTTCATTGTTTGTTAACAATAAAAGAACTACTAACTAAAGATTGATTGACTATCACTTTACCATTTATTAGTGATGGTTATTATAAAGTGTTACCGGGGTAGGGGAGGGGCTAGTGATGTCCAAATGTAGCTTTGTGAAGCGTTTTCTTTGTTCTGAGCCAAATAGATGGCACTCTCCGTTCAAAAAGAGGTTGAAAGCACACTGAATTGCCATTCCATGAGCCTTCATCCTTAAAGGTGCTGTAGGTAGGATTGTGAAGATCCAGGACTTAGCCAAAAAATGTGAACATCTCAGTCCCTCCCCCCTTTCTGCTAAAGCCCAAAACAGTCTGATAAGCCCCTCCCCCCACAAGGGAGAATGAATGCGTGTGCATGAGCAGCAATTGACACGCAGTTAGACACCCCCCCTGGCCCTGATTGGTGCATCTGAACAGGGAGCGGTGGATTTTTGCAAATCGCTCTACAGGCTGTAGGTGGTGCCAGAGGAGCTGGATTTTGTTTCATTATTACCTGCTTCATGTAGTTCTACTGGAACATAGGGTCAGTTACAGCAAATATGACAGAAAGTTAGTTTTATAAGGCTTACCTACTGCACCTTTAAACCAAGAGCGCCATCTAGTTGGGTCAACAAATACAACTGATGACAAATATTAAGTTAGTAAAAGGCTAGTTTGTGTGTTTTTTTCTGATCTTTTCTATTTTTATTTTGAACTTATTATTTTTGTGTGTTTCTAAGAATGCAGATGGTGTCAACGCATGGCATAACAAAAAGGTTTAATAATTGCATGAAATGCATAATGTATTAAAAATGCTTGCTTTATGGCCTCTTCCTTTGTATAGTAGTTATGTTTTTTGGCAGTTGACTAGTTTTATTACAGTCATGCATCACTTGTATTGTTACCCAATGTGTATTGATTGGCGAATTGGACCAGCGCCCATGCTCTGTGACATGTTGAGCTGATTTCATTTCTGTCATTTAGTTGATCTTGATGCATGAGAACTGGCCCCACTGAATCCCCCCCCCCCCCCCCACCACCACCTCTGCAGTTAATGTTTCCACTCTCACTGCCCTTGCTGTTATCTGTTCATCCTAAACCTCTTCCCTGTTTCCCTGCCAACTCTGTGCTCAGTCGATGACTTTACCAGTGTTTGACACATTGGAGATGAAATACCAGCCACTAGACACTCCTCTGACTCACCATTTAGCATGAACTCCTCTGTTTGTCACCAACAATGATGTGATACATCTGAATCTGTTGGATAGGTTGTTCCAGAGGTTGCCAGACAGGGACAAGGGTCTATTGTGTCCGCAGCCCTCAGGTCCTCAGTTCCTGCTGTTAAAGGCTCTGAGACGACGACAGCATGGAAGAAGAGAAGATGAACGGCAGTGCTGGCCACTCCTCCCATCTTACGGACCCACCCAAAGAGAGCATGCAGCTAAAGAAGGAGATCTCGCTGCTCAACGGAGTCAGCCTGATCGTAGGAAACATGATCGGCTCTGGCATCTTCGTCTCCCCCAAGGGTGTGCTAATCTACAGCGCCTCGTACGGGCTGTCGCTTGTCATCTGGGCCATTGGCGGCCTATTCTCTGTGGTAGGGGCGCTCTGCTACGCTGAGCTGGGCACCACCATCACCAAATCAGGAGCATCCTACGCATACATCCTGGAGTCATTTGGCGGCTTCATTGCATTCATTCGCCTGTGGACATCTTTGTTGATTATTGAGCCCACCAGCCAGGCGGTCATAGCCATTACGTTTGCAAACTACTTGGTGCAACCGCTATTTCCAACGTGTGAACCGCCATACGTAGCATCCAGGCTCCTCGCCGCAGCATGTATATGTAAGTACTTCTGAGCTACTCTCTGTGCCACTGCTGTTTGCTGATGTCTGGCTCGCTGTTCCCTACAGGAGTAGATGCAGTACCAAGAATATCTATGAAGCTTTCCTCTCTCCCCCAGGCTTACTGACATTAATCAACTCCACCTATGTAAAGTGGGGAACCCGCGTGCAGGACATATTCACCTATGCCAAGGTGGCAGCCCTCATCGTCATCATCGTTACCGGCATCGTCAAGCTGAGCCAGGGTGAGTGGTGTCACTGCAGTACTAACCTTTTCATCTTGTTCTAGAGACGGTTTAGAACCGCAACACCCAAACTCAGGGTCATTTTCTGTATTTGTGACACGTGGGTTTTCGCCACTGCCATGCGTCTTTAGGAGACTAGCGGCAGATCCTAAAGCGTTCAGTAGACTCGCCATTCTCGACCTGTCGCACGACAGTGTGACGTCATGGGAGCGCCGAAACTATTTATACTCGCGCGTGGTGGTCGTGACACTAGTTGCAGTCTTTTCCTGAACAGAGGTGGCGCTAATGAGGAAAGGCTACCGACTTTGCTATTTCTACGGACTAGAAGAAGAAGAAAAAGATAAACAACGGCAGAACTGGCAGCAGCATTGACGTCAGTGTTTCAATTTGATTCGATGACCTACTTCGTCGGATCAAGCCTTTCATTCGCCATAAAAGAACTCATCTTAACCCAGTGAGTTTACAAGAGAGACTTGCAGTCACTCTGAGAGTCCTGGCATCCGGTTGTCCTCAAGCTCGTCCATGCTTCCTGTTTCTGCTTTGTCGTGCGCCGCTGAAAAAAACAGAGTGGTGCACGACCTCATTTTGACGTCACATTGTCGCGCGACAGGTCGGGAACGGCGACTGTAAAGAGGCCTTAAGTGTGTTGATTCCAATGGGAGAAGTGAACATGAACACAGGTTATGACCAATTCTTTTGCCCCATAGTCAACAAAGTAATTATTCAGCCCATTTTTCACAAGCCACATATCTCCAGAAAATTCTCACACTCAAATGGCATTGTTTAGACGGGCACACCAGTAGAAAATGAACTTTGTTCAAGACCTGTTTCTGTCTCTCTCGCGAGATCTGGCAACAATGATACGCTAACGTCAAAAAAAGTAGGCGAATGCCCTAACAAAACAAATTTTTGGAATGCTAAATATGGCTTTTAGCTGTGTGAATATCTAATGTTAGCAAAAGAAAATATTAATACAACTAGAAAATAATTTCCTGCAGAAAATGCTTGTGAATGCTGAAAAGCTAGGTACAATAGCGAGAATAATTGGAACCGTGGGAATGATTTTAATTTGTATGAATATTATTGAAATGTTGAATAATACCAATAATGTTTTAAAGAAAAGTGGAATATTTTAGGGTTTCTTGAAAAGAAAAGTCAAAGTATAAGTATGTCGAAAGAGTGATAAAAAGAGTCATAGTATAGTTTATTGGGAAAAAAAGTGATAAATAAGTGATAGTATAGTATGTCGGAAAAAAGTCATAATATAGAATGTTGAAAAAAGTGATAAAAATGTCATAGTATAGTATGTGAAAAACAGTAACAGTAGAGAATATTGAAAAAGTGATACAAAAGTAGCTCACCTGGTAGAGCTTCCCCTATATACAGAGGCTCATTCCTTGCTGCAGCAGCCACCTGTTCAATTCCAGCCTGCAGCCCTTTGCTGCATGTAATTCCCCCTCTCTCTCCCCTTTCATGTCTAAGCTGTCCTATCAAATGAAAACCTAAATTGCCTATAAAGTTATAGTATATTATGTCGAAAATGTCATAGTATAGTAGGTCGAAAAAAAAGAATAGTATACGATAACGTTTTTGACTTTTTTCGACATACTGTACAATGATTTATTTCAAAACACTACACTATGACTTTTTAATGACTTTTTTTCGTCATACTCTACTATGACTTTTTACCTTTTTTTATCATACTATACTATAACTTTTTATCAGCTTTTTTGACATACTATACTATGGCTTTTTTTAATCCCTTTTTACAACATACTTCTACTATGACGTTTTCGGACATGCTCTACTATGACTTTTATGACTTTTTTATTCAACATACTATGACATTTATGTTACACTATTAGTACAGCCATTAGGCATTAGGCTGTTGTGGCTCCGGAAGCAGAGCATGTTTTCATTTAACCACAAGGTTGAGTTCAATGCCCACCTCCTCCTGTCTACATGATAAAGTGTCCTTCAGCAAGACACTCAACAACTCTGAGAACCATTACAGCACTAATAATGAACATATATATCCCAATCTTGTCATACTATGGCTTTTATATGCCTTTTTGGACATTCTATTCTATAAGTTTTCTGACTTATTCAACATACTTTACTATGACTTTTTCGACATACCATACTATGAGTGTTTTATCACTTTTTTTGACATGCCTATGACTTTTTTCAACATACTATACTATGACTTTTTACCACTTTTTTTTAACATACTATGAAAAAAACATAACCTTGTCTGTTAGGTTAGATAGCTTAGGGTGATAAGAAAATGATTGGAATGCTGATGGTTGAGAGTTCAATTACGTGACGAGGAAAGTAGTACAGTGTTTGTTTCGAAGAGATAAATGCACTTTTCGACATACTATACTATGACTTTTTTCACTTTTTTTCGGCGTACTATATTATGACTTTTTATCACTTTATTGACATGCTATACTATGACTTTTTTCGACATACTATACTATGACTTTATCACTTTTTCGACATACTATAATATGACTTTTTTCACTTTTTTTCAGCATACTATACTATGACTTTTTTCCAACATATACTATACTATGACTTTTTATCACTTTTTTCGACATACTGTACTATGACTTTTTTAGCACTTTTCGACATACTATACTATGACTTTTTTTGACATGCTATACAATGACTTTTTATCACTTTTTTGACATACTATACAGTGAGTTTTTTATCACTTTATTGACATACTATATTATGACTTTTTTATCACGTTTTTTTGACATACTGTACTATGACTTTTTTCGACATACTATACTCTGACTTTTTTAGCACTTTTCGACATGCTATACTATGACTTTTTTCGACATGTTATACTATGACATAGTGTACTGTGACTTAGATAGCTTAGGGTGATAAGTGAATGCTTGGAAGAAGGAAGGTTGAGTGATCAAATCTTATCTGTTTCAGTAAGTTTTCAGGTCTAATATGCTAAGTGGAAAAGACAAATATGACGAAAACATAAACTTGTCTGTCATTTTTGATAGCATACGGTGGTAAGAGAAAGATTGGAAGACAGAGAGTTGAGTGATCAAATCTTATCTGTTTCAGTAAGTTTTCAGGTCTAATATACTAAGTGAAAAAAACAAATATGACAAAAACATAAACTTGTCTGTCAGGTTAGGTATCTTAGGGTGATAAGAAAATGATTGGAAGACAAAAGGTTGAGAGTTCAAATCTTGTAGGGTGCAATTAGTTTCAAGACCTACTTCACAGGAATGAAGAGAGAAGTAACATACCCTTTATTTTGAAGAGATAAATGCACTTTTCGACATACTATACTATGACTTTTTAATCACTTTTTTTTCGACATGCTATACTATGACTTTTTTCAACATACTATACTCTGATTTTTTTAGCACTTTTTCGACATGCTATACTATGACTTTTTTAGCACTTTTTCGGCATGCTATACTATGACTTCTTTAACATGCTATACTATGACTTAGATAGCTTAGGGTGTTAAGAGACTGTTTGGAAGACAGAAGGTTGAGTGATCAAATCTTATATGTTTCAGTAAGTTTTCAGGTCCAATATGCTAAGTGAAAAAGACAAATATGACAAAAACATGTATTGATGTTTCAGGTTAGACAGCTTAGAGTGGTAAGAGAAAGATTGGAAGACAAAAGGTTGACTTTTTTTATCACTTTTTTCGCCATACTAAACTATGACTTTTTTCGACATGTTATACTATGACTTTTTCACTTTTTTTGACATACTATACTATGACTTTCTTCTCACTTTTTTCAACATACTATACTATGAATTTTTTAACACTTTTTTCGACATACTATACTATGACTTTATTATCACTTTTTTCAACATACTATACTATGACTTTTTTTGACGTGCTATACAATGACTTTTTTATCACTTTTTTCGACATATTATACTATGGCTTTTTTCGACATACTATACTATGACTTTTTATTTAAAATCCGTCCCCACGGATTGTAAAACCATGCACACGGTTTATTTATTTTTCTCTTCCCGGAACCTAGGGGGGCTCCGTAGAAAAAGTCGCTTGTTTTGGGCTTGTTTTCACAGGCCTGGTTGCTTATTTGTCTCACAAGATCTGGCAACACTGGTAGGCGACCGAAAACCATGCAGAAGAATCGGATAGCAATACTGAATGCTGCTAAATCAGCATTCACACGAATATAACTGTTCATCCATCCACATGACGTTCACTACACTTTCAACGAGGCCACGGCCATTTAGGAGACAGGCAGTGTAAAGCATGTCATACCATTGGCACTGCAATGAAATGTATTCTGTCCTAGCAGTTGTGTCCTAACAATGCTTAGGCAGATAGCGAACAAGGCAATGAATGAAGCTGGTTTGACGTCTTCTTAGGGTGGAGATTTATTGAAGAGTTCACTCCAAGCATTGTTTTCTTTTTGTAAAACTAAGGAATACAAACAAAAATATAATTACTAAATAGCCAAATATTCCTTTCACATTTTCATACACACACATATTAGCCTGAGCATATACTCACGCAGCTAGCGCTAGCATAACTTACACGAGGAAAAAGAATGAGCTAAGCTAACATGAAATTATATCTTAATAACTATTATATTATTGCATACATATTCACATAAGTGTTAATTATGATATCTGCGTACAACAACCAAAAGAACACTTACGGACGTATTGCTCCAAGGATCCGACATGTATGGAACAGCCATACAGCAGTATTTCAACATTTGAACGTGTGGGAACTAAACTCATCCACTAGTTAACAACAATAACGTCACAAAATGCACTACCCATTTTCGCCACTAGGCGACGTACTCACACCAACAATTATGCACAGCAGCCTAGCAAAGCAGACTCAGAACAATTAAATTCACATTTACATTTCTTGACCAGAACATAATGCATTTTCTCTAGCTACATAGTAGATTTGATTGTTCTTCTGTGTGGCAGCACAGTGGCTCAGTGGTTGGTACTGCTGAAAACTGGGTTCGATCCCCGGTCCGGACAGGGCCTTTCTGTGTGGAGTTTGCATGTCCTCCCCATGTTCGTGTGGGTTTCCTCCCACCATAAAAGACATGATAAAACATGCATGTTAGGTACCTCCTGCAGTTGTCCTCGGGTCAAATTTGAGCCATTTTCAAAAAGTTTCCACATCAGAAATTTGGGCTTTCTTTCAAACAAAGTGTCCAAAAGAATAACGTGGATGGTTCCATACGACGCTCTTCACAAGTAAATGAAATGTTTAGTTCACTACTTTCATTGAATTTGGGTGTTTTATTAAATTTTATAGCATTTGAAGAAAAACAGATAAAAGAACGTTGAAAAAAGTCCAAAAATGTTGGAAAAAAAACAACAAAAACGTCAAATAAAGTGCAAAGCGTATCAACAAAAACATCAGAAAAAATGATTAAAAAAAAATTCGTAAAAAGCTTCAAAAACGTCATGAAAAATGACAAAGGTGTGAAATAAGACGACCAAAATGTTTTTGACCCAGAAAAACAAAAAGTTGCACTGTCGACGAGGGTTAAGGCAGGTAGCAGCATTACAACTTTGGAGTTGGTCCCCAGACGTCAGACTATGGCTGCCCCTGCTCCTAATTAGTTAGGATGGGTTACATGCAGAGAATACATTCCTTGTATGTGTAAATATGCTTGGCAATTAAAAGGAATATGATATGCCATGACTGTTGAAGGTGCCAGAGGCTCAAACAATGAATGTGATAATCAAGGACATGGATATCATCCAGTAAGATTCATACTACACAGAAATAACACTTTACCAGTCTTTAGTGAAATATTGACTGACTTGGCATATCCTCTGTGAGCTCTTTTCTGTGGCAACTTTTTTTAAAGAACTGTCATGGCTGAAAGTGATTTTTATAGAAAGTCTGAAATCTTTGAAACCATAGACAGCGAAATGATAAGGACTGAGCAAAAAATGCACAGTATTATCAGTCCTTCCAGAAAAATGCAGTTTTTTTGTGATTGTTGCGGGCAAAAGTCCTTGATTATGCGGCACGTTTTCTTAAAAAATGTTTTATATTTATATTTATGCAATTTTATGCGAAGAAATTGCGGAAACTTGCAAAAACTGCGGTTTCATCATGGCTTCATCGCGGGGTTTGCAGCTTTTCGATGATGTTCACGTCGCGTAATTACGTCACTTCATAACGTCACTTCATAACGTCACTTCATAACGTCACTTCATAACGTCACTTCATAACGTTCCCATGGCAACAGGGGAAAATGGCTGCTCTTGTGTGAAGTAAACGCAACATTTCTAAACGTTCTGCTAAGATATATGTGACTTTTTTGCAATGAAAATGCGGGGATTATGAAATCATTCAAGCCCCGCATATTTTGGAAAATCGGCTATTTATGCGGCGAAAGTGCGGCGTATTTGAAAAAATGCGGCCCCCGCATAAATATGCGGACTTTGGCTGATTATGCATTGAATTATGCAATGGCAAAATCGTGTTTTTCTGGAGGGACTGTATTATGATCATTTTGTGCAAATGTCCCTCCTTTTTCTCTCCTAGGTTACACAAACAACTTTGAATCGTCCTTTCAGGGATCGTCCACAGACCCCGGTGACATTGCGCTGGCGCTCTACTCTGCCCTTTTCTCCTATTCCGGCTGGGACACACTCAACTTTGTTACTGAGGAGATCAAAAACCCTGAAAGGTAACTCTTTTCTGCCCTTTCCTGTAGAAAGGCTGAGCACAAGCAAGTCGGAAATACTTCAATCAGTCTGGTAATGATGCAATGTCCTGTTGTTTCAGGAACCTGCCCATGGCCATCGCCATCTCTATGCCCATTGTCACCATCATCTACGTCCTCACCAATGTGGCTTACTATGCTGTTCTGGATGCTAGTGCTATACTGGCCAGCGATGCGGTGGCAGTGGTGAGTGAACCAACTAACTACCTAAACTGTGTGTGAGATGGAAGTGCAGTTGCTAAACCAGTTTCTGTGTCTGGTTCAGACATTTGCAGATCACACGCTCGGTGTGATGAGCTGGACCATCCCCTTTGCTGTGGCTCTGTCCTGCTATGGAGGCCTCAATGCCTCCATCATAGCTGCATCCAGGTAGGACACACACAGCCGCACAGGAACCTATTTTGACCAAGAGGGGGGCTGCCTTACTAATGTGAAAAGCTCCCCGTTGTTGGTGGCCTGTCCCCCATCTTGAAACGTGTGTTAAAAACAAATAGCGAGCCTTGCTATTTTGAGTAGTGTTGTCAGAAAAAAACGGGGTAACAGTTGACGTCTCAGTCACGTGCTTGTTTGCCGCTCGTTCACTTTTCTTGATCGCCCGTTTTTACACAGTCTATCGTCCCACACACATATTTGAGAACACTTCACTGTCCCACTTAATTATAGGAATTCTGCTTTGTGCTGCTCTGCAGGGTTTGGAAAAAATGTTAGGCCTACTTTAGAGCAGCTTTTATTAACATGATCTTTGTCTTTTCATTTTGTGTAGTAGGTGACTGACCCAAATGCATTGGCTCATTGCAGACAGGAACTGCTTTGCTTACAAGTTTAGGGTTCTTGCACCACCAGGGGAGGGCTGCAGCCCCTTAAGCCCCCCATTTCCAGCGCTGGGACACACACACACACACACACCTTTACTCACATTTACTCTGGCTTTGTAGAGGTTTCATGCCGATACTTTGCCTAGTGTCTTAATTCATCCAGTTTGTTGTGTCCAGGTTGTTCTTTGTTGGCTCTCGTGAGGGCCACCTTCCAGACGCTCTGTCCATGATCCACATAGAGAGATTCACTCCGATCCCTGCTCTGATCTTCAATGTAAGAAAATGGATCAATTACATGTTAATTGTAATGGAGGAACCACTGCAAACGTAAAGGGTCATTTCTGTAATTTCCCCATGCATTGGTGTCTAAGTGAATAATATGACATTGGTCCAGTATTGAGGGAGAACGCTGTCACCGGCACCCGTGAACCGCTCTTTAATGTAATCCTATGGATTTCCGTCCACTCAAAGTTTTTTTTTTTTGCCGTTGACAGACTCAGATTATTATTAGTGTATATAAGTGTCTGACAACATTATAAAAAGGATCCCTACAGAGATAGACCTTTTTGTCAAAGAGTAAGATCATTTTAGTTTAACCAGAAACAGCCCCGAAATTGCTATCGCTATTCTGTGGACTTTGAATGAAGTGTATTTTTCGATGATAAAATTACTGTTTATTTACATGGAGTCTGGTGAGTTTGGGGATGGCTGTTTCTTGCTAAACTAAAAGGATCTTACTCTTTAACAAAAATGTCTATCTTTGTAGGGATCCTTTCCATAATGTTGTCAGACACTTAGAATAATAATCTGAGCATGTCAGCGGCAAAACGAGCACTTTTAGAGGACATACACTGAATGGGCAATTCTCCATTAACATTACATAGCAGCTTGTTTCGCCGCTGCCAACTGCAGTGGTCTTGCTTAATAGTGGACTAATTAAAAAAATTGGGTCCATGTTGAAAATAACAAAGTTACCCTTTAATGTTAGTTAAGTATAGGGTGGAGCTTTCTCATGTACTAGTCTCCTTCATTGTTGGCATTAGCTAACTGATTTTCCAGCACGATTTTGCTGTGAATGGAATTAGCTTGCACCTCTTTGCCGGTTGATAAATACGACTGTTCTTTATCTTCACCAGTTATCCACTTCAGGTAAACAAAAGTGTCAATGATTTAAGAGTTAAAGATAATGGAAGTCACATTCATTGACGTCTTAAACAGTTTATGTATTTACTCACGGTTTTTCATGCTCCCTGTCTCCCTCCGTCCACTGTCCAGTGCATCATGTCACTGATCTACCTGACAGTGGAGGACGTCTTCCAGCTCATCAATTACTACAGCTTCAGCTACTGGTTCTTCATGGGTCTGTCCATCGCCGGCCAGATCTACCTCCGCTGGAAAGAGCCTGACAGACCCAGACCTCTCAAGGTAAGACCACCATTCCTCTATTCCAGGGGTCGGCAACCTTTTTAATATAAAGTGCCATTTTAAAATGTTCATGCTAATCAGCGTGCCTAATCAGCATTAAGCCTGCCATCATCTACTGAGCCCGTTCAGGCAGCGTTATTTCTTTCCCCTTTGCATCACATTCTGTGAAAAAGGCAATGAGTACTAGCCAATTAGAGACAGAGTAGGGCGGGTCTTCGCGGAATGCGGATGGGGAAAAAGTCAATCAAACTACTGGCTGTTCTCCTGCCAATGGCTGTGAAAGAGGCCATTTGACATGCGGATTTGAACATTTCTGAAAAACTCTCTTGCGCTCTTATTGCTAGTGTGCCATTGGTTGGCTACCGCCTAAGGTTGCTGACTCCTGCTCTATTCATTTCTGTCAAAAATGATAAAAAGAGGCTCTGTCTGATGAACCAAACCTAGCTGTCTGAAACACGGAACACTGCGAGAGAAACATTATGCTGATTCTTTCAAAAACTGAACAGGGGCAAAAATGATATTATTATAAAATAATTGCATCAAATTTAAAGTATTAATGCAAAATGAAGTTTAATAATACAAGGTTTCTGGATGTGTTTGTAGCTCACAGCCTGCCTCCTGATCTCTCTCTCTGCAGCTGTCCTTAGTGTACCCGGTGGTCTTCTGTCTGTGCTCTGTGTTCCTGGTGGCCGTTCCTCTCTACAGCGACACTGTCAACTCCCTGATTGGCATCGCCATTGCCCTGTCAGGGGTCCCTGTCTACTTCCTGGGTGTCTATCTGCCAGAATCCAAACGACCGCCTGTCATCACCAAGCTACTGCGTGAGTGTACCGCACATCCAGCACCCTAAAGCCCAATTTAACTGCGTTAAATCTACGCCGTGGGTACGTACGTAGTGTTACGGAAGCTAAGCTAACCTGTCTCCTTAAAGGGGTGCTATGCAGTTTTGGCAATTTCTTCGCTGTTTTCTCGCTTTTTGCTGGCAGGTTTCTCTACAGAGCTCCCCTACAGGTTTCTCTACAGAGCCCCCCCTACAGGTTTCTCTACAGAGCTCCCCTACAGGTTTCTCTACAGAGCCCCCCCTACAGGTTTCTCTACAGAGCCCCCCCTACAGGTTTCTCTACAGAGCTCCCCTACAGGTTTCTCTATAGAGCCCCCCCTACAGGTTTCTCTATAGAGCCCCCCCTACAGGTTTCTCTATAGAGCTCCCCTACAGGTTTCTCTACAGAGCTCCCCTACAGGTTTCTCTACAGAGCCCCCCCTACAGGTTTCTCTACAGAGCTCCCCTACAGGTTTCTCTATAGACCTCCCCTACAGGTTTCTCTACAGAGCCCCCCCTACAGGTTTCTCTACAGAGCTCCCCTACAGGTTTCTCTATAGAGCCCCCCCTACAGGTTTCTCTACAGACCTCCCCTACAGGTTTCTCTACAGAGCTCCCCTACAGGTTTCTCTATAGAGCCCCCCCTACAGGTTTCTCTATAGACCTCCCCTACAGGTTTCTCTACAGACCTCCCCTACAGGTTTCTCTACAGACCTCCCCTACAGGTTTCTCTATAGACCTCCCCTACAGGTTTCTCTACAGACCTCCCCTACAGGTTTCTCTACAGACCTCCCCTACAGGTTTCTCTATAGAGCTCCCCTACAGGTTTCTCTACAGAGCCCCCCCTACAGGTTTCTCTATAGAGCCCCCCCTACAGGTTTCTCTACAGACCTCCCCTACAGGTTTCTCTATAGAGCTCCCCTACAGGTTTCTCTATAGAGCTCCCCTACAGGTTTCTCTATAGAGCTCCCCTACAGGTTTCTCTACAGACCTCCCCTACAGGTTTCTCTACAGACCTCCCCTACAGGTTTCTCTATAGAGCCCCCCCTACAGGTTTCTCTATAGAGCCCCCCCTACAGGTTTCACTATAGAGCCCCCCCCTACAGGTTACTTCCTGACGCTGAGGCAGGCGGCTCGCCGGACGAAAGTTGCGAGGGTGGTTTTTCCGCTCACAGGCGCTAGGGGGGAGTGAGACGACTACCATTCAACCCGAAAACAGTCATATAACCATTTAAATGACTCCGAAACTGTTCAGTTAAGTTAATTAAGCTAAAAAAAACTGCATATTTCCCCTTTAAACAACAAAAGGCTGCTAAAAAGTTAACTCAGCCAGTAACAATAAAGGCCAATTTATGCTTCTGCGTTAAATTGACGCCGTAGGTACGTACGTAGGGACGTGGAGATACGGACCCTACGCCGTGGCTTGGTAGCGTTGCATTTCTCCTTCTCCGTAAAGAACATGAAATCAAGGAGAGAGTTAACTTTTCCTGCTACAGATTTCCCACCGTGGACAGAAAGAACAGGGGAGACACTTTAGAGTCGCTACTCGCTCCGAAGCTAATCACCGTCACTCTCTCACTCGCTCTACCACACACTCCCCACACACACACACACACACACACACACACACACACACACACACACACATGCCGGTCCTGCTCTTCTCTTAAAGAGGTCGACACACACACCAACGCACAAGTATAAACCTCAGGCCAGTTAACGTAGGCTATGGCGAAAAACCTCTGCGTGGAGCCTCCGCAGAAGCATAAATCCACCTTAAAGTGCCCATATTATGCTCATCTTCAGGTTCAGAACTGTATTTAGAGGTTGTACCAGAATAGGTTTACATGGTTTAATTTTCAGAAAACACCATATTTTTGTTGCACTGCACATTGCTGCAGCTCCTCTTTTCACCCTGTGTTCAGGTCTCTGTTTTAGCTACAGAGTGAGACATCTCACTTCTGTTCCATCTTTGTTGGGAGTCGCACATGCGCAGTAGCTAGGTAAGTAGCAGAGTATGAGGGCGTGCCCTGACAGTACCTAGGTAAGGACTACTAGCCAGTCAGAAGCAGAGTATGAGGGCGTGCCATGACAGTACCTAGGTAAGGACTACTAGCCAGTTAGAAGTATAAGGGTGTGCCATGCTAGCAGCTAGGCGAGCATTATAACGTGTGTTCCAAAGTGACCACGTTTGTCTCTGAAGTAAAGGCTGGACTACAATAGAGCTGTTTGGAGCAGTTTGTGAACAGTGTTTTCTGTTGGAGATGGTAAGTCCCTTTGGGGTGGACTTTGGGCTTTTTCACTTTGTAAACCTATAACGTGCACAAAAAAGATATATAACACAATAAAGGAAAGGGAAAAAGCCAAAAAGCATAATATGAGCATTTTAAGGCAACAGCCAACAGGCACACTTTGTCATTGCAACTGCATCGTTCCTCACCCTCTGTCAGCAGCGTAGTCTCAGCTGCATGTTGTTGTCTCTTACTGCAGGTTCTCTGACTCTCTCCGCCCAGTACACCTGCTACTGTGTACTAACAGAGATGGACAAAAGTGAATAGCATCCAAAACACTTTAAAACTCAACACCAGCAGTCTCTACATCCTGAAAGCTGAAAGTCACCGGGGCCAGCCAGGCGAGGGATTCTTCTTTGAAAAAAAAAAAAAAAAGGATTTTATTGTACTGTTCACCACGTTGAAGCTCTCAGATGCCACTGACTTGTTTACACTGAGAATGCTGCCAGATGCCCACCTTCACTTGCAGCTTTATCCTGGAATTCAAGGCCATTCAAAGACTCCGATCGTAAGGATTGACAGTACTGTTACACTGCATACTGTGGCTATTTCTATTCTTCATCACACTTTTTAATGATCTCTATTATGAAGGATCTGCCTTGTTAGTTCCACAGGTAACTGTATAATGCCTTTTAAACAGTATGTGCCTGTGAGATTTCACAGCTGCTGCACATGACCACAGGGACCTGATAATGATTATACATAAAGTACATTTTTAATATATGGATTCAACCCACTTTAACTGAAAGATATAAATATATATAAATATATATATATATATATATATATATATATATATATATATATATATATATATATATATATACATTATGTGTGAATGTGCATAATTTCACCTGTGAATGAAAAGATAAATCATAAATTGTCTATCATGTAAGCTTAGTGAATGGAAAAAAGGGAAGATAATGTTTTTTTTTGTCTGCTGCTATGGGAAGACTTTGAGTCATCATCCGAATGCCATTGCCTTTATGTACATTTGGTGTCATTGTCTGATGTCTGGTAGGTGTGTTTTTGCATTTTAACTGTTGAAATAAAACATTGGGCCTTTTCCATTTGGCGGCTGAGGTGGGTTGATTGTCTGCTGCTGAATCCATCTGTAGCCTTCCTGTTCTTTATGTTCACTGGGTGCTGTGGCACGAAGTACATTTCTTTAGTGTTCAATGTGCTGTACCCGAGACATCAATAGATGTTTAGCTAATAGTCAAATAGCAATTCATTTAGGTATCTATTGTAGAGTTCTGTCTTTTAGTCACCTACATTTAAACAAACCAATTCTTTCTAAAGTATCTATCCCTGCGAGGAATGGCTGAAATTGGAGAAATCCTATCGCAGACGTTTGGAAAGTTTTTCATGGAGATACACTCACTTAGCAATAAGTTGTCAGCTGACACTATCAGGCTTTGTTTTTTTTCTCCCAATTAAAGTACAACCATGTTTAAGTTTATATCTAAAGCTGTACACTGTTTTAAATCCATGAATGAAATACATTTCAAAAATGGACTAGCTGATCTAGGTACAATTTGCTGTAGAATAACTAAAAGCTATACATCACTTGGTATGTATGACAAGGTAAGTATGCACAGGACCAAATCACTTTCACTTTAACTGAAACTAAAATCACATTCATTTTAAATGGCACTACGTCTCGGCTTCAGTTTAGCTCTTTCATCTTGTGCCATTAATTAAATCTTACGTTGGTATTGGTCCAAACCTTTTTGAAATCATGTGTACTCATGAGTATTATATATTAAGTATTGAATATTAAGGGAAGTGAAGCTTTGATGTTTGGTTATTCAACCACAGTTGTTAAATCCCAAATCATTGCAGTTTGTTAAATTAAACATAAAATGAGAGACAGTTTGTTTTCTGTGATGTTGTGCATGTTTAGCTCATACTGCTCCCTCTGCTAGGAACTCCTAACAAGTTAGGCCAGCTGAGCTTTTTTCTAAAGAATTTAGGACCGGTTGAGAAGGATTTTCTACAGACCTTTGACATCCAAAGCTTTCACAACTTGCTGTCACTGGCCTTCTTCATCAAAACACTGCATTGTCTCAGGAAAGCAGCTCATCGGGGGTCCGTTTCAGAAAGCAGGTTTAGTGAAAGCTCTGAGTTTGTTAACCCTGAGATGAGGGGAACTCTGGGTTTTCTATTTCAGAAAGGGAGGTGAGAGAGGGGTAACTCCTAGCCTCGTGAGACCGCCCTGATCTCGTGAGCTCCAGTTTTCCACTCGCAGATCAGTCTGGCATCTTGCTTGAGACAATGACGACCAATCAGCGTTGGTTTTGAGGCGGGTTTAGGTGTGACGTGTGTCATTCCCAAACTGTGGTCCGCGGACCACTAGTGGTCCTTGAGGGCACTGCTGGTGGTCCGTGGAAAAGCTAAATAAAATATAAAATAATAGTTTTTTAACCTTTATTTTACCAGGAAATTCCCATAAAAATTAAGAATATGTACACTGATATAAAATTTAAATTAAATTGTCAAGTTATTGTGTGATTACTAAAATAGGCTAGTGGCGCTCAGCCGTGATGTTCAAGTCCAGTGCCATTAGAACCACAACATGGATCGGTGGATGGCAACAGGTTCTCTGAAGAGAAATAGTGGTCCACACACACAAAAAGTTTGAAAACCCCTGGTCTAAACAGCATGGCGGCTTCGACGGATAAGATGAGCGTAGCTATCGCGCAAGTTTTATCAGAATTAGAAAGTATTCCTTCATTGAAAGAGCAAAAAACGGCACTGGAGGCTTTTCTCTGAGGAAAAGATGTTTTTGCTCTTCTCCAGACTGGTTTCAGCAAGAGTTTGATATATCGTTGATCTGATTGGTTGATATGGCCCGTCTATCACCAACATAGGTGGTGATAGACAGATGGTTTATCCAATCAGCTAACCAGTATTTTCACCCCGTCCCAAAAGTTCTCCAACGGAAAGTTCCCAGATGGATATGCCGAGCAAATGCCTAGTGTCAGGTCAGGTGTCTGGAGTCAGGTTAGGTAACTCCAGCCCATTTCAGAAAGAGCAGTAACTTAACCTCAGAGTCAGTTACTATGGTAACTGAGTCTGTGAACCTAACCTGGTCAGAAGCAGGTTTTCTTCAATAAGAACTTTCTGCAGTAGTGCATGTGCTGAACTCTTGAGTAAACATACTGAGTTGATTGAACCAACTCAAATCAGCTGTTCTGGAACCGAAAACTCAGTTTCCCATCTCAGGGGAAATCAACTCAGAGTTCAGGGTTGGACTCAGAGTTTGTTAAACCTCCTTCCTGAAACAGGCCACAGATCAGCATCTCCAGATGAACATGCTGAGAAAACCTTATTTTAACCTCTTAAATTGCAGATTACTGGACTGCATATTTATTCTTTCTTTGGATCTTGGATTATGAGATTTTAATGTTCAATCTCCAAATTGATCTTGTGAATAGATTTCCCTAAACTAAACAGTTTGTATTTACCCTACAGGACAAATTGACACCGAGATGTTTAAAGTTTATTTTGAAAGCCTTCTTTTTTATACACATCTACATATTTACAAAAACTTTAATTCAACAAGCATCCAACAGAATCTTAACTTCGAAGGGGGATTTCTGAACCAAACTCGCACACCCACAACAAAACTTGCGTCACGCTTTCACATTATGCAAAAACCTAACACGCACACAAATATACCTACACACACACTACCATGCACAAAATGCACCCTAAATTGCAACCACACGCGGCCCAAGACGTCTTTATAACAGAAGTGTTAACAGCACAGAGCATACAAGGCATATCACACTAATGTGCAACATTATTAACACACACACACACATCCACATGGGACAAACACCCACACACACACAAATTCACTCCACCACAGTTAAAAAAAAGAAAGAAAAGAAAAAGACACTGTGGATCCTTCTGGAATGACACCTACTCCTTCACCATCTGTGTAGTAGAGCGGAGGAGGATTTCACTCTAAAAAGAGGTTTAGCGATATATGGTAACGCAACGGGGGTGTTAAGAACAGGATGCTCTCAGTACATTTTTGTCTTTGCCTTTTGTCAAATTTCATAACACGTAAAATTGCTACACTTTAAGATGGGATTTCTTGAAGTTCATTTACTTCAAACATACATTTGTGGTTAGTATTATTGTTATTATGTGGCATTGCAGTAGTTGTTTCCCTCCACTCGCGCCTACACAGAGGAATATGGAGTATGGTGATCATTTGTGTTTAGTGCATTGGGAAGATCCACTGACAGGCATGGGGGGGTGGGGGGTGGGGGGGGTAAGGGATAGATCAATCGGAATTATATTTGTCTCCGTCATCATCCTCATTGTCGTCTTCACCGCGGGATTCCAGCTCGTGCAGCACTTCCCTCTGGTAGCGGCCCCAGCTCCTCTGGCTGTACGAGTGCTCCTCCTCCCAGTAACCTGCAGACAGAGGAGACAGAGGCCAGCCAATGAAGCAACAGGACACGGACACACGCACGCACTTTGCCCTCAATGGAAAGCATCATGAGATCAAGTAAAGATGGATAGGAGATTTGGGCTGGATGATTAATCGAAAAATAATCGTAACCGAAATTCAGACCCTATAACCGACGTAATTTTACCAAGTCGGTTATTTCGGTCTTTTAATCCTATTAATATTTCCGCGGCCGCCCACTGTGTGTTAATGTACTTTCCCCTTAAAACATATTACGTGTGTGTAGTCCCGTGACTCCGCCCCGTCCAGTCTGCGACCATAGGTGCTTTCCGATCGGATAGTACTTGTACTTTTTAGAGGAAAAGTACACTTCTAAGCAGTTCTAAGAACTACTCCCCCAAAATCTTTTTTCCCCGTTTGCATTCCCACTGGCCAAGTGGCCACAGGGACTGGTAGGAGGGGTAAGGGAGCGACGCAAGCATGGCAACGGTCTTTATAGCATCGTCACTAGAACTTAGCGTCACATACAACAACAACAAATGATGCTAATACTTGTGCACTTTCCCTATATTAAATGCACGTCCATTCTCGTAGTAATTCACGTAATGTTTTGTTCAACACAGACGGGGCTTTATTATACTCAGAACAGACCCCGCCTCTGCCTGCTGTGGACGTCTGTGTGTGTGTGTGTGTGTGTGTGTGTGTGTGTGTGTGTGTGTGTGTGTGTGTGTGTGTGTGTGTGTGTGTGTGTGTGTGTGTGTGTGTCGGTCGGTCGGCGAGCCGCAGGACACACTTGTGGAGTTTAACTCCGAAAAAGACCGTTAACCACAGGTTCCCGTTGATCTTATGATGGACATTTATTATTTATTTTCTACATTTTTAGGAAACTTTTTTTTTTTTTTTACATTAAAACTTAAATTACTTTTTTATTAGAAGTTTTTATTTCATTGTAAAATCTGCTGTTTTAGATTTCAGTTCAGTTGTTTGAAATATTTAATAAATAAGCATTAATTGCTATCCGTGTGTTGGTTCCTTATTTTAGAATCACAAAGATAGGATTATGCACTCTTTCATTAGAAAAAATAACCGTGAACATATTTACAGTATAAGATTTTTTTTTTTTTTTAAATAATCGTTCAAAAATCGTAATCGAGGTAACTTGTTCGATTAATCGTGATTATGATTTTAGCCAAAACCGTCCAGCCCTAGATAGTAGGTGTCCTAAAAAGTTCAGGGACAAACTAGGAGACTAGGAAAAACCTAAAAAAGGACTGGACAAACCACACAAAGATGGTTTCTACCAGCTGGGACCGATTCCTAGTCTTTGACGGTCAGGTAGACTCCATAAACCTCACAGGTGAGTTACACTTAGGGCTGGGCTATCGCCCATCACTATCGTGATATGAGACTAGATATTACCATATCCAAAATATAAGACTATATGACATAAGTGGTGTCTTTTCCTGGTTTTAAAGGCTGCATTACAGTAAAGTGATGTCATTTTCTGAACTTGGCAGACTGTTCTCGCGGTTCTATTATTGGCCTTTACCATCTTAGTCATATCCACATTACTGATGATTATTACAAATATAATGTGTGAATATTTTGTGAAAGCACCAATTGTCAACCCTACAATATCTTTTTATTGCAACAATATTGTGATATTGTTTTTTTCCCCCATATCGCCAGGTGCTACACCAGGTGGCTAATAGTGTCACTCTAGCGACAGATAACCCCACAAATCCCGCGTCAACGCCAACTGCTGCGTGTTCTTCCATCAAAAACAAATGTGGGCAGCAGCCGGCAGCTTGCAGCGTTTATGTAGGGACACTGGCGTGTATGGGCAACATGGAGCGTATAGCCTACAGAGGGGATGTTTGAAAAATTACTGGAGCTTAAGACTTCAGATTGGACTCTTTGCACAGGATTTGACATAAGCAACGGCCCGATTGCCTGGGGCCACTAAAAAGTATGTCGGACATGTTTGGCCAGCTGCTGGCCTGTTTGGACCAGTGACCGTGTTTCCGCCAATCACAGTCACGAGTCAGTTTGGAGGATTTGGTTTCAAATCCGACCATCGGTTCCAAATTTAACATGCGCAAGTTTTGGTGTCCGTAGCAGCCAGGCGCTTGTTGTGTTGCAGCCATGGAGCACAGTAAGCGGCGCTCTAGTCTGGCTTTGTTTTACGCCCGGTAAAACTGCAAACCACCGCCTATTGTGAAAATAGGCATGTGACCCGTTTCAACTCCACCCCTCAAAGAATCGCAATCAAGAATCGATAACGATGCCCAACCCCATTTGTAAATCTATGCGCTACAGCAAACTCGGTCACAAACTGGATCATTCATAAATTCCGGGGCGCTGTTTGAATCTACCATTCAGGTTATTCAGAGCGGCAGAGCGCTAAGCGGAGCGTGTGTGTGAGCAGCTGAGATGGCAGGAACCATCCAAGCAACAACTGTGATGGCTGAATTAAATCTCTAACATTGCCATCCTCACTATCACCAAGAGGGGCTACATTTTGTATGATAGACAGACAGACAGAGACAGACCAAAAGGAACATTTAGACTCCCTGTAGAGCGTAGTAGTTAACATGCATGCGCGGCGAACTGCAAAGTTTTCTTCCCAAGTGCCGCCTTCCATCACTGCCAGAAATGACACAATCATTTCCCAATTAATACTTAAGATAGCTGGGAAATATTCAGTTACTACACCGTGTGCCCTAGAAGGCTGTTAGAATACAACACTGATTTTAGAACTAAAACACACAGTATATACACCAGAACCCTATTACAAAGGGTATCCTTGCTCTCCCTTTTTAACCAAACTACACAATACCAACTCATGACCATCATGGCCATTGGGAGTTCACAAAGTGTTTGAAGGCAGCAGCGTCATGGCCTTGACACAGTGTAAATATTCTGGCCTTTCACCTAAATTAAAGCAATCATTACTGTATAATAACTAGGAATTATTAGGGCGTTTTTTCCATTACATGGTACCTGCTCGACACGACTCTACTCGCCTTTTTTGGTTTTCCATTCTGATAATAAGTCCCTGGTACCTGCCAATAGGTACTTTATTTAGTACCACCTCCGTCGAGGTTCCCAGAGAGCTGAGGCGATACCAGCTACTAAATCTGCAATGGGAAAAGGAGGACGGGGAACCGCGGCTGAGCCGAACAGAGCTGGTACTAGCAGTGGGTAAGTAGTAGCAGAGGAAAAGCCCAAAGTCCACTCCAACAGAAAACACTGTTCACAAACTGCTCCAAACAGCTCTTTAAGATCCTATTACAGAAAAAATAAGAAATGGAGAGCTCATTCAAGACATGAACAAACACCGTTTTCTCCATACACTTTTTTTTTGTTGAAAATGGAAACGAGGGCTTTGGTAAGATTGGGTGGACAAAGAGCCCACGTACAAACCTACACAGACTTGATGAATACGTACCACCGTAGCGCTCCTCTCGGTCGCTGTCTGCATCGCTCCCCTCGTCCGGGTAGTCGTTCCTCCAGTTGCCTTCCTCGTTTTCATCGTCCTCGTCTTCATACACCTCCTCTTCATGAACCACGACGTCAGGCACCTGGGAAACACAACAACAGGCCGTTTATCTGAAAGCCTCCTTTCTCTTGATTCATCATAAAGAAATTGTAATAAAGAAAAAATAAGTGCCAGCTTCATGGTTTAAGCCATAAACTTGAATTAACACTTTTAGACAATCAAATCACTTTGTATGGAGTACTTTAAATATGTTAGATAACATGTTTTTGAAGTTCCTTGTTGTGGATGTTTTTGGGCAAAATAAAAAAACACTTGAATGCAAATTTCTTTAGACAATTTTTCCATGTGGTGGTCTCATCTGTATTTGTCCCATTTATTGCTATTATTGTTGTATTATTATTATTGTTGAATGTTATCCATTTCATTTCATTTATATTTTAATGATGATCTTGTTTTTACTGTACAGCACTTTGTAACTTGGTTTTGAAGACTGCTATAAAAATGAGTTATTATCTGTATGATCTGCCTCACTAGAACAGCAGCATGTGGCCGAACAAGTTTTGACTGACCTGGCCTCGAGCAGCGTTTGATCCCGGGCCACTGCTTTGAGTTAATTAAAGTGCCCATATTATATTATGATTAAAAATCACTTTCTCTGGGATTTGGGGTGTTATTTTGTGTCTCTGGTGCTTCCACACGCATGCAAACTTTTAAAAAAACCATCCATGCTGTTTAGAGTGAGATACGGTTTCTGAATGTGTCCTGCCTTCAGTCTCCAGGTGAGCTGTTCAAAATCGGCACGGCTTTCTACGTCACTAGCCAAGACGACGGGCCTAGGGGACTAACTGTTAGCATGCTAGCGCTAGCATGCTAGCTCGTTCTCAATGGCAAAACACTGCTACAACACACACAAATTCACCCTAACCTACAAAATATTGTATAGAACTACTTACATGTCCCTGTTGTGCAGGTATTCCACGCAAAGTTGGAAGTGTGCCCTCATTTAGAAGAATGCTGCCTTGTACAGGCCGAAGTTGGAGCTAGCTCATGTAATCCTTACCTAGCTACTGAGCATGTGCGACTGACAACAGAGATGTTACAGCAGTGAGAGGTCTCACTCTGTAGCTAAAACAGAGACCTGACGGCGTGTGAAAGGAGGAGCTGCAGCAATGTACAGTACAACAAAAATATGGTGTTTTTTGAAAATTATACCATGTAAATATATTCTGGTACAACCTCTAAATACAATTATGAACCTGAAAATGAGCAGAATATGGCCACTTTAAGAAAGGTAGAAGCTAGACAGCAGGGGCAGCATGTACAGCTTAGCCAAGACCAGCTGCATGTCAGCTGACGATTCATCCACATAACTATTCCACAGGCAGTTAGAACATTAAAGAAAGGTCTACTCTCTACTGCGCCCACGTCTTCATTCACTCACTCAGAGTTCAGCATTCATTCATCTGTCCGTCCATCCATCCACACACACCAGTTCTCCCTCATCGGTGTAGGCCCTGACAGACAGGATGTCCTGGATCCAGCCCGGTGCGACCATTTCCTGGTAGTAGAGATCGTAGACGTAGTCGTCGTCCTGCTCCCGGTGCTCCTCCCCCAGTCTCTCTCTGGTGATGCTCAGGCACTCCCGCAGCATCTTGGTGCTGTTACACAGGATCACTTCTGGGTCTGAGGACAGCGTCTTTACAACAACAAAAACACAGAGCGAGTGAACAAAGGCAGCCTTAGCAATGTCGACTATAGCCTTCAACTATAACCTCCAACACATTAACAAAGACAGTTAACACACTACACAATAAGGAGCACACAACTGAAAACAAATGCGTGTACCTTATGTCACAAGCACACAGATCTATTTGTTGTATTCAAACAATATTTCAGTGAAAGCTATAGTGTGTAGTTTCTGTCTCCCCCATGAGGAATTCTAAGTAATGACAACACTGTCGGCGCAGCCACATGATACAAGCCTTCAGTGATCGCGCACGCTCCCCCCCACCCCCCCCCCACAGCCAAGAAGGACACGGAGGATTCAAAAACATGGTGGACTCTTCAGAAGAGGTCATTATCTTCACTCGAGCTTCTGCGCGGTAATGTCGCCGGACGACACAATCTTCTGAACATAGTCATACTGAGAAATACGGAGAGTTGTGTGGAGCTGACATTCCTAATTAGCTTTGTATCAACTCATTTGGCAATGGCTTGAATGTAACAGACGTTTATTAATATCAAAATGTTACGCACTAAAGCTTTAACATGCCATCAAATATTTACTGTTATAACCCTTTGGTAACACTCAATGCATCTGCACAACAGTTGTGCGTGTGTGTGTGTGATGGGTTAGCCGCCAGCAACCTAAAAGGACAGTGTCATAAATGTGCAGTGTTGTGGACAGCTTGAAGAAAGCTGCTGGGAAGCAGCTCTGACCCCCGACCAAATGGGACAGTCACTCACTCAGCGATAGGACTGGGTATTGTCTCGAAATTAGGATTGCCGGGGTAACTGGTGTTGCTGGTATTACACGGTGTTCGAGCATACACCGATTACATTACTTGCCCACTGCCCCCTCCATTGTTTTTTCTTTTTTCAAATTTTCACATATCAGTGCCCACGTTCCTCAAATGAAGGCCCTTGAGGGTGTTATTAATACATCAGTACGTCAGGTGAAGACACTACAATGATAAAGTGTCTGCTCTGTACAGCAGTCGCAGCACAGAGGACAGAGTCAGGTTTCACTTCACGTGACGAGAGTCAGGAGAGTTGACCGACAAGAGGACGATGGCACAGGACTAGGTGTGGAAGCGAAAGTGACAAGCAAAGGCGCCCATTTGGCAATATTTGGGATTTAAACTCAATGTGAATAACCTGATAACGTTAAACTGGAAACTTTGAAGCTGGCTCCGCCGCGCCCATCTACGCACTAGCTTATAAGATATTGAGTATTATCGAGGAATATCTTTTAATAACCGGTAGGAAGATTTCCTGATACCAATACAGATTCACTGTACTATTCCAAAAACCACGTTGCTGCTGAGCACTGCCATCAATAACCCTTTTTTTTTTCCTTTACAAATTAGGTTAATTCGACATTTTATTTTGTCAGGATGGAAATGTTATTGTTAAAATTTTATTAATACAACTACTCGTCTCAATACTGCTCTTCTGTTGTTTTAATTTCTGTGAACGAAAAAGAAATTACTTAGCAGGTTCTACTGGTACAGAAGGAGGGGAGAAGGTTATTTCAGCCTTAGAGTCTGAACAAAGCTGCCAAATCTAAAGACACGTGACTGAGAAAGCAAAACGGTTAAGATACAGTAAGCTTTCGTTTCACTTTGTTCATAGCAATTGTATAACAGTGCAACAACTTCCTTATGGCTTGGGAAAACATACTGGCTACAGATGAAGATGGGACCGGGGGATAACTGTGGGTAAGTTGTCAAATTTCTGCATATTTATGTAAGGCTTGTTCACCAGGTTGATAAAGGTATAATACCGTCTCCCACACTGGTGGTACACAAGCATTATTGTCAATTACAAGTGCTCATATTATGCTTTTTGGCCATTTCCCTTTCCTTTATTGCATTATATACTTTTTTGTGCACGTTACAGCTTTACAAAAAAGGTAAAAAGCCCAAAGTCCACCCCAAAGTCACTTACCATCTCCAACAGAAAACACTGTTCACAAACTGCTCCAAACAGCTCTATTGTAGTCCAGCCTTTACTTCAGAGACAAACGTGGTCACTTTGGAACACACGTTATAATGCTCGCCTAGCTGCTAGCATGGCACGCCCTCATACTCTGCTTCTGACTGGCTAGTAGTCCTTACCTAGGTACTGTCAGGGCACGCCCTCATACTCTACTTCTGACTGGCTAGTAGTCCTTACCTAGGTACTGTCAGGACACGCCCTCATACTCTGCTTCTGACTGGCTAGTAGTCCTTACCTAGCTACTGAGCATGTGTGACTCCCAACAAAGATGGAACAGAAGTGCGATGCCTCACTCTGTAGCTAAAACAGAGAGCTCAACACACAGGGTGAAAAGAGGAGCTGCAGCAATGTGCAGTACAACAAAAATATGGTGTTTTTTGAAAATTAAACCATGTAAACCTACTCTGATATAACCTCTAAATACAATTATGAACCTGAAAATGAGCATAATATGAGCGTTTTAAAGAAAAAATTAACCACACTTCAGAGTGCTTTTTATTCTTTCTGCCATATTAATGTTTTACACCGTTGACTGTTATTTTTTAATTTTTTAAAAAGGAATGTATCCATGATGTGTTTGTGAAACAAGTGAAGCAGGCGATACACTATATCATTCTCAACTCACCTTGCTAGACTTGTCCTGGTCCTCTACATCCTCATGTAGGAGATCAACCACCTGGATTGCACCGAGACCCAAACATTTGTCCTGCTCTTTCCCAGTGTCCTCCACACCATCAGAAGCTTCCGTCTGGTTGGTGTGCTGCTCCGCTGGGCTGGACAGCCCTGTACGGTGGCTGGAGAGGATTCTGTAGCGTTCCTCCCTCCGGGTGCTCCACTTTGTGCTCCGGAGGTCCCCAATGATCCGTTGGGAACTGGCCGCAGAGGGGCGCAGTGCGTGGGCCATGCGAGGCCGAGCCAAAGCCTGTCGCACCTGTGTCTGAACAGGAGCATCCTGGTGATGAGATGACAAAAAGTGAATTTTATTTACAGGGCTCGAACACTGAAAGGCGAAGACATTTGGCTTTACTACCTAGCTAGAAGTTGAAGGAAATTAAGCAGGTACCAACATCTCACAACCCAAACACCGGTCAGCATGTGACCATTTCAGTAAAAGGCAGGAAGAAAAAGAGTCAACTTAACGTGTAATAACATTACACCGAAAAAGTATTAGCAGCTAAACTGACGTTATGATCAACATCAACAAAATGAGCTAACCATTGTACACACTAACGTTAATGCAATTTGGGGCTGATGTGACGTTACGGCTAATGTCGGCTAACAACGTTGCCTAAACGGAGCATTATGCTAACAACAACTAGCTAGCACAGAAGGCGCGTTTGTTTTCTAACCACTACCATCGTTTTAGGTAGTCAAATTCAGCTTGCCATCAGTCAGTCAAATTCACTAAATCGGTACGTTTGTACCGACACGCTAACTAACGTTTAAATGCCGTTTCCACCGCCAGCTGCGTAGTCGTTAGCCAGCACTGTGGCTGTAGTAGCGGGCCTCTCACCTGTGTCGCTACGGTCGCCACGAGTTTGAAGACAGAATTTTCCACCTCGGCTTCATTCGGCTCCGGTACCGTTTCGCCTGAGCCCTGGGACGTCTCCGGCCGGATACGTTTACACGCCAACAACAACGCATCTGCTGGGTCGGTCCCCCTTTTCCTCTTGACTCTCAGAATCGTCGTGTTCGGATCCATGTTGTTCCTCTGTCTGCTGAGTTTGTCTGGTTTGTCTGGCAGACTGGGAGGAGGGAAACGGGAAAGCTCCGCCTTTATTTCCGCCCGGAAGCTATAGGGGGAGGACCATGGACTATTTATAGGGGATCAATAATAATAAATAATAAATATGTCCGCAAATGAATTGCTCTTCCGCAAGAATAACTAAATCATTGATATTCTCGATTTTCTTAATGTTTTCGTTTGATGACTGTATAAAATAGGTTTCGTCAAAACATTATTCCGTGTAGTTAAATTACTTAAAATCTTCCCTTAATAAACTTATTCCGAGTCTGGAGTACTACTCTTGATAATATAGGTTAATTATAACCAATATTATTTTTTCATCACAAAACTAAAGTGTGACCGATAACAGTAGGCCTTAATGTATGCCTATATTAAATTAGGATATTCAAAAGTTGGATTATTAATAATAAATCAATTGATAATTCTACTTCATTGGTGTGTTTTAAATGAAGAATAAATGAATTAAATTTGGAAATAGAATTATAGAAAATCTTCCAAAAGGCTTTTAAAATTCTAGCCTTCCCAAGGCTTAAAACAGTTTTCTGGCACCTTCGATAAGCCCAATAAGTAGGATAAATTAATAGAATTGCTAGTTGCATACATCATTGTTTTCCATTAAAAATTAAACCTTGGACCTTGGATAGCCAGCAGATGGCGCTCATCTGCCACTGTTCCAGGTTATGATCACCAGCTTAAAACTTACAGTATCTCACAAAAGTGAGTACACCCCTCACATTTTAGTAAATATTTTATTATATCTTTTAATGGGACAACACTGAAGAAATTACACTTTGCTACAATGTAAAGTATGAAGTGTACAGCTTGTTTAACAGTGTAAATGTGCTGTCCCCTCAAAATAACTCAACACACAGCCATTAATGTCTAAACCGCTGGCAACAAAAGTCAGTACACCCCTATGTTAAATTCCCATAGAGGCAGGCAGATGTGTATTTTTAAAGGCCAGTTATTTCATGGATCCAGGATACTATGCATCCTGATAAAGTTCCCTTGGCCTTTGGAATTAAAATAGCCCCACATCATCACATACCCTTCACCATACCTAGAGACTGGCATGGGGTACTTTCCATAAAATCATCTCTCAATGCAAATTAAACCAGCTATTAGGCTAACTGAAGTAAAACCATGCCAATCTCTAGGTATGGTGAAGGGGATGTGATGATGTGGGGGTATTGCACAAAAGCAGAATGTTGAAGAAGTGCAAAGCAACAAAAACAAAATAGAGAAAACTGAGAACACAAATAGTTTTCACAGAACAAATGAACTAAGGCAGGATCTGTACAACGAAGCACTGGTCAAACAGACAACAGTTCAAACCAACGCTGCTGTCACTTCCACGTGTAAACCTGCAAACATGAATGGATTAGTGGGCCCTGGCCCTGGTCCAGGGTCCCAAGGGGTCAGGGGGTCCTAACAACTTAGTTGAACTTTGACACGTGAATTTGCACCATTTTGCTAACCTTTCAGGAAACAGAGAGCCAGAGAGAGTCTAAATGGAGGAAGCTTTTTACAGTTTTAGAGAAGCAGGCAGGACCGGCAGGAAAGCTGCAGCAGAAAAACATATATTAGCCATGCAAAAAAATCAATATCAGTTTAATTGTGTAAATGGTTCTTTTATTTTGAACCTTTATATATTTGATGACATCACCTAACCAGGAAATCCTGTTTGCCGGCCCCTTTTCTGCACTTGTGCCACACTGAAGTTCACGTGCCAGTAGCAGCCAAAATGTAGGTTTTTTTATTTTTTTATTTTAGAAGCATTTCTTTGAAAAAAAAATTAAAATTCAACTGTTATCTGGGGCAAGTAAACTTAAAATTTTCATCATTTAAACCAGTTAAAATGCAATATTCTTTCTGTAAAAGGCTAAAATTAATTTGTTGCCATATGGCAACATTATGCAAATATTGAAGTGAAATGGGTCCATTCAGCCTAATGGGCTCAGATTGAGTTACATTACTTGAGGCTACTCTGACACTATGTTTGCAATTATTTATAATATTTCAAAAGGAAAAAAATATTAAATGTATTTATATTATGTTATTCCAGTCCTTTTGTAATTAATATATTATCTGACTTATTAATTACACATTAATGTAAATGCATTTCTTGCATGTATATAACTATATTACAGTGTTATTATTAATAATCACCACAAACTACAATTAAAACTAAACTAATTTTACTGTAAACACATTGGGCTATGCATTTTAATAAATATAAGTTGAATTTGTTTGGTATTTTTTTCAATAAAAGCATGTTTTTAAAGAAATAATGGATTTTTTGGCACTTTCCACAAATGTGCGTTGTTGCCATATGGCAAGAAATTACCAACTACCCCCCCTTTAATATTTTTAAAATTTTTATTTTACATTTGCATTATTTAAGCAACCTGGAGTCATAAAAACACATCAAGATATTTTTACCATGTTTAAAAAATAATTCATGCAATAGAGGGTTTTAATGCTCTACAATGTGTCCATTATAAGGTCATTAATGGACTCTAATTGGACATTAATTCCTGAGAATAGACACTTTAACCCATATGCTCTCTTCAAAGCCACCAGACTCCTTTTCATATAAACTGTGATTTTACCTCACAGAACACAGGACTTGCTGTCCCGCTGCCTCGATTGGTTTGTTGGTTTGTGTTCCTGTGTGACATTGGTGAATCCGAGCTAACCGTATGCGATGTGTGACTTTGGTGTTTTAAAGAAAACACCAAAGTCACACATCTCATACGTACCGTAAGCACCTGATGCAATCCCCACTTCAGAATCCCAAACTATCACTTTTAAAAGCAAATTGTTCTCCTGTTGTCCTCGGGTCAAATTTGACCTATTTTCAAAAAGTTTCTATAGGCCTATCAGAAATTTGGGTTTCTTTCTATGGAGGAAATATTTATTCATAATTCAAATTGAAAGTCCAAAGAGAAAACGAAGCAAGATCAAATTAAAAATATTATTATTTTTTTAAATTTTCCATTGATCAAATTAAAAATATTATTATTTTTTAAAATTTTCCATTGATCAAATTAAAAATATTATTATTATTTTTTAAATTTTCCATTTGGCTTTTCCATTTGGATTTAATATTTGGCTTTTGAATTTAAATTTAACATTGGCTTTTCCATTTGGATTTAATATTTGGCTTTTGAATTTAAATTTAACATTGGCTTTTAATTTGGATTTAATATTTGGCTTTTGAATTTCAATTTAACATTGGCTTTTAATTTGGATTTAATATTTGGCTTTTCGATTTCAATTTAACATTGGATTTTCATTTGGATTTAATATTTGGCTTTTGAATTTACATTTAACATTGGCTTTTCATTTGGACTTGACACATGTCAATGTAAATGAGGAGGCGTGGCCCAAGGGCTGGTGGGAGGGTCTGAAACGAAAGGGGTGCAGAGGTACCTTATGAACAGCAGGGGGAGCTGACTGCTGGGGAGCTCACTGTTGAGGAGCATCTGTCTGCAGCTTGGCCACCAGGCTGGCTTATCCTCTTATTTCACATGATAGAAACTGATGATGTAGGCTAAACACAAACCACATTTCATGCCACAACAGTGAAGTTTTCATGTAGTTACTATAATTGGGCCCGTGTTAGTGAGGACTAGATTAGGACTGTATTTAAAGCTGATTCTGGTTTCCAACTTCGCCCCAGGTGTGTCTGTTTAAAACACGGACGGAGACAACTTCTCTCTTTTGATGTTTTATTTAATTAAGCAACAGTACAAACATGGGTGTGGGTAGCTCTGCTACGTGTGTTAGTGTGTTGTCAGATCTCGAGGACACACACACACACACACACACACACACACACACACACACACACACACACACACACACACAATCTCAACCGGGTAGTCATCGTCCGAACTGCGACCTCTCCTTTTTCTTTCTCTCACTTTTTTCTCTGGGTGGTACGCGCAGTGTGAGGTGCGTGTCCGCGCTATTCTCCGACATGTACTCACAACAATCACTCCTGATTGACGGCCTTTTGTACAGCCTGTGTACTTTTTCGTTCATTTGATTTCTGATTTTGAAACGATATCCAAATTTGAAAAATGGGTCATTTTAAACCTTGTTAATATTGATGACAATGTGTTCAAACGGAAAACGTGTGTGAAATAGCAGATGGAAATTATAAAAAAGCAATCGATTCTATAATCTAGATCGGGAGTTTGCCGTAGCAGCAGCAGCAAACAACTGGAAACTTCTTACAATTTTTGTCTGCTATTTCACAACTAAATTCACTATTGAGACTTTTTTATGCGAGCAATTAACTGTGTAGAGTTTGAATATGGGCAGTTTTACAAACATTGATGGCCAACTGCACATTTTCTCCGATGTTGTCAGAAGCTTCAGTCTGACGGGACAGCCAGCTGGTGGCGGCCGGGATCGCCTCTCTGCTGGCCGGCCAGTGATGCTCACAGACACCGCTGTCAGCTGGAAGTCTCTCAGTAGAATCATGGACAAGTTTATTTCCTGAAATATGGCTCGTTTTCCGTTTGAACACATTGTCATCAATATTAACAAGGTTTAAAATGACCCATTTTTCAAATTTGGATATCGTTTCAAAATCGGAAATCAAATGAACGAAAAAGTACACAGGCTGTACAAAAGGCCGTCAATCAGGAGTGATTGTTGTGAGTACATGTCGGAGAATAGCGCGAACACGCACCTCACACTGCGTGCACCACCCGGAGAAAAAAGTGAGAGAAAGAAAAAGGAGAGGTCGCAGTTCGGACGATGACTACCCGGTTGAGATTGTGTGTGTGTGTGTGTGTGTGTGTGTGTGTGTGTCCTTGAGATCTGACAACACACTAACACACGTAGCAGAGCTACCCACACCCATGTTTGTACTGTTGCTTAATTAAATAAAACATCAAAAGAGAGAAGTTGTCTCCGTCCGTGTTTTAAACAGACACACCTGGGGCGAAGTTGGGAATCAGAATCAGTCCTAATCTAGTCCTCACTAACACGGGCCCAATTATAGTAACTACATGAAAACTTCACTGTTGTTGCATGAAATGTCGTTTGTGTTTAGCCTACATCATCAGTTTCTATCATGTGAAATAAGAGGATAAGCCAGCCTGGTGGCCAAGCTGCAGACAGATGCTCCTCAACAGTGAGCTCCCCAGCAGTCAGCTCCCCCTGCTGTTCATAAGGTACCTCTGCACCCCTTTCGTTTCAGACCCTCCCACCAGCCTTTGGGCCACGCCTCCTCATTTACATTGACATGTGTCAAGTCCAAATGAAAAGCCAATGTTAAATGTAAATTCAAAAGCCAAATATTAAATCCAAATGAAAATCCAATGTTAAATTGAAATCGAAAAGCCAAATATTAAATCCAAATTAAAAGCCAATGTTAAATTGAAATTCAAAAGCCAAATATTAAATCCAAATTAAAAGCCAATGTTAAATTTAAATTCAAAAGCCAAATATTAAATCCAAATGGAAAAGCCAATGTTAAATTTAAATTCAAAAGCCAAATATTAAATCCA
The DNA here is from genome assembly GCF_008315115.2 of Sander lucioperca. Classification (NCBI taxonomy): domain Eukaryota; kingdom Metazoa; phylum Chordata; class Actinopteri; order Perciformes; family Percidae; genus Sander; species Sander lucioperca. Next base: position 45,159,142 of record NC_050175.1, on the reverse strand, counting down.
AATGGAAAAGCCAATGTTAAATTTAAATTCAAAAGCCAAATATTAAATCCAAATGGAAAAGCCAAATGGAAAATTTAAAAAAAAATAATAATATTTTTAATTTGATCAATGGAAAATTTAAAAAAAATAATAATATTTTTAATTTGATCAATGGAAAATTAAAAAAATAAATAATATTTTTAATTTGATCTTGCTTCGTTTTCTCTTTGGACTTTCAATTTGAATTATGAATAAATATTTCCTCCATATATCTCTCAACCAAATTTTCAAAAAAAAGTAACGTGGATGGTTCCCTACAGCGCTCTTCACAAGTAAAATAAATGATCAGTTCACTACTTTCATTGAATTTGTGTGTTTTATTCAATTTTATAGCATTTGAAAAAAAAATATAAAGGAACATTGAAAAAAGTGACAAAAATGTCCAAAAACTTGGAGAAAAACCCATAACAACTTTATAAAGGCACAGAAGTAAAAAGAAAACGCTGAAAAGAAGTGACAAAAATATCGGGAAAAACCACAAAAGTGTCGAAAAAGACGACCAAAGCGTTTTAAATTTTAAATTTTGACCTAGAAAAACTAAGTTGCATGGTCGAAGGAAGACAACACAAGGGTTAACAAAGTTGTCTTTATGATCATGCGCTAACTGCAGAAAAGACAATTAGAGAATTCTTTTTCATAATCTCTGCTTGTCAGTTTCTGATATTACTGTAACAATACGGATCATAATTGTAGCAGTAATAAATAATTAGAAGCAGTTACTGTTCATGATGCATGTGTGTCTGCCATCTTGATTTCAAGGAGTTGCAAGACATGATGAGACATGAGCTGATTAAGTAATGTTATCATTTAACTGCACTTAACTGGACTCCAAAGGAACACCTAATATAGGCAATAGATAATACATGTGTTGTAGTTGTGGACATCAGTTGTTGAAACTGGTAGTCATTATTTTCTGAGAAGAAGGGTCTCTGGTTGAAGAGTTATTGTCAGATCGAGACTTGCAGGTCAAAGCCACAGACCACAGGAACATAAACACGCCTAAGAAGAAAAGAGAAAGGCTGTGAATACTTCTGGTAAATCATAAAAGCAGAGTACTTTATATGAGGATCGTGCACATACTGACCCTGCAGGGAGTTTAGTATAGTGAATATGTAGATCCCAGGGAGGGAGATGTAGGTGATGCTCGCTAACCCCCAAGGTAAGCCCAGCACACAGCTGAGGCCCAGCACTGTGGCACAGTCTTTCAATAACTTCATCCCTTTCTCCCTATTTATCTTCTTCCAGCCACTGCTTTCAGTGCCTCCACTACCTGCCCGTAGCCCCCAGAGCTTAAACACCACCAGCCCCAGCATGCAGGAATTACACAGTATCATCAGCACACATGGGACGGCCACGGTAGTGATGTAGCTGACTAGGAGCCTCTGTGGGAACTGGCTGCTCATCCAGCATCTGCAGGTTATTAAAAAGAAAGGAAAAAAATTAAAAGCCAATATTTTGTTTTTCTATTTAGATCAAGTTAAGGCAGTTACACACCAACCAGATGGCCGACCGTTGGCAGAAAAGGCAGTTGGACTGATCAGTCTCCCCGAGTTGGTCATAAAAATGCCTCAGAACACACCGAAGAGACGAGACGTAATACGTCTCCATAACAGCAGGCAGCGCTAATCTGTATTGTCGCCCAAAAAATTAAAACCGGCAGCTGATTGGACGAACGTGTCACATGGATCTGGCTGCTGCTTCCGGATTTTGGATTTTTCGAACGGCCATTACTGGCGACTCATTCAGAATACGATCTCATATTGTACTAAAATAGTTCTCCGAAACGTGTTTCTGAAAACATTTTAAGAGAGAAATAGGCCGTGCAGTTGTTGAATCTGTCTTCATTTCAGATCGACAAAGGTCAGTTTAAAAGATTTTCGTCAGATTTTGAGAGACTCTAGTCACACTCATCCCGCTTGCCATTTCTGGGTGAGTCCCGACTGCCCTGTCTCCGACTGAGCATGTCAGGTCGGCCAAGATGAAGGCCGACAGCTCCTCCAACGGACAACGGCACGGAACACACCGAACAGACTCGAGTCACTGACCTTGCCAGACTGTCCAACGGCCGATTATCGGCCCAGTGTGTAACTGCTTTTAGTCTCGCTTTGCCAGACCATCCTCAAAGGCGCTGTGGAGGAGGGTTTGGCTAGTCCACACAGCATTCCGGGATGGGTGAAAAACGTGCTCTGGTTTCTTTAAACCAATCACAATCGTCATGGGCGGCGCTACGCTTGGCATGGTGCCTCTGCAAAATAGCCTCTGGAAGGAACTTGTTTTGATGGAACATGTGTACGTTCTAAAGTTGTTTAGTCGTGCAACGGAAAACTCAGATTGGACAGATAGTCTAGCTAGCTGTCTGGATTTACGCTGCAGAGATCTGAGGAACAGTTAACCATAGTCATTGGCGAAACGACATGCATCCGGCAGAATTTCCTGGAAGTGGAACGCCGTGGATATAGACTAAGATCAAGTTAACTTTGAATTACAAATAATCTGCTTCTTGGCAAGGAACAAAATAGCGCACGCTTAAAATCACACTATGAAGAATATTTGCTTAGAATTCCAAACTGCTGTGTGGTTGAATATTTAAAACATAACAATAAATCTTGGTTTCTTACATCTGTGCTGTTGAAGTCTGGTTGTTGGCAGCCCTTAGACTGTATTTGCCATAAACACCTGAAATCCCACAAACCGCTGCAACCAGTGTTGGAACACCTGCATGAAGACAAGAAAGATACAGAATTTACTTCAACAAGCCCTGACCAGGGACGGAGCGAGGGGCTGGCTTCTGGGGCTCCAGCCCCGAATGTTTTCTCAAAAGCCAAAAGAAATATCAGCATTCATTCAGTGAACTCTCCTAAAAAATAAGCCGCGGCCATCTTCTGACTCCGCCTTTGCAGTAATGTGTATAAAGGGTAAGTCCGATGAGATTCTATATTTGTTATTGTCAACAAATCCCATTTAGACCAAAAACTACTATAAATGAATCTGACTACCAATTATTGACTGTGTTACATAAACAAATAGCTGACGTGGTAGACCAGCTGTAGCTGTTCTCAGTGACTATCCGCTACTTGCCCAGCACTGTCACACAAACAAAGATTCAGTGGAAATAATTATTAATTTTACCTGCGAAGAATGTATGTGTTCCATAAAACGTACATGCATGCATCCAAGTTATTTGGTTGAAAGAAATCCATATTTCTGATATAAAAAAACTTAGAAAACGGGGAAAACACAAGGGTTAAAAACATTGCTCTACTGCACCCTAATGGTAAAAAACCTCCAACAGGTATGTGTGACTTGGATAAATTGCTCTGAATTAAAAATGTGCATAACACAATGTGAAAACATGAATATGGGACTGTATACCCTAATAATATATGGGACTGTATGTAGTAATATTCTCACATTTCAAAATGAATAATAGTTGAAGGCTTTTTCGTCATGAATAGTCCAACTCCATTTGAGCTGCACAGGGTATTTTAATTTAGCTATTTTTCTGAGTTATAAGCAACATTTTCAAGAGAGCAGATTTATTATTATACACCTTTTGATAGAAACGTCCCAACCAGACTCTACTCACCCCATCCCACCACGCTGAGCTTTAGCAGGTATCTCCTGACGTAGATGTTGAAGACTCGGACTAAGAGAAGGTAGAGGTGGAAGCCTTCCAGAGCCGCCCAGCTGAAGGTGGCCAGCAGGGACCAGTGTAAAAAGAGACCCAGACCCTGACACACCCAGCCCTCCTCATTCTCATTCAGATGCCACACCCAGAAGCTGCACAGCAGGAAGGTGAGATGGAGGCAGAGCAGCGCTCCTGATAGTTGCAAATGCACCCCGATAGCCTTCTCTGGACGCCGACGTCTAAAAGGAAAACAATATATTATGATCATGTTTCTATTGCCTATTTGGCAGATACAGTACTATATATGGCCATTACTGACAGATACTTTCACCTCAACACAGTCCTATGGGCCCAGTGGACCCCAGACTGATGCAGTGTGCAGGACTGTAATGTTTAAAGCCATCACAATGTGGAATAGCTTGCCAACTATCCCAGTGGAGGCACCCAGTAAGGCCAGTTTTAAAAGACTACTTAGAAAACAGTTAAACAATAAAACAATAATGTCATTTAACTCTTAATTGTTGGAATGTGATGTTATTCTTTATGACTCTAATTTATGAAACTAGGTACACACAGTAATGTTATTTACTTGCACTATAAGTCTTGTTTTAAATGTATGTCAAATTGTATGTATATGTTGTGATTGTGGGATCCAAATAAAGAAATAAAGAAATAAAGGACTCCCACTTATCTCTACATATGTATTAGCCCAAACTGTTTTGATGTTTCCTTGGCTACTGAGTTAACACTTTGTTGCTCAGTAAGTGCAGGCGGACTGGCTAGTCGTTGGACCACACCGATTCAAGACAAATTCACACGAAGAAAGCAGTTACATTTATGCTTACCACTGATGCTATTCAGATAATTCTGTGTTTTCCTGTTATGAACTTGCCTTCTGACAGGAACTCAGATCAACCACAGAGCTTGTTTGACCCACAGTGTCTAATAACAAACCTCTGCGACCTATAGCACCCATCTTTGCAGCCATAAGAATGAAACTGCACCCTTTAAGACTCTCCAGGTGATCTGCACAATAGATCATTCCTGTCGGTGGCCATCAAACTTTTCAATTCATCCTCACTGTGTCGCAGTATGGACATTAGTGGACTGGGATGCTGACAGACAGGACTAACACTAACTCTAACATTAACACGAACTCTGGCAAAGTGCAATAGATCTGTTGAACTTGTAACCCATAATTACATCCATTTTGCACACCTTACAGCAGTTTGCACTTTGTATGCATGTCCGTGTTTAAAGGAATACTTGTTTTTAACTTTGAATTCTTACGTAAGTGTTTTGGATATTTGTTTCTTTGCACTAATCTTGTTCAGAGGTTTTGTTTGTGTACTGCTGCGGCAACATGAACCCCCCCCCCCCCCCCCCGGAACAGATAAAGTATCCATGCAGCGTGATTACATCAGTTAATGCTTCAAGCTCTTTAACGAGATAACTGAACCTCATTTTGAGTAGAGATAAACATGTGAAATAATCCAATAATAACACATACATAACACAAAATGTATTGCTTCACTTCCATGACAGGAAGTAATAATGTCATCATCTCTGTGAAACTATCATTACAGGAATCTTTTCATATAATTCACTCTAGACTTATGGGAATATTAATTTGAAGTCAGACTTTAAAACTCACTGTAGACATATATAGAGGATCAAGCTGATGACTGTGAAGAAGATGGAGAGCGCTGAGCCGATGTAGGTGATGTAGCTCAGGATCACAGCATCACTTTCTCCCACTTCTAACACAGGGTTCTGGCACAGAACAAGAGACAATACACATTCACTTTAAAAATGGATTTGAAGTTCAAAAATCTGAGGGAAGCCTCTTTAGTAGATCTATTGTAGATATTGATTCAGATGTGTCTTAGATACCACTCTATGCATCTTTAAATTACATTTTGTAAGTTTTGTATGCACATTTTCAATCTGCGCATAAAAAAACTGGAGTGGAAATGCTGGAAATTCCAAAAGAGGACAAAATATCGCAACAACAAAAAAATTTTTTTGCGTGGCTGAGGTGGTGTATATTAATTAACATTTAATTTTGCCCATTTTCTGGAAATTCAGTTAAAATGTGTGCTATATATGACAAGTTCTTTACACCGAGTAACAAAATTGTACCCTCAAACAATGATAGCTTTAAATCATTCAGCTACAAATCTGTGTGGTATGATTGTGGCTCACATTAGAGTGCTTAAACACGCTGCGTTTCTTACACTATTGCTCTTGTGTTTTTGAAAACATCACTTAAAGGTCCAATGTGTAGGAATTTCTCCCATCTAGCTTTGAGATATCGCAATCAACTCTCTCGCTCCACGCAGTTCAAAGTATGTATTACAGCTACGGTAGCCTTCACGCTTCAAAAAGACGGTCTCTTGCTCTTTTCAATATCCTTTTTCTTTTTCTGGGCGAAGAAGAAGAAGACTCCTGTTCCTGAAATTAGGATTTTGAATACATGTGGTCCTCCATGTTTTCTTCTTCAAACTTCCCGGGCCAGGAAGCTACGATACCCATTAGCAGCGTTAGCAGCACCTGTGAGTTTATCATGTGACAGAGAAAACGTGAAAGGTGGAGCAGTATGTCCTGTATGTCCCTTACCGGCTAACGTATCTCCAGAGGGCGCGTGAATATGGAGAGTCTATCCCAGATCATGCGAATGCAAATGTAAAATTTCAAGCCAATAGGAATACTTGGAATTGATGGTGGTGGTAAATATTCATGAAAAAGGACAAGTTTGTGAACGGGCAACACAGATTTTGATAATGAACAACTAAACACGTTACACACTGGACCTTTAAAGGCAAATCATTTGGCACATTAGATAGCATGTTGATTCAGAGAGCAAATGTTCATTTTACCACAAGCACAGCAAAGAAGCTCATGTGGTTGCAGCTGCAAATAAATTCAGCTCCGGTGTCATCGGTATCACAGCCCTCTGTGCTCCAGCTACCTAAAAAAACACACACATACAATATTATGTTTAAATCTGAGTTCCTCTTTTAATTTGGGAGCAAAAAGACTGGGGCTGGCATTTGTAGCCTACCTGTTCCATCATTAAGAGTTGACTCCTGCCAAAACACACATGTCCCATCTCCCACCTGAAACACATTCAAAAGTGTATTTAAGATATGATGAAAGCAGATTCATCCATACTGTATATATGCCTTCACAGCTGGTTTTGTTATTGTACCTGTTTGTTGTGTTTGAAGGTTAATTTGATGGGTTGGGAGAGGTTTTTGACAGGAAGGTTCCCTGCCCTCACGAACAGGACTAACCCCCCCAGAACAGGCCAGTCTGGTGGTATGACTCCTCTCGCTTCTGACCGATTGGGACTCAGCTGCAATGAAAGATGATTGACAGAAGATTGTTGATGATGGAGATTTGTGTTTTTGCACTGTTGTTGTTGTTGCGCTTGATGTTGATGCCAATCATTTATTAATTGATCTTTTTTTAGAGTAAGTAAGTAAAGTGTATTTGTATAGCACCTTTCACAGATAGAAATCATGTGGCCCGATCTGCACTCTAGTAGGGAGGAACTAATACCTTTTTTAGAGTTGTTATCACCGCACAGATATTTCTCAATATTTTTTTTTTTCATAAATGGTTAACTATATGCATTGCGTCACACCATGTTGTGTATTACATACCATTCGGGTCATATTATTGTTTGTTGTATTGTATTTGTATTATGTTGTATATGTTAGTTTTAATGACTGCATCGTGGCCTAAGTGCCCAAGACAAATGTCCCACCTGGTGGCAAAGGAGAAACAGGACATTAATACTGGGGTGAATCAGCTTCCTCGATCAACCTTTCCTCCGTTTTTTATAGTACAAAATGGCTGGTCATACCTTGTATAAATATACAGACGGAGCTAACTGAAAGTAGAAGCCAGTGTCAGTGCACAAAAATATGAAGGGCCTTCTTCTGTATCCATCCTCCGGAATTGCAGCCATGTTAGTGTCAGATTTCCCAAACTTAACTCTTCTCTTTATGTACACGTCCATTGTGATCAGATTAATAAGGGCAACTAAGGAGGAGTTAATAGTCTGTGGCTCAAATGTGACTGACCTGGAATAAAGTGCTGTTGATCACAGTGGTCACCACCAGTGCCTCCTTGTCAGGCACAGTTCCTTTGCTGCTCTGGAGAGCCGAGGCTGGGATGTAAACGCTGTGTTCAGGAGTGGGACTCGCTTCAACCTAAAAACCATAAAGTATACACAAAACATGCAAAAAAAGTATGGAAATGATTTATCTATGGAAATGAACTTATTGTTGATTATTTAATTGCTCAGATGCTCAGATTGTCCTCTGAAAAAAAAGCCAACATACGTTGTTTGTTCAACCAGCAATTACGACTCATATTTACGTTTAAAATGGCGGCGCTCTCTAGTGGCTGTGGTGATTATGACGGGGGCAAAGCATAAAGTAAAACGACGAGTATAAGAGCGTCAAAATCCATGTAAGGGATGGGTCAAACAAACAGAGGACATTTACCGACTTTTACTACGTTTCAGTTTAATGAAACGTGTTGCTACGTTTTGTCAGGGCTGAACTTGGCCCATGATCTTTTTTTAAACTTAACCAAATAGTTTTGGTGCCTATACATAAACAAGTAGTTTTTGTGCCAAACCTATCCAAACTGAGAACATTTCACAACGTTAACGTGTTTTGAAACGCTCCTGTGGGTCGTATTTCCTGCCACCACTAGGGGAGCTGATTTATGAAACGCTCCTGTGGGTGACATTAGAATAAAAAATCTATATGGGTGTATGGTTTGGAGGACCTGTTGGATTTTGCACACATGTTCCAAAGAAAGACAATGCAGTGTAACATCCTCAACTCTACTACACATGTTTGTGTATGGTGAAGACAACTAATATTATTTTTCTCCTGTTTTGCTTATTTATTAGTACATTTCATACAACAACTTGAGATTGTTTTAGAACCTGATAAGACAAGATGTTATGTCTCGTCAAGTTTGTTAAGTGTAGTCACTCATGTCTTGTCTTGTTGTGCACTTCCTGTTTTATTTTGTATTCACTTTCCCTCTTGTTTCAGACCCTGACTTCCTCCCTTTGTGTGATTTTCCTGCCAGTGTGATTGTCTCCCCGCCCCTCATTGTTTTCACCTGGTCTCCCCTACCTCTTGTATAAATAGTCCTTGTCTCCCTTTGTCTTTTGCCAGTTCGTCTTGTCTAGTCTCCATGTCAGCCTTGTCAACGTTCCAGCCAGGTTATTTACGCCATTAAGTTTGTTTGATTATATCCTCCTTGTGAGCGCCTTTTGTTTATACCTTTTTTCTAGTAAAGACTTTCACCGTGTCTCTGGGTCGTGCATTTGAGTCCTCCAGTGTCGTGTGTCTGAGTCGTTACACAAGAGCTGGGAGCTATCAAAAATATCCTCACCTTTTCAGACCAGTTCACCCTCCGATGAATGAAGTTTGGGATCGGTTTGCTTCTCACTGTACAGCTTCCAATGCTGTCATCATAGCATCTACCAAGACATAATTCACATATTTCAGCAATCCAAACACTTAAACTTGAATGAGCATTGATTTTAGGTGAACAACCAACACAACTAAGTTGCCTTTTGTCCTTTGACATTATTTAAAATGACTTCACACATGTATGGGTTGTATACCACATTGTGAAGCCATTTCGAAAAACGTGATAGAGAAATGCCCAGCAGGGTTTAGTTCCGGAAAGGCTGACACACAATATGGTTAAGTTATGATAATTGATTAATTGTTGATGTTTATGTGCACATTTTGTTTCAGGGTCTCACAATCATGTCAGAGATATCCCAGCATTCATTAGACAGCAGCGAGCAGCCACACTTATTCATTAGTGTAAGAGAAGGATGTATTGTTGTTCAATAAGAGGAGAGTCAGATCTACAGTATCAGCTTTATATGTATGAGTATGAGTTACCCGGTCCAGGGGTCCTCACCCGCTAGACAGTCAGGGAGAACATTTCCACAGTCGCCTGTCAGGGGGACAGAGAAAGAAAGAGTCAAAGATAGTACAATATATGGATATAGGTCTGCCAATGCAATAAGATCAGTGACATCAGGGGACCATGAGTGACTTTGTTTTTCTCTCGATGTGAAAATCTACGACCTTAATATATTCATAGTTAAAATGGTACTCACTTCATAAGCACACAGCCATAAAATACACAACAAACGTGAAAAACTTACCGGCAGCTTGGGCTGTAGAAAACCATGCAAGTGTGACTAAAGAAAAAGTAATCCACATCGTGTCTCAGTGATGCTCACACACACATGTGATGTGACTGTTCGCTGCACAGCGGTGTTCTGTTTGATGAATGATCAGGGAGTTTCACATCTGCATTATGTCACATGGTGGTGGCTGAGTGGGGTGGAGAGCTGACAGGGACCAGAAGTGATTCATGTCTTTTTTTTTTATTTAACCTTTATTTAACCAGATGGGCCGTTGAGAACAGGTTCTCATTTGCAACGGTGACCTGGCCAAGAAAAGCATAAACGTGCAGCAAATGTGCTGCAAAGTGTCTGCCGCGTCTTTTTTTTAAACTTTATTGATAAATTGTCAAGTTTCCAATTGACTGAAGATATGTTATTGTTACATTATGTTGTTAATGTTTTCAATTTGACAATGTAGTGTGGTACGTTGCGAACAAAGGTCAGATATTATATTGATAAAAGTCTAGTTTAAAAATGGCATAGCAACCTGTGCTTTAAAAAAAAAAAAATGTAACAATCGAGAATTGAATCGAACTGTGACCTTAGGATCGAAAATGTAATCGAATCGAGGATTTGGAGAATAGTGACACCCCTAGCACTGTGGCTGTAGTAGCGGGCCTCTCACCTGTGTCGCTACGGTCGCCACGAGTTTGAAGACAGAATTTTCCACCTCGGCTTCATTCGGCTCCGGTACCGTTTCGCCTGAGCCCTGGGACGTCTCCGGCCGGATACGTTTACACGCCAACAACAACGCATCTGCTGGGTCGGTCCCCCTTTTCCTCTTGACTCGCAGAATCGTCGTGTTCGGATCCATGTTGTTCCTCTGTCTGCTGAGTTTGTCTGGTTTGTCTGGCAGACTGGGAGGAGGGAAACGGGAAAGCTCCGCCTTTATTTCCGCCCGGAAGCTATAGGGGGAGGACCATGGACTATTTATAGGGGATCAATAATAATAAATAATAAATATGTCCGCAAATGAATTGCTCTTCCGCAAGAATAACTAAATCATTGATATTCTCGATTTTCTTAATGTTTTCGTTTGATGACTGTATAAAATAGGTTTCGTCAAAACATTATTCCGTGTAGTTAAATTACTTAAAATCTTCCCTTAATAAACTTATTCCGAGTCTGGAGTACTACTCTTGATAATATAGGTTAATTATAACCAATATTAATTTTTCATCACAAAAATAATGTGTGACCAATAACAGTAGGCCTTAATGTATGCCTATATTAAATTAGGATATTCAAAAGTTGAAGGATTATTAAATGAATTGATCATTCTACTTCATTGGTGTGTCTTTAAATGAAGAATCAATAAATTAAATTTTGAAATAGAATTATAGAAAATCTTCCAAAAGGCTTTTAAAATTCTAGCCTTCCCAGGGCTTAAAACAGTTTTCTGGCACCTTCGATAAGCCCAATAAGTAGGATAAATTAATAGAATTGGTAGTTGAAGAAGTGCAAAGCAACAAAAACAAATAGAGAAAACTGAGAACACAAATAGTTTTCACAGAACAAATGAACTAAGGCAGGATCTGTACAACGAAGCACTGGTCAAACAGACAACAGTTCAAACCAACGCTGCTGTCACTTCCACGTGTAAACCTGCAAACATGGATGGATTAGTGGGCCCTGGCCCTGGTCCAGGGTCCCAAGGGGTCAGGGGGTCCTAACAACTTAGTTGAACTTTGACACGTGAATTTGCACCATTTTGCTAACCTTTCAGGAAACAGAGAGCCAGAGAGAGTCTAAATGGAGGAAGCTTTCTACAGTTTTAGAGAAGCAGGCAGGACCGGCAGGAAAGCTGCAGCAGAAAAACATATATTAGCCATGCAAAAAAATCAATATCAGTTTAAGTCAATGCAAATATTTCCAACTCTTTGCTGTCATGCAGCTCTTTCTCAAGGGGAACTGAATTAGTTCTATCCAGTTAAACCACGGTCTGGGTGAATACTCAATTTTGATTGGTTGCAGGGTGACCATTAAAAAGTGATATAGGACAAGTAGTTCAGGTGAAACTGACTGTTGACTGTTTAAAATAAATGTGCTAAATTAAATGGAGAAAAAACATCTTAATATCTTTATTTACTGTGTAGTCCTTCAGTGCCCCATTCTCTGAACACCACAGGATGGCGCTAACACACAAGCTGACAGATGTAAGTTTCCCTGCCCCTCTGAACTGACTTTGGTTCACATTTCATCACATCCAGTTACTACTTCAGGCTTACTGGATGGGAATGAATGTTCCAGGTATGAGTCAAACCCTCAGGTGTTACCAAGAAAACAGATGTATTGTAAAAACCTTATTTTGATTGCTAAACGCATGCAAATATAAATTAGTAGTCTTAAAAAATATATCTGGCAAGTGACCATGGTATAGCGGGTTAATGCTCTACAATGTGTCCATTATAAGGTCATTAATGGACTCTAATTGGACATTAATTCCTGAGAATGGACACCTTAAACCATATGCTCTCTTCAAAGCCACCAGACTCCTTTTCATATAAACTGTGATTTTACCTCACAGAACACAGGACTTGCTGTTCCGCTGCCTCGATTGGTTTGTTGGTTTGTGTTCCTGTGTGACATTGGTGAATCCCAGCTAACCCTTTAAAACACCAAAGTCACACATCTCATACATACCATAAGCACCTGATGCAATCCCCACTTCAGAATCCCAAACTATCACTTTTAAAAGCAAATTGGGCAAAACCATTAGCCCCAGAAAACACTGGGTTTAACGTGTAGGCACTGCTTTAAAGGTACACTGTGTAGTGTTTGAAGTATTTTATTAGCTAAAATCAATGTCTTCATTCATAAATATGTCCTCATTGGTGTAAAATGACCTCTGCCAATGATCTGACTTATCCTCGTAAGAGAAGAATTTCTTATCTGTATTTACATTGGACTGGCAAGTCCAAGGAGGCTTCCATGTCGTTCCGAAATTTTGAAAAAAGATAATCACTGAGAGGGACATAAAGCACTAGCCTACCTGTCTAGCTAATCCACAACCGTTTTCATTCAGAGCCAGCGTCACGTGACTGAAACCAGCTGAAACGGAGAAGGAGATCAGTGAGAGGCGCTTGTCACTGCTCCGGCAAATTTGAAAGCCTGCACTGCACTTTAGTTCATAATGGAGGATCATACTTATGCCGAGCCACAGGAGAAGGAATCCTCGTCGCCAAAAAAAGCGAAAAAGGGAATTATAGCTTCTTGGTACATAACGGCTACCGTAGTTGCAACACACATTTGAAAAAGCGAGGTGCTAGAGAGCACTGTTAGTTTGAATGCAAAATACAATTTCACCACTAGATGGGAGAATTTCCTACAGTGTACCTTTAACAAAGTTGTCATATGATCATATATTATAACACTAACTGCAGAAAAGACAATTATAGAATTTATTTTTTTCATAATCTCCATTTCTGATTATGCATGACATTACTGCAATAATACAGATCATAATTGTAGCAACAATAAATAATTAGAAGCAGTTACTGTTCATAATGCATGTGTGTCTGCCATCTTGATTTCAAGAAGTTGCAAGACATGATGAGACATGAGCTGATTAAGTAATGTTATCATTTAACTGCACTTAACTGGACTCCAAAGGAACACCTAATATAGGCAATAGATAATACATGTGTTGTAGTTGTGGACATCAGTTGTTGAAACTGGTAGTCATTATTTTCTGAGAAGAAGGGTCTCTGGTTGAGGAGTTATTGTCAGATCGAGACTTGCAGGTCAAAGCCACAGACCACAGGAACATAAACACGCCTAAGAAGAAAAGAGAAAGGCTGTGAATACTTCTGGTAAATCATAAAAGCAGAGTACTTTATATGAGGATCGTGCACATACTGACCCTGCAGGGAGTTTAGTATAGTGAATATGTAGATCCCAGGGAGGGAGATGTAGGTGATGCTCGCTAACCCCCAAGGTAAGCCCAGCACACAGCTGAGGCCCAGCACTGTGGCACAGTCTTTCAATAACTTCATCCCTTTCTCCCTGTTTATCTTCTTCCAGCCACTGCTTTCAGTGCCTCCACTACCTGCCCGTAGCCCCCAGAGCTTAAACACCACCAGCCCCAGCATGCAGGAATTACACAGTATCATCAGCACACATGGGACGGCCACGGTAGTGATGTAGCTGACTAGGAGCCTCTGTGGGAACTGGCTGCTCATCCAGCATCTGCAGGTTATTAAAAAGAAAGAAAAAAAAATTAAAAGCCAATATTTTGTTTTTCTATTTAGATCAAGTTAGTCTCGCTTAGCCAGACCATCCTCAAAGCCGCTGCAGAGCAGCACAGCATTCCGGGATGGGTGAAAAACATGCTCTGGTTTATTGACATTTCTTTAAACCAATCACAATCGTCATGGGCGGCGCTAAGCTCGGTATGGTGCCTCTGCAAAATAGCCTCTGGAAGGAACTTGTTTTGGTGGAACATGTGTACGTTCAAAAGTTGTTTTAGTCGTGCAACAGAAAACTCAGATTGGACAGATAGCTGTCTGGATTTACCCTGCAGAGATCTGAGGAGCAGTTAACCATAGTCCTCAGAAATCCACCGGAGGTTAGGGTGCCAACACAAAGAAAGAGGAAGGAAATGGACATTGGCGAAACGACATGCATCCGGCAGAATTTCCTGCGGCACCGGAGCAATCCTGGAAGTGGAACGCCGTGGATATAGACTAAGATCAAGTTAACTTTGAATTACAAATAATCTGCTTCTTGGCAAGGAACAAAATAGCGCACGCTTAAAATCACACTATGAACAATATTTGCTTAGAATTCCAAACTGCTGTGTGGTTGAATATTTAAAACATAACAATAAATCTTGGTTTCTTACATCTGTGCTGTTGAAGTCTGGTTGTTGGCAGCCCTTAGACTGTATTTGCCATAAACACCTGAAATCCCACAAACCGCTGCAACCAGTGTTGGAACACCTGCATGAAGACAAGAAAGATACAGAATTTACTTCAACAAGCCCTGACCAGGGACGGAGCGAGGGGCTGGCTTCTGGGGCTCCAGCCCCGAATGTTTTCTCAAAAGCCAAAAGAAATATCAGCATTCATTCAGTGAACTCTCCTAAAAATTAGCTTCAAGAATAGCAACGCCAAAATCCTACCCTATGTTATGTCACTTAAAAATAGTAACATCAGACAAATTTTGGCTCTTTTTAGGTAGAACAAAAGAACATTTCTGTTCTCAGGTTATATTTTATTTGAGAAAGACCAAAATAATGTTTAAGATCATAATCAATCACTTGGGATACCATTCAAATGTTTTGGAACCTGTATTGTTTACATCCGCTGCAGACTTATTCTTTTCCTCTTATTGCCTTGCTGCTTTTTACAGTGCATTAACCCCTCCATTACCAGCATTCAGCACTAATGTCTATCCAACTCACAATCATCATGATAAACATGCTTGGGGGGGGGGGGGCAGGAAAAAATAAGCTTTATAAGTTTTATGACGTCTTCATTTTAATAGTTTTATGCGTCTAATTCTAAGCCAATCTCTGATGATTTCCTAACCCTAAGTATTTTTGTTGCCTAATCTTAACTAGTTCTGTCTCACAACATGAACTACGTGATTAAAACTGCGCCCAATACGTTAAATAGAACAGTCACTTGATTACGGCCTTAAACTGCTCCAAGGCTGCAGGAAATAGAAAGGTCGTATATGTTGTTTTGGGAGTCTAAATCAATCTATAATGTTGTTTAGGTATGAAGATGTGTTAATTAGGTGGACAGATATATGACAATGTATACTATTAATACTAATATTCTCTCGAATCTGCTGGATGTGTAAATAATGAACTGTTTGCGAACAGGTTTGCCATGTAATGTTAGACTGGGTAAACCCAGCCTGATCTGCCGGCGATTTGATTTCGCCCTGCAGCTTGGGATGGAAACCTGTACGTTTATCTATCCTGCTTCCGTTTAACGTTTTGCGGGGACCAATCACAAACTGTGTTATCCACCTGGCGCGCTACTGGCGGGTTTAACACAATGACGATAGAGAAGCGACCAAGCAGCTTGTGTTTACATGCAACATGGCGGCCACCGAAGCGCAGCAACCAGTTGATGCCGCTGTCGCTGCTACGTCACCCGCATAGTTGGTCTGATTGGTTGAAGGACTAGCCAATTGCGTACAGAGTCATTTGAACTATGCCCGTTGATCACGCCTCTTGTGCAGTAGAAACTACAGAGCAGACTCCTCAGACTAATGTTCAATCTTAAAAGATTGAGCTTGGTCTGCTGATAGCCAGACTAATATAATGTAAAAATATGTCAGTTTGTAACTTTTTTCTGCTGCCCCCAAGTGGACAAAAGATATGTTGCAGGTTGAAAGCTCTTGATAATTTCAGTAAATGAAATGACCACAGACCAGTTAACACACAATGGATGTAGGGACCTAATTTAATTTAATGAATTAAATTTTGTCGCTTTTTCCGATGTTTTTGTTGCTTTTTTCAAAACTTTTTTTATTCATTGTCAATAAACCTAATTTAAATGACGTTACACCTCATTTTGAGTTTACGAAAAGCAAAAATTATCAATTATTTTGAGTTAAGATCAGAGGATGTTAAGTGAATCACAGACTGGTTTGTGTCAAAGTTCAGTCAGGATGCTGTTTTAAAACCATTTAAACATTTTTTTTTCAAATGCTATAAAATTGAATAAACCACCCACAATTCAATGGAAGTAATCGTTAATTTTAGGTAACGTTGTATGTGTTCCATACAACGTAAATGCATGCATCCAAGTTATTTGGTTGAAAGAAACCCATATTTCTGATATAAAAAACTACTGCACCCCTAGTGCATAAATAGGATAAATTGGATAAATTGCTCTGAATTAAAAATGTGCATAATACAATGTGAAAACATCAATATAGGAATGTATACCCTAACTGTATGTAAAAATATTCTCACATTTCAAAATGAATAATAGTTGAAGGCTTTTTCGTCATGAATAGTCCAACTCCATTTGAGCTGCACAGGGTATTTTAATTTAGCTATTTTTCTGAGTTATAAGCAGCATTTTCAAGAGAGCAGATTTATTATTATACACCTTTTGACAGAAACACCGTCCCAACCAGACTCTACTCACCCCATCCCACCACGCTGAGCTTTAGCAGGTATCTCCTGACGTAGATGTTGAAGACTCGGACTAAGAGAAGGTAGAGGTGGAAGCCTTCCAGAGCCGCCCAGCTGAAGGTGGCCAGCAGGGACCAGTGTAAAAAGAGACCCAGACCCTGGCACACCCAGCCCTCCTCATTCTCATTCAGATGCCACACCCAGAAGCTGCACAGCAGGAAGGTGAGATGGAGGCAGAGCAGCGCTCCTGATAGTTGCAAATGCACCCCGATAGCCTTCTCTGGACGCCGACGTCTAAAAGGAAAACAATATATTATGATCATGTTTCTATTGCCTATTTGGCAGATACAGTACTATATATGGCCATTACTGACAGATACTTTCACCTCAACACAGTCCTATGGGCCCAGTGGACCCCGGACTGATGCAGTGTGCAGGACTGTAATGTTTAAAGCCATCACAATGTGGAATAGCTTGCCAACTATCCCAGTGGAGGCACCCAGTAAGGCCAGTTTTAAAAGACTACTTAGAAAACAGTTAAACAATAAAACAATAATGTAATTTAACTTTTAATTGTTGGAATGTGATGTTATTCTTTATGACCCTAATTTATGAAACTAGGTACACACAGTAATGTTATTTACTTGCACTATAAGTCTTGTTTTAAATGTATGTCAAATTGTATGTATATGTTGTGATTGTGGGATCCAAATAAAGAAATAAAGAAATAAAGGACTCCCACTTATCTCTACATATGTATTAGCCCAAACTGTTTTGATGTTTCCTTGGCTACTGAGTTAACACTTTGTTGCTCAGTAAGTGCAGGCGGACTGGCTAGTCGTTGGACCCAGTGATGGGAGTAACGCGTTACAAAAGTAACGCAATTACAGAAATGTATTCCTTTTTGCTATAACGCAGTAATATAACGCATTACTAATGAAATGTCGGTAATGTTATACCCGTTACAATCTCAGTAACGCGAGTTACAACGCATTTTAACCTGACATTTAGTGGCGTTTGTTTTTTTTAAGAATTCACCAACACCACAAAACATTTCGACACAGAAAAAAATGTCTGCGAGTGTTATTTCCCGTTGCTGGATTCGGTGGTTGAAATGACTGCAGAGACGGATACATTTGCAACATGGACATTATTTTCAGGAGTTTTTTATGCTGCGTTGAAGCGAGCTGTCCCGTCACTGTTCCCGTGGTCAGGGCCAGAACCAGAGACGGTAGAATAGGGACATCTGTGTCCCGTCACTGTTCCCGTGGTCAGGGCCAGAACCAGAGATGGTAGGATAGGGACATCTGTGTCCTGTCAGTGCCGACAGAAATGTGCCCGAGCAACTGACAGATAACAACATCTCAGTAATTAGTGTTTAGTCTTGCTACACGTAATATCATTACATTTTATCAGTGGTGGAAAGTAACTATACTGTAGGTTACTTCGATTCATATAAGGTGATTTTAATTGAGTATTTTCATTTTCTCCTAAATACTTCTAGTCCACCACAATTCAGAGTCAAGTAGGCTATTGTACGTTTTACTTAACTATTTATTTTATAGCTTTAGTTACTTTGCAGATTCAGATTAAAAATATAAAATAACTTACAAATGATGATGTATATAGTGGATAAAGATGAGACTTTTTTGATCCCTTGGTGAAATTCACAGGCTCCCTGCCAAGTCCTAATTCCGCTTTTATTTTGGTGAAAGTAACTCGACAGTTACGCAAAAGTAGTGTAAAGCATTACAATTCAGAGACAGTAATATTGTAATATAACTAATTACTCTCAAATAAAAGTAACTAAGTAATCAATAATGTATTATATTTTGGAAGTAACTTGCCCAACACTGGTTGGACCACACCGATTCAAGACAAATTCACACGAAGAAAGCAGTTTCATTTATGCTTACCACTGATGCTATTCAGATAATTCTGTGTTTTCCTGTTATGAACTTGCCTTCTGACAGGAACTCAGATCAACCACAGAGCTTGTTTGACCCACAATGTCTAATAACAAACCTCTGCGACCTATAGCACCCATCTTTGCAGCCATAAGAATGAAACTGGCACCCTTTAAGACTCAAACTCCCCAGGTGATCTGCACAATAGATCATTCCTGTCGGTGGCCATCAAACTTTTCAATTCATCCTCACTGTGTCGCAGTATGGACATTAGTGGACTGGGATGCTGACATATTGAGTAGAGATAAACATGTGAAATAATCCAATAATAACACATACATAACACAAAATGCATTGCTTCATTTCCATGACAGGAAGTAATAATGTCATCATCTCTGTGAAACTATCATTACAGGAATCTTTTCATATAATTCACTCTAGACTTATGGGAATATTAATTTGAAGTCAGACTTTAAAACTCACTGTAGACATATATAGAGGATCAAGCTGATGACTGTGAAGAAGATGGAGAGCGCTGAGCCGATGTAGGTGATGTAGCTCAGGATCACAGCATCACTTTCTCCCACTTCTAACACAGGGTTCTGGCACAGAACAAGAGACAATACACATTCACTTTAAAAATGGATTTGAAGTTCAAAAATCTGATGGAAGCCTCTTTAGTAGATCTATTGTAGATATTGATTCAGATGTGTCTTAGATACCACTCTATGCATCTTTAAATTACATTTTGTAATAGTGTAAATGCTGGAAATTCCAAAAGAGGACAAAATATCGCAACAACAAAAAACTTTTTTTGCGTGGCTGAGGTGGTGTGTATTAATTAACATTTAATGTTGCCCATTTTCTGGAAATTCAGTTAAAATGTGTGCTATATATGACAAGTTCTTTACACCGAGTAACAAAATTGTACCCTCAAACAATGATAGCTTTAAATCATTCAGCTACAAATCTGTGTGGTATGATTGTGGCTCACATTAGAGCGCTTAAACACGCTGCGTTTCTTACACTATTGCTCTTGTGTTTTTGAAAACATCACTTAAAGGTCCAATGTGTAGGAATTTCTCCCATCTAGCTTTGAGATATCGCAATCAACTCTCTCGCTCCACGCAGTTCAAAGTATGTATTACAGCTACGGTAGCCTTCACGCTTCAAAAAGACGGTCTCTTGCTCTTTTCAATATCCTTTTTCTTTTTCTGGGCGAAGAAGAAGAAGACTCCTGTTCCTGAAATTTGGATTTTGAATACATGTGGTCCTCCATGTTTCCTTCTTCAAAATCGTCGGGGCCGGGAAGCTACGATACCCATTAGCAGCGTTAGCAGCACCTGTGAGTTTATCATGTGACAGAGAAAACGTGAAAGGTGGAGCAGTATGTCCTGTATGTCCCTTACCGGCTAACGTATCTCCAGAGGGCGCGTGAATATGGAGAGTCTATCCCAGATCATGCGAATGCAAATGTAAAATTTCAAGCCAATAGGAATACTTGGAATTGATGGTGGTGGTAAATATTCATGAAAAAGGACAAGTTTGTGAACGGGCAACACAGATTTTGATGATTAACAACTAAACACGTTACACACTGGACCTTTAAAGGCAAATCATTTGGCACATTAGATAGCATGTTGATTCAGAGAGCAAATGTTCATTTTACCACAAGCACAGCAAAGAAGCTCATGTGGTTGCAGCTGCAAATAAATTCAGCTCCGGTGTCATCGGTATCACAGCCCTCTGTGCTCCAGCTACCTAAAAAAACACACACATACAATATTATGTTTAAATCTGAGTTCCTCTTTTAATTTGGGAGCAAAAAGACTGGGGCTGGCATTTGTAGCCTACCTGTTCCATCATTAAGAGTTGACTCCTTCCAATACACACATGCCCCATCTCCCACCTGAAACACGTTCAAAAGTGTATTTAAGATATGATGAAAGCAGATTCATCCATACTGTATATATGCCTTCACAGCTGGTTTTGTTATTTTACCTGTTTGTTGTGTTTGAAGGTTAATTTGATGGGTTGGGAGAGGTTTTTGACAGGAAGGTTCCCTGCCCTCACTAACAGGACTAACCCCCCCAGAACGCTGCGGACAGGAGGGTCTGGTGTTATGAGTAGTCTCGCTTTTGTCCGAGTGGGAGTCAGCTGCAATGAAAGATGATTGACAGAAGATTGTTGATGATGGAGATTTGTGTTTTTGCACTGTTGTTGTTGCGCTTGATGTTGATGCCAATCATTTATTAATTTTTAAAATTTAAAATTTTTTTAGAGTTGTTATCACCACACAGATATTTCCTAATATATTAATTTTTTTATAAATGGTTAACTATATGCACTGCGTCACACCATGTTGTGTATTACACACCATTAGGGCCATATTATTGTTTGTTGTATTGTATTTGTATTATGTTGTATATGTTATTTTTAATGGCTGCATCGTGGCCTAAGTGCCCAAGACAAATATCCCACCTGGTGACAAAGGAGAAACAGGACATTAAAGGTACTATAGGTAGGATTGCGAAGATCCAGGACTTAGCCAAAAAATTTGAACATTGACAACTTCTCAGTCCCTCCCCCCTTTCTGCTAAAGCTCAAAACGGTCTCCTAAGCCAGTGGTTCCCAACCTTTTTTCCTTGGCGCCCCCCCTACTTATGTCTAAGAAAAGCTGACCCCCCCCCCGCCCTCGTGGAAACCGAAGTTGAGGTAACTCTCGAGATAGAGCCTTACTTTCTTTTTTGATATAGAGGAGTTATCAGCACTTTTACGTTTCTCCGCCATGTTTCATTGATAAAATAGTGAAAATAGGAAAGACGAGGATGATAGCAGCTAGCAGCTGAGCTGATGACAGCAGGTCCCAGGTTAAGAGGTCCCGGAGGTTTGGCCTACTAAGTAGCCTGCCTACAAGTTTAAGCGAGAAGAAAAATATATAGTTTTTATACAGACTTTTGTATACATTATATATTCTAGTGTATTATCATAATTTGTTTAACATGTGCAAATATTATTTTTTTTACCTCAACCTCAAACCAGATAAAGACTTGCGCCGCCCCCCTGAGGGGTCCCCGGACCCCAGGTTGGGAACCACTGTCCTAAGCCCCTCTCCCCATAAGGGAGAGCTGTGCATGATAGCCTATCTATCACCTATCTGCAGCTCGTGTGCAGGGAAGGAGGAGGAATGAAATGTGTGTGCATGAGCAGTGATTGACATGCAGTTAGACCCCGGCCCTGATTGGTGCATCTCAACAGGGAGCAGTGGATTTTTGCAAATCGCACTACAGGCTGTAGGTGGTGCCAGAGGAGCCAGATTTTTTTTTTAATTACCTGCTTCATGTAGTTCTACTGGAACATAGGGTCAGTTTCAGCAAATATGACAGAAAGTTAGTTTTATAAGTCTTACCTACTGCACTTTTAATACTGGGGTATTTTTAATTAGAGGTGAATCAGCTTCCTCAATCAACCTTTTCCTCCATACACAATGGCTGGCTGTGAGTGTACAGAGTTCATGGAAATCAATGCAAATCAACATGAGGGGAAAGTCATACCTTGTATAAATATACAGACGGAGCTAACTGAAAGTAGAAGCCAGTGTCAGTGCACAAAAATATGAAGGGCCTTCTTCTGTATCCATCCTCCGGAATTGCAGCCATGTTAGTGTCAGATTTCCCAAACTTAACTTCTCTTTATGTACACGTCCATTGTGATCAGATTAATAAGGGCAACTAAGGAGGAGTTAATAGTCTGTGGCTCAAATGTGACTGACCTGGAATAAAGTGCTGTTGATCACAGTGGTCACCACCAGTGCCCCCTTGTCAGGCACAGTTCCTCTGCTGCTCTGGAGAGCCGAGGCTGGGATGTAAACGCTGTGTTCAGGAGTGGGACTCGCTTCAACCTAAAAACCATAAAGTATACACAAAACGTGCAAAAAAAGTATGGAAATGATTTATCTATGGAAATGAACTTATTGTTGATTATTTAACTGCTCAGATGCTCAGACTGTCCTCCCAAAAAAAAAGCCAACATATGTTGTTTGTTCAACCAGCAATTACGACTCATATTTACGTTTAAAAATGCAGCGCTCCCTAGTGGCTGTGGTGATTGCGACGGGGGCAAAGCATAAAGTAAAACGAGTATAAGGCCACGTCCACACGTACCAAAATGATCTCTTTTTTCCCCTTCTTCCCTGGCATCGTTTTAATAATATTAGCGTCCAAACGGATCCATTTGTAAATGACTCAACACGCTACTTTTCTGCTACAGAAATTCACCAAAAACGGAGAAGAAGAGGTGGAGCATGCGCATTAAGCTTGCGCGCTGTATACAAACAGACAGTAGAAGAAGAAACCAAACACAAGAATTGAATTGAGAATGCGGTTGTCTATAAGCTTTTTTTGCTCAGCGTGGTGGCACAGGAGCATAATATTTTTCCCTAGTAACCCTAACAGGCTCAGTATCTTCTCCACCGGGAACACAAGCATGTAGTCCGCCATTGTTGTTGTTATGAGACGTCGTCGCGGGATAAGAGGTCGAAGGCTAGAGGTCGAGGGGGCTAGCGATGACATCATCAATACGCAAGTATGCGGCCTGGCTGTCCAAACGAAGAAGCAAGGGAGGCGTTTTCGAATTTTTACACCCTGGGACCATTTTTAAAAAAAGTGCGTCTTCAGGCAGTGTGTTTACAGAATTCGTTTGGTCGATCGGCCAAAACGATGCAAAACATGTGCGTTTACACCAAAAAGCGTTTCCGTGTGGACGGCCCCTAAGAGCATCAAAATCCATGTAAGGGATGGATCAAACAAACATAGGACTTTTACAGACTTTTACTATGTTTCAGTGTTGCTCCGTTTTGTCAGGGCTGAACTTGGCCCATGATCTTTTTTTAAACTTAACCAAATAGTTTTGGTGCCTATACATAAACAAGTATTTGTTGTGCCAAACCTATCCAAAATGCAAACATTTCACATCGTTAACGTGCTTTGAAACGTGACTGTTACTGTGGTTTAGATATAAGGGCAGAAAACGCTCCTGTGGGTCGTATTTCCT